>NC_068913.1:26969696-27272727 GCF_023091745.1 Budorcas taxicolor | reverse complement strand
CACAAGCTGGAATCAAGATCACTGGGAGAAATATCAATAACCTCATATATGCAGATGACACCACCCTTATGGCAGAAAGTGAAGAAGAACTAAAAAGCCTCTTGATGAAAGTGAAAGTGGAGAGGGAAAAAGTTGGTTTAAAGCTCAACATTCAGAAAATGAAGATCATGGCATCTGGTCCCATCACTCCCTGGGAAATAGATGGGGAAACAGTGGAAACAGTGGCAGACTTTATTTTTGGGGGGGGCTCCAAAATCACTGCAGATGGTGACTGCAGCCATGAAATTAAAAGACATTTACTCCTTGGAAGAAAAGTTATGACCAACCTAGATAGTGTATTCAAAAGCAGAGACATTATTTTGCCAACTAAGGTCCGTCTAGTCAAGGTTATGGTTTTTCCAGTGGTCATGTATGGATGTGAGAGTTGGACTGTGAAGAAAGCTGAGCGCCGAAGAATTGATGCTTTTGAACTGTGATGTTGGAGAAGACTCTTAAGAGTCCCTTGGACTGAAAGGAGATCCAAGCAGTCCATTCTGAAGGAGATCAACCCTGGGTGTTCTTTGGAAGGAATGATGCTAAAACTGAAACTCCAATACTTTGGCCACCTCATGCGAAGAGTTGACTCATTGGAAAAGACCCCGAGGCTGGGAGGGATTGGGGGCAGGAGGAAAAGGGGACGACAGAGGATGAGATGGCTGGATGGCATCACCGACTCGATGGATGTGAGTTTGAGTGAACTCCGGGAGTGATGGACAGGGAGGCCTGGCATGCTGCGATTCACGGGGTCGCAAAGAGTTGGACACGACTGAGTGACTGAACTGAACTGAACTGAAAATCCTAAGCTGGCTCCCAAGATCCCCATCCCTGAATAATCACCCCTGGAGACTGGATAGAATTTGTGAATATGATGGGTCCTCTCTCCCATGTTTATGTGGCATTACATAAGTCACTGTCTTCATAAAACGAAGCTCTGTTGTGAGATGGCTGTATAGTTAAGACCTGACCACAGCTTCCAGGAGCTAGGAGACACCAGCAAGAAAATGGAACTTCAGTCCTACAACCACCAGAAGCTGAATTTGGCCCACGATAGCTTCGTAGGAGACTCCAAACCTCAGATGAGACTGCAGCGCTGGCTGACACTTCATTCCGGTGAGATCCTGAGCACAGGACCCAGTCAAGCTAAGCCCAGACTCCTGACTTAGGAAAACTAAGGTAATAAATGGATGTTGTTTTAACCACTAAAATTGTGATAACGTAATACACAGCAATAGAAAACTATGAATCCCACAAAGGAGGCCTCAGTGAGGGGATATCCAGCTCAGGGCTCAGCAAGGGGGTAATAGAAGTTTCCCCAAAACATAAACACATCTGACTACCAGGAGAGCCAAGCTCCAAGTCTATCCCCATAAAGGACTGGGCTGGACCTGCAAGGTCAGGAGTTAGGCATGATCAACAGAATGGCTCTAATTGGTCCACTGCTAGCTTAGCTTTCAGACAGAAAGGGCATGAAGTTGTGATGGGGAGGAGGGGAGAGAGGAAAGAGGATGGTTCCATGTGTTCTCCACCCTGGGGATGTATAGCTGGTTGACAAGCCCAATTTAATACAGACCACTCTCTTCCTCCCCCCCAATAGGCTTCCAAACTAAGATATTTACTCGCTAACCTTTCACAACTTGTTCTGGGAGGAGCTGAATGGGAAGGAATTAGAGGCAAAGAACCCAAATCATCTTTGGTGTCTGGAATATTCAGGACCCTCAGGAATGGATACTTGAGAACAGACAATCAATACAATAGTGTTCATAGAATGGAACACTGGTATATAAAAACATTTTTTAAGTACAATTCAGCATCAGAAGTCCATGTCTTCCATGTTAATCATTATTTATCTGTATGTGCTAGTGTGAAAGTCGCTCAGTCATGTCCGACTCTTTGAGACCCCATGGATAGTCTATGGAATTCTCCAGGCGAGAGTACTGGAGTGGGTAGCAGTTCCGTTCTCCAGGGGATCCTCCCAACCCAGGGATTGAACCCAGGTCTCCCACATTGCAGGCAGATTCTTCACCAGCTGAGCCATCAGGGAAGCCCAAGAATATTGGAGTGGGTAGTCTGTCCATTCTTCAGGGGATCTTCCTGCCCTAGGAATCGAACTGGGGTCTCCTGCATTGCAGACAGATTCTTTACCAGGTGAGCTACCAGGGAAGCCCATCTGTATGCAATATGTCTCCAAAAATGTTTTATACTTTGTACTTACTGCCAGACAGGTGTCATTTGGGTTAAAACTTCGGAACCCACAGCAGTTTAAATTTCTCTGGATGTCATTCCGAGCACTCGCTGTATTGTTCCAACCAACTTCCAGGAGCTGAGCCTAGAAAAACGCATTTATCATATACATTAAAATATGGGACATCCCTGGTGGTCCAGTGGTTAAGATCTGTGCTTCCACTGCAAGGGGTACATGTTTAATCCCTGGTTGGGGAAGACCCCACATGCCACACAGTGTGGCCATCAATAAATAAATAAAATGTGTTACCCCTGCATAAAATATATAAAACTGGGGCCTATAACTCTTAATACTGTGTATACCTAAAACAAATACTCTTTATAAGACCATCAAAACTTTTCGAAGGGTTATACCTCAATCTGCAACAAAAAGAAGGCACCATTGCTATCTCAAGAATAAAAATTCATGTTCACGTGCAGTTTCAAAGAAGCACTTCGTTCAAAGGCTTAGTTCCCAGAATGTAGCAAGACAAATTTTCCATTGCCCCAAAACTGAGACCCATATTCTTCAAACTAATTAATGTTTGAAAAGAATAATTGCCAGAATGAAACTGCAAACATTCTGGAGCACATGTTTCATTGCATACTGGCAGGGAAAGACTGGGTGAACATCCATTAGCAAGAGCACTTTTAGACCCTGTGAGGGCAAAATTCTACTTCAAAGATGCAAAAAATAGCAACATCTGATGTTGTAGGGCTCAAATCAGCCCCATGAAAGCAGGCAGGCACAAAAGACTTCGACTATATAGAGGGAAATGGCATTCTGAACAAGAAGAAATTATTTTATATTCCAATCGTACCTCCCGCCTCCCTCTTTTTCCCATACTATGTGGTACAATAAAGCAGAAAGAAAAAAAAACAAAAAACCTTTGCTTACCTGTTGCTCCTGGTTCAGGGCTAAACAAGCACACGATACAGAAAACTGGACAATAAATACAAGCAAGAGAATAATCATGTACTGAGAATCAAAGTTAAGTATATATCTGGAAATATTTAGAATAACATAAAACAGAGGTACTGACAGCTTCATGATGCACTAAAAGGAAGCCACCTAGAAAATAGAACAAGGGCACTTAGAGAAACTTCAAAAAGAATCCATGTCATTTTTATTTTGATAAAACACTGTAGGTATAATTACATAAAAAAATACTAACTACAACAATTATTTAAAGGCTTTCTGTCATAGAGAACAGACTTGTGCTGCCAAGGGGAAGGGGAGTACAAAGGGATGGCTTTGGAGTTTGGGATTAGCAGATGCAAGCTGTTACATATATAAGAATGGATAAACAAGGTCCTACTGCATAGTACAGGGAGTTATATTCGATATCCTGTGATAAGCCATAGTGGAAAAGAATGTGAAAAAAATACATATGATATGTGTATAACTGAGTCACTTTGCTGTACAGCAGAAATTAAACACAACGTTTAAATCAACTATACTTCAATGACATTAAAAATAAATAATAGCTGACCCATTGTAATTTCATGTAGATTAAAATAAAAATTGTTACATAGAAAAAGCAGGAAGTAAGTATAGATAAATGTATGCAAGCTTTCCGAATACGGAGTGTTAAAAAAATCACTGAGAAATTCTCAACCTAATATTAAAGACTTGGAAAGGACCTAGAGGCCATTGAATCAGTTAAATGTAATGCTGAATTTGCAACATACACATAGGACGATACTGAACTTGCAGAATACATTCTTCATGATGTGAAAAGAAGAGAGCATATGTAAACATACAGTAACTTAACTAAGAAATGTTCCTAATATTGGTTGAGCATTAAATACACATAATGCTTGCCAGGAGCTGCTGTCTGACAATTCATCTCCTGATGGTAATTTTAAGTTAGAGTTATAAAAAGAGTAATCAACAAGGTAAAAACAAACCCAATGGGGGTAAAACTCCCAGTTGTAAAAAAGGATACAAAAAAAAGCAACACCTGATGGTGTTTCACAGCTCCAATCAGCCCCACTAACGCGATCAGGAACAAGAAGATGCCAACGGCGATGACCACGCCGACCACACGGAGACTGGAAATCAGCCCGAAGCCGATGCCCCATGCAGCAATTCCAATCAGAAGCAGGCTAACCAACTGCAAAAATCACCACAAAGGGCAGTGAGGCGGGAGGGGAAGGGGCAGGGAAAAGAAAGAGGAAAAGTGCCAACTTATATATTAATATCAAGGACATCCTTCAAGCACCTGCTTAGTAGCTTACAAATGATTGCTAACACTTCATACTAGAATACACATGTGATCTCATCATAGTGTTGTTTTAACAAGTATTAATCCTCAGACACGCTTTTAAAAAACAATCATCTATATAGTGCGGGGCCTCAGAGGCCATCTGGTTTACTAAACCTAAATGATTTCTTCATAAGCTTTTGAACTAATAGTGTATTTAAAGTGCTAGACACCAATATATCTCAGTCTAACACACTAGGTTCCTCATGTGGAAATCACATATCTGTCTTTCAAAGCCCAGAATAAGTGAACTTCTCTGGGGTGTCTTCCTAAGTCCCCAACAAACCAAATTCATTTCTCAATTCTTTGAGCAATCTCTGTTCTTCAAATGTGGTTCTACTCTCTTCATCATATTAACACTCTGATTCCAAGCTTATCTCTCATAGGGGTCTGTGAACAACTTAGAGACCCCATCTTTTCACCTCTCTGTATTGCCCACACCTATCACAGAACTTGACCCTTGGAACAGCCAAAAATATCTTGCAGAACTGTCACTGAAATGGATTGCTTTAGATATCATTATCTTTTCCATTAGCATTCAAATATAGAGAGAAACTATTAAAACTTTTAGAACGAAAAGAGTGTTAAGAGATTTTAGCTACATTACTTAAACGTGGCATTCTGAGTAAGAAGAAATTATTTTACATCCAAACCATTTAATTCGTATTATAAAACAAAGTCAAGTGTAAGAGGTAAACACGTGCCTCAATCGGTCATTACCACTCAAAGTTACAGCTACTTCTTTAAAATAACACTTAAATAGCATGTCATATTAAGATTATAATCAACTGATAGAAGACACAGCTTCAGTAGGTATGTGGGAAGGGTGGGGATGGGGGTGGAACAGGAAAGAGACAGGATCTTCAAGTCAATCAAGTGTTAACCATTTCCTGGAGCAACTTGACAGTTTTTAATACCCTGCTGGGAGAAATAGAAGTATGTAAAATAAACTTTCTAGCACCACTTTGCAGAGAAGGCAATGGCACCCCACTCCAGTACTCTTGCCTGGAAAATCCCATGGACGGAGGAGCCTGCAAGGGTGTAGTCCATGGGGTCGCTGAGGGTCGGACATGACTGAGCGACTTTACTTTCACTTTTCACTTTGATGCATTGGAGAAGGAAATGGCAACCCACTCCAGTGTTCTTGCCTGGAGAATCCCAGGGACAGGGTAGCCTGGTGGGCTGCCGTCCATGGGGTCACAGAGTCAGACACGACTGAAGTGGCTTAGCAGCAGCAGCAGCACCACTTTGAGGCCTAATAAACTTTGTCTTGAAATACAAAATAAGTCAATACTCATTCAAATGATTCTTCACTGAAACGTATAATTTTTTATACATGTAGTTATTTATCAGACACAAATTTTAAATGTCTTGGTACATAAAAATTCTTAACATGTATAGACATATGAGTAAAACGGCTAAATAACAGCAGCTGTTTGTACTTTTATCCACTTATGATAAAGCAGTAAAACTTAGAACAAAAGCAACCATCTGTAGTACGACAGGCCCGAGTTACGGAGTTACATGGACCTGGTGGTCTCCACTGCGTACACACAGGAAGCTTTTGTTTTCAGAGGGAGACGAAGAGGAGAAACTTCTCACAAACACTCATTTCTCAACTGCTGCTTCTCAGCAGATCCGTCTGCGTCTGACTCTCTTATCACCTCATTCGCAGCCTTCTCAAACTTCAGACTCTCTTGGATGGACAAAAAGTCCTCAGCCCCATCACCAGTGAGCTTATTTCTGACTTTGTTGTATCCAAATATAACACATTTCCTTTCACGAGATGTGAAAGGCAGAAGCCTGGAGGAGGTGTCAAGGAAGGAGAGGGCGATGCTGCTGGAGGGGCCTCGCCTCCGTGAGGGGAGAGGGCGACGCTTAGCATCCTCACCGCATGGTGGGAAGAAACACTGAAGATGGTCCACATGCTCAACACATCAGGCTGACCTGCTGTGTGGGCCGGGGTTCTCCAGAGAAACAGAACCAAGAAGATACATACTGAGAGAGAGACAGAGGAGATGTATTACAAGGAATGGGCTTCTGTAACTGTGGGGGCTAGAAAGTCCCCAATGTGCAGGGCAGGATGACAGGCTGGAAATTCTGGAAGGATTTCTATGATGCCATTTTCAGACAAAATCCCTTCTCCTTTAGGAAACCCAGTTCTTATTCTTGCTGCTTTCATGTTTCAGATTGTACACGAGGCCCACAATTACTGAAAGTCAACTGAGTGTAAATGTTAATCACCTCTAAAAAATACCTTCAGAGCAACATCTAGACGGACGTCTGAAAAAAACACCTTGCAATCACAGCACAGCCACGTTTTCTGTAAAATTAACCAGCACTCGCCAGCTTCAAGTCCTGGGTGTGATGCCTGTTTATTTAATTAAATTCAGGGGCAGGACATTTACTCTGTATTTCTTTGAGTTTTAGGGCCAAAAAGATCGGAATCATGAAAAATATGATACATAAAATTCTTCTAATCCATAGTTTTGAAGAATCCTTTTGGGAATCATCCCAAATCCTTAATGATATTAATGAAATTCTTGACACAAGTTAAATATTCATCAACAAATGCTTGGTGCCCACTATATACTGGAAGCCAGAGACTTGCCATCTGGCTTTGTGGAACACACGGGCTCTGCCATAATTATTCAATCAAAACACAAAAGCAGCAACTGATAATCCATAAATCAAAGAGCAGGCTTGTGTTCCAATGACACCTCATTTACAGGTACTGAAACTTAAATTCATATAATTTTCATGTGGAACAAAATATTCTTCCCTTGATTTTTTCCAACCATTTAAAAATGTAAAAACTTAACTTTATTGAGGCTTTCAAGGCCTAAGTCAAAGATCTCTCTTGGTAAATGTCACATAGCACTTGAAAATATGTGGGTTATTTTCAAACATCTTTTGATATTGATTTCTAACATAATTACACAGCGATAAAAGAATAGACTCTGTATGAGTTCAAAACCTTTAGGCCATGAAGTCTTTGCACCTTGTTTTATGTCCCTGGATATATTCCAGCGTCTCTTGGCTTACAGTCTATGGGAACTTAAAATAGAATCTATATCCTGCTATTGTTGAATTGGGTCATAGAGGTTTTCAAGTCTACTATATCCTTCTATGTTTCTGTCTATTCATGCTATTAGTTTTTGAGAGTTTGATATTGAAACTCCAACTAAAACAATCTTAATTTATCTACTTAAACTGTAATACATAATGGAACTATATGTAACATTGTTCTGTATTTTCCAAGTCTCCTGTAAATGTGTTATCATACTTTCATAATAATTTAAAAACTTTGAAAGAAGAAAAACATTTTTAATAAAATAACAATATACAATCATTCTTCTTCGGCAGATTGTGCAATAACAAGCAATGGAATGGATGTGACTCACGGGCTGCAGCTTGCTGACTTTCATTCTAGAATTCAACATAGGAGAGAAGGAAAAAAATCACAATGGTACAGGCCATTGCTATGTCAGAGATATTTTACAAGGTGGGCCAGAATATAGAATAATCAACAAACAACAAAAAAATCCAGATAGATAGAATAAGCCAAAGATTACAAAGAAACAGTAAGGCAGCAGATAGTAGGCCGAAAAAAATGATCCCAACTGAATACTACCATATGAAGCAAAAAGAGGAATGTTATATCGTACGGCAAAAGATGTCACTAAGTTAAGGGTCTAAAAAGGAGAAACTTATCTTGGATTATCAGGTGGTATCTAAATGTCATAACAAGCGTCTTTGTAAGAGAGAGGCATATATGTATAATTATGGCTGATTCACACTGTTGTATGGCAGAAACCAGCCCAGCACTGCAAAGCAATATTCCTCCTATTAAAAAATAACACCCCCCCCAAAAACAATAAGAGTGGCAGGAGGAGATTAGAGAGACACAGAAAGGAGAAAGCAATACAAAGACAGAGGCAAAGGGTAATGAGCCCACAAGCCAAGGAATGCTGGCCACCACCAGAAAAGAGAAGAGGCAAGAAGGCAAGTAACAGATTCTCCCCTGGGGCTTCAGAGGGAGTGTAATCCTGTTGACTTTAAATATCTGGCCTCTCGAACTGTTAGAATAAATCCTTTGTTTTTAAGCCACCATGTTTGTCGTCATTTGTCACAGCAGGCCACGCAGCTCACACAAAACAATTCACACATTTGGAAACAAACAAGTCAAGAACATCTGTTGAAGAAATCTGCCTGATATTTTATCACTAACATAATCCCCACCGGTAGAGCTGGAGTGAAGTATTTAGCTATCCCTGTCAGGACCCTCCCAACAAACCAAATCCTTGACTTAAAACAGCAGCATTTTAGCAATAGGAGAAAACTGTTCTCTGCTCTCTCAGCTACCCAACTTACAAGCTCATTAACAATGAGAATCTTTTGGCCTTTGAAAAATAAAATCTACAACTAAAAGGGGGTGGGGGTGGGGTGGGTAGAGCACTTTATCACTTCCATAAGAAGTTCTAACTCCCAAACTAGGCATTACGTGGTTACTGAATATATAATCTAGAACACTCACAAGCGTCTCTGCTCTGGTTTTTTTCCTCTAGATGTGGGCTCAGTCATGTCTGACTCTTTGCAACCGCATGGACTGTAGCCCATCAAGCTCCTCTGTCTATGGGATTCTCCAGGCAAGAATACTGGAGTGGGTAGCCATTCCCTTCTCCAGGGGATCTTTCCAACCCAGGGATCGAACCTGTGTCTCCTACGTCTCCTGCATTGGCAGGTGGATTCTTTACCACTGCACCACCTCAGCAGCCTTCTGTGGACCTCTCTGTCAGGATTATTCCTCACCAAGTTCGCTCTGCTCTATCTCTAACATAGTTTTACTCTATCTTCATCACTGACACTAGGCACCTCTCCTTCAAAAACCTTTGAGAGGGTATATCAGTTTCCTATCATTGCTTTAACAAATTAACACAAGCTTAGTGGCTTAAAACACCACAAAAGCACACTCTTATAATTCTAGAGGTCAGAAGTCCAACATGGGTCTTACTAAGCTAAAATACTGGTGTCAGTAACACTTCATTCCTTCTGGAATCTCTAGGGAGGAATCCATTTCTTTGCCTTTTTCAGATTTTTTTTTAAAGTGACAACTTTTAACTCACTTTTGCTTCAAAGTTGTCTTTAAAACTAAGCACACAGAGAAACAAAGCCTAGAAATGAACGAGCTGTGTGTTCAAAGAAATAAAAACACCACACGGTATGTGCTAGTAGGTTTGCTCTGAAGACAAAGAATGGAAATCACAACATCAAGTAGCTATCTTACGAAGTTCTAAGAAAAAAAGATTATTCTATATTCAAATGCAAGTTTAAATATTTCCTCTTCAGCTGTCGTTCTAGCAAAACCAATGTGGCAGCACAAAAGAAGAAAAAGAAAGAAAAAAGAAAAAACAAAGAAAGAAACAAAACATAAAAACACACATTAGCATCAAAGGTCAACACAAGGTCAAAGGTGAGAGTTCAAGCATCATAGAAGCTGAAGAGAAAGGGATTCTAGAAGCTAGGGATTCTAGAAGTTCAGACAGGGATTCTGAACTTCTTGGCCTGTATATTCTCTTCTTCCATCTTCAAAGCCAGCTGTGCTGTATCTTCAAATTTCTCAGACTGCAACTTGCTTCTCTAAGTATATCACATTCTTTGAGTATAAGCCACCTACAACCCTCTTGTACAGACCTTTGTGATTACATAGGGCTCCCCCAGGTAAGCTAGAATAATCACTCCATCTCAATATGCTTAATTTAACCACATCTTCAAAGCCTCTTTTGTTATATAAGGCCACATAGTCACAGGTTCTAAGGATGAGGATGTGTACCTTGAGGGGAGAGGAGTATCAGCCTACCACAGAGGGTTCTGGGAACAGGGACAACCGAGTTACCCACATAACTGAATCCTTCCTGCTACACATGATTTAAAATATCAAAAAGAGCCTTCACATTTTATTTAAATATATAGCTGACTGCTGAGAAACTATGGGAAATTCCCACAGTCCAGAAAGGAAAGGAGAACTGAAAAGCAGAATAGCAAGCATACAACTGGCGCAACGGGGCCATGAGAAGCTGGACAGGAAGGCCCAGATCAGAACATCACTAAAGGGAAGGACTTGGGCTTTAAACCAGGCAGACATGAGAAGTGGAACTAAGACCCAGGTTTGTCCAGACCTCCAGAGCGCTACATTTTCAGCATAAAAGGTCACAGAAAAATTACACCACCACCCTCAGGGAGACGGTAAAACTTTTTGAACCTCTTCAAAATCTGCAAGAAAGAGAAACTCCAAGCCTACCATGCCTACGTTTGAAGGCTAAATGTACATCATCCAGGAATGCAGGAATCTTCAAGCCCAGCCATTCACAGGAAAGCAGATTACAGGCAGTGACGGCATTTAGAGGAGGAAAGTCAAGAAAGCAAATTCAAAATGACTCAGGAGGGACACTTGAATCTCAGCCCTTACACCATTCCCCAAAAAAATACATAAATAAAACTTTGTTGGCAATCAAAACTCACAAAACATGTAAGCAAAAAAATTCTATCACGAGAGATCCAACAGACACAGCAAAAGGCAAAGAATTAGAGCTCCAAAGAACTTGGGGTAATAGGCCCAACTGAATGAGATTAAAATTCATACGTTTAAACTACCTAAATAAATAAAAGAAGGAATAAAAACAATATGGGAAAAACAAAGCTCTATTTAAAAATGCAGACTTAAAAAAGAGCCAGACAGAGCAATCTAAAGAAAGCAGAAAGAAGTGAAACATACCATAGGAAGGATAAGTAAAGCTTCATTAAAAAAGAAAAACTGACATGCCTTCAACACATTGTTTTTCAAGAAAAAGAACAAGAGTAAGTTCCTCCAAATTTCCTTAACTGAAAAGAACAGCTATCATAAAACCAAAGTAAAAATCATACTCAATGGAAAAACTTCAGAAACATTTCTTTCAAAATTCAGGAGTAAGACAAGGGTGCCAGCCATTGCCACTTCTACTGAGCACTGGGGTAGAGGTCTTAGATAACTATGTTTAAGAGTGAACATGGCACAAAGATGGAGGATAAACACAGCTATGGTTGTTCAAATTAATGAGAATATCTACACAGGAAATCCGAAAGACCGTAAGTGCTATTAAAATTAGTGAGAACCAGAAAAGCTGCTAGAAATAGGATCACCATCACAAAAATCAACAGCGTGCTGATGCACCTCCAAATCTTTTAATGTATTTCTTTAAATGCAATTTCTAATAGGTTCCCAAAATATAAGGTACATACAAACAGGGAAACCTAGGGTGTTGCAATTCATGGGGTTGCAAAGAGTCAGACATGATTTGGTGACTAAAGAACAATAACAACAACATAAACAAATCTAACAGAAGTATTAAAAGATGTCCATGGAGAAAACTGTGAAATGAATTGAAGAACATGAAAAAGACCTAAATTAAATAAAAAGACGTATGTTCACAGTTGGGAACACTCATTATAATAAAGCATCAATTCACCTCCTATTTAGCCTACAAATTTCATGTATTTCTAGTCAAAGTCTCACTAGGTTTTAGATCATTTATACCATCATCCGTCAAGTTACATGGACGAATAAATGTCATCAAAGAGCTAGGAACATTTTTAAGATTAAGGACCAAGCCTGTGGCTGCTGCATTTTTTCTCAGCCCAGCTACAGTATCACTAGCACAGTGCGTAAGAAATGCTTCTAGTGGCAAACCAACCTTTTTCAATGGCTACATTTAACTGTCCCAAAGTTTACCCTTGTTATTGCTTTTACCATGCTCTGCAAAACCTGAGCCTGACTCTACAGTTTTGGGATCTATTTTAATTAGTAAATTTAAATATATAAACAAAACTAAAAGGACTAAAGAAGTTAAAAAGAATCCAATAGTTTGGTAATTAAAATCAAGTAACTAAACAAAAATGCAGACTTGAAGAGACATGGAATTCTAAATCAATATGGAAATAGTAGTCGTTAACTAACAGCTTTTTCACAATTACTTTTCCATTTTGAAAAATAATAGTAGGAATCCCTACCTCACACCATAGCTTTAAAGCCTAAATCTAAAAAGCAAAACTTAAACTTTGTGGGGGAGAGTACAGAATAATGTTTTGCCTTTGTGGTTCAAGACAAATTCTTACACAAGACTGCCCAAAAGCACATGTAATACAAATGTGGCATTTACTATATACAAGAAGTATTCAAAATGTTTTACATTTACTAACTAATGGGCTTCCCTGGTGGCTCAGATGGTAAAGAATCTGCCTGGAATGCAGGAGACCTGATTTCAATCCCTGGGTTGGGAAGATCTGGAGAAGGGAATGGCAACCCACTCCAGTATTCTTGCCTGGAGAATCCCATGGACAGAGGAGCCTGATGGGCCATAGTCCATGGCATTGCCAAGAGTCAGACATGAGTGAGTGACTAACACACACATATACAATCTTCACAACAACCCTAAGAGGTAAGTAGTACTACTGCCTCCCTTTTCCAGATGGGGAAAGTTGTGCACGGAGATGTTAAGAAAGTAGCCCAAGGTTACACAGCAAGGAAGACACAGAACTGGGATATGAATCCTTGTTCTTACCTACCAAACTAGAAATCACATTAAAATTGTAAATTCTATATGATAAAAAGACACCAGACAAATGTAGGATATGCCTAGGACTAGAGGATGTTTCCAGCACACACACATATATATAGTAAAGAACACCTACAAATCAATTTTAAAAAAAACAACACGTACATTGAAAAGTGGTCAAAGATAAGAGGCAGTTCACTGAAGAAGAATCCAGAAGGCCAATCAACAAATGAAAGATGTTAAATCTCATTATATATCAGGAAAACAAAAATTAGAACAATGAGGTACTCACTAGTGAACTTCATAGCAGATCTCACAGTCACTAGGTTGGCAAAAATTAAGCCTGATGACACCACAGTGCAGAGACCCTAGAACTTACATTCAAGTAGAAGTGTAAATTATTGTAGTCACTTTACAGAACAACTTTGTGGTACCTAAAAAGGTTACACATATGTGTCTCTTACTAAACAAGCAATTCTGCTTTTAGGCTAATATCCAAGAAAAATGCCCCTGTCCCCAGCCAGACATATATGTATCAGGATTTTGCTGCAGCCTTGTTTGAAATAGTAAAAAAATTAAAACCACCTCAAACACCATAACTAGGGAATTCACAAACTCTGGTGTGATCACACAGTAGAATACAAGTGTTAATCTATTTCTAGTAAATCTAGAAATTCCAAACATAAAAATGAAACAAATTGCATAAATATAGATAAAACAGACCATTTACAAAAATTTTCAAACACAAAAACAACACTATATAGTCTTTGTGGTTGATTAACAGATCAAATGGTCATACAGTTATATAAACATGCATAGAAATGACATATGTAGACTTTAGGGTAGTAAGTACTTTTAGTGAGGGCTGGGGAAGGGAATGGAGAGTGGGCCTTGAACTGTACTATAGCTTTTAGCCTCTTACAAAGAGAGAGGGAATTCCTTGATGGTCCACTGGTTAAGACTTCATTTTCCAACGCAGCGAGTACAGGTTTGATCCTTGGTGGTCAGGGAGCTCAGCTCACACAGGCCTCATAGCCAAAAACCCAAAACATAAAGTGAAAGCAATATTGTCACAGATTCAAAGAAGACTTTAAAAAGGAGAGAGAGAGCACAATACTAACTTTGTAAAATCAGTCTGTTGGGCTCAGGAGAGTATACCATATTATTTTCTGTGCATATGAAACATTTCCTATTTAAAAGTTGCTTGAAGATGTAACAGCCCCTTCTTACTGGAACACTAAAACTAAATTCTTCTGCTTTGCTTTCTTCTGTGAAGTTGATCCAATTTGCCTCATCCAGCCTTCATTCCCACTATTCTCCAAACACAGCTACTTATATCAAGATAGTCTTATTTGTCTCAAATATTTCACATCAAATCCCATCTGTGCATCTCCAGGTACTGCCCACATCCTCCCCTACCATGTGCTGCCATTTAGGAAAAAGGAAGCCTTGCAAGTGAAGGTGGTACAGAAGTGAAGGCAGCAGGCAGCCCTTTGTTGAATCTTTCCTTGTCTATCACACTTGGGTAGACGTACATGTGAAACCTGATACCACCTATCATTTCCCTTAGGTATCCATATCCTAAACGCACATGCATGCGCGCGCACACACACACACACACACACACACACACACACACACACACACAAATATACACTTTCATTTGTAACATGGAAGCGCACTTAGATTTAACTATCCAATCTAAAACAAGTCTGACATTTATTACTACAAAGTTAAAACTGTCCAAACATAAACTTATTTAAGTGACTCAATTTTCTGATAAATCCCCAAAATATTTTTTAATTAAAAAATTGAGAACAACATAAATGTTTTCTTGTGTGTGTGACTGCAATTTCCAATACATTATAGCAAAAATCCCTCAAGTCCTCATAATTAACCATTTGGATTAGAAATAACATCTAAAAGTTATGATATGCTTCTAATTAGATTTGATTATCAGTGTGTCTCTTAACTTTCACTAAGAAGGAGCCTTTTAAAGATAATAAAGAAGCAATTTATTTCTGAGTAGTAGTAATTGCATGTTATGGTTGGTTTGTAATTTTGAAGAGAATGGGATTATGTAAAAGTCTACCAAATGAGTGCTATAAAAATTATTGATTCCATAAAACTACTTCTAAGTGTATAATTAAAAAGCCTATTTGTCACTACAACCTGGTAGACAAAGGAATTGCAAGAATTTTTTGTTTAACAATAACAACAGTTTCCTTATGAGATCAATTGTAATAGAAAGTAAATTTAGACCTATGACAAATAGTTTCCTTCCTTTGGGAGACAGAAGGCTGATAAAAACAAATTACAGATCTGTTAACTTGTTGATAGTGATGTTTTTTTATGAGCAGGAAGCGTCAACCTTTCCTGTTTTCTCTTTAAAACAAAGAAAAGTGAATACACAAGGAAAGCTTTTAAGAGAGTACAAAAGCTAAAATGAAAGGCCACACCAAGGCAAGATTATAAAAGTGTCTAAAACTGGCACTGCTTTCTGAAGCAAATGCTTAAAAAAGGAGGTCGTGGCAAAAGTTCTAGTGCACACATGGACAGATTGTGATGAAGGAGGGTGTCAGTAGCACAAAGCCATCTGGCCGGTGACCTTAACCAAGTCTGTTCATTTTACAGGCGAATAATCCAAGTAGCAAAACGACAGGCTTGGTGACAGAGGCAGAACTGGGGCAAACTTCCTGTCTGGTGCATTTTCTTTATCCCGGTAGGACTGTATCATAGTGCCTACCGGACACAGTGCCTATGTCATAGGTCATCACAGCAACACAGGTCACTTTTAACACTGAGATATAACGGCAAGGACAATATTATAACGCATAAGAAACTGTAGGTCTTGCTTCACAGCCAGATCGATATGGGTTTAATTAGCATGTCCTTAACCCTAGCAGACCTGTTGCACAGTTATAAACCAATAGTAAGGTCCTCACTCATACAGCTTTGCTGTTAATCAACTACCAAATCCCGGCTTACTGATTTCGTGCTTATTTTTCTTTTACCCAACCTGGAGAATTTGTCACATATGCTGACATTCATATACAAGTTCACAGTGCATTCATTGCCTGGAGTAGGGGAGCAAAAAATTCTACCCAGGATAAAGAGTCCTTATCTCCGAGATCATACTAGCAAATAAAATTGCTTAAAACTAGTAGACATGCATTTATGCACTTTTTTGGATTGATAACATACAATGCCACCCCAGTAGAAATGTCATGCATAATTTTCTTTATAATCTAGTTTAAGTAGGTGTTGAGGCATTAAACCACTGAAACTGAAACTGTTGGTCGCTCAGCCGCGTCCGACTCCTTACAATACCATGGACCATGGCCCACTAGGCTCCTCTGTCCATGGGATTCTCCAGACAAGAACACTGGAGTGGGTTGCCATTTCCTTCTAGAGTAAGCCTTTCAAATGATGAAGAAGTTACTAGAACATTCTAGAATTAAGAAGATTCAGGCAAATTCCTGCTCAAAGGACAAAGGATCTCTGTAGGGGACATATGGGGTTTTTACAACCAGCACATATATTTCTTATAAAACTCTTAATCCTGGCGTCTCACTGGCCCTCTCCAGCCAATGCTAGTAGCAGTCATGGTTACTCATCCTCCTGCTCACAATGGTTGGTCCATGGATTGGGCCCATAAACCAACATGGTTAACTAGTATGTCCCGTATGATAACACAGGGATATTGAAAGAGCAAAACAAGGACAATTAAAATTGATTCTGCCAATGGCTTGTCTTATACACGGAAAGTTCTGGCCTCAAAAAGAACCTATGCAGAGGCAAGCTGAGCTGAGAAGTGGACGGAAGGAGCAAGAGTTCTGACCTTTTTTGAGCCCCTTGATCCAGCCATACTTGATGATATAATCGCTGAATCTCCCAATTATATCCTTTTAGGAGTTTGTGCTATCTTGCAAACACATTAAGTTCATTTATAACTTATAGAGAATTCAACCTAACACAAGCTTCATCTTGCAAATGTTTATCGTAACTTTTTAATACTCGCAAACTTGCAGTGACTGTCTACCTTCCCTACTGTGACCACCTTCCCAACCTAAACTAACTCTAAATCCTTCACTTTGTCAATGGGCTTTAAAAAAAAATATGAGTACTCCCTTTAAGCCTAAAGACCTCTCTGAAACTGGTTCCTTTTGGGACCAAACAAAAAGGGAATCAGAGAAATGAGCCAGAGAAATGTCCTAGGCCATCATCTCCTGCTCACACCCTCCCCAGGCCTGAACTCCAGCCTCAACTTTACTGCTGAGCAGGTCAGTGGTTGCCTGTAAATTGGGACCAAAGGTTATGCGACAGAAAAGAGGGATTACAAAGAAGGATAAGGAAATCTGGGGGGCTATGTGCAAAGTTTTGAATATGATGAAGGGTTGACAGGTCACGTATGTCACAACTTTATCTCATTTATACTTTAAATACATGCAGCTTATTGTATTCCATTAATACCTCAATAGAACTGTTCTCTCTCACTCACACACAGTTTTATAAGGAAAAGCATTTTACAGCATCATCCTTTTTCCAGCATGGAACAAAACCTTATACGGAAAGTTGCAAATGTAACTGGGTGACAAGGAAGAAACTCACACACCAAGGATGGTAGGGCAGGATGACAGAGGAAGACTGGGATGTTGATAACATGCTTACAATGTACACTGGTTCTAGACTACCTCCTTCTAGACATCTTGCTACATGAAGACAATAAAGCTTAATTATTATATGAAGCAGAGCAGCTGGGTCTCTGTTGGCTGCCTCTGGACTCTACCCCTAATATGGTGGTCTTCAAAGCCAATAAGTTCAGGTCATGCCCATGCTAACTATTTTTTGTTTCCAAATCCCAGGCTAACTGGGGGCTTCCTCAGGGGCTCAGAGATAGAGAATCTGCCTGCAATGCAGGAGACACAGGAGATAAGGGTTCAATTCCTGGGCTGAGAAGATCCCCTGGAGTCAGGCATGGCAACCCACTCCAGTATTCTTGCCTGGAGAATCCCATGGACACAGAAGTCTGGCGGGCTACAGTCCATGGGGTCACAAAGAGTCAGACACAGCTGAAGCAACTAAGCACACACACCCAGACTAACAAATACCAGGGTGTGAAGGGTCTGGATGTCTAGAGCTAATTCATTAGCCACTTCTCCCCACGTCCAGCCATACTCTGCATTCTTCTAATGAGTGCTCTCCACTTTGAGTGCCATACAGGCATAGCACACGGTACCCTGATACTCCTAGCACCTGGCTAAGAGCCTGGTACAGGAGAGGTACTCAAAATATCCTGCTGTCCTAAAAGAGCTCATGATCTCGCTTATTATGCATTAGAGATGCTTACTGCCAAATCTAATCAATAGTTGGGAGGAAGAAATCCAGCTTAATGATCTTCTAGATTGTTCTATCTCTATACAATCTATAAAAGAGCTTCATTCTTTCATCAAATATCCACCACATTGTAGAAACAAGAGAGTCCTGAATCATTTCTAGACCCCCTACATTTTTTTGAGCATCCAAACTCTATCAGGGTAAGTGAATTGCTCTGAGGATGAAAGAGGAATGTAGGACCTTTGAAAAAACTGGATGCAACTCTGTAGTTAAATTATTCAAAAATGTTCTGTCAGCACTAGAGCAAGAGAGAGGTCATGATGATATTGGAGGGTAAGAAACTTAAAGTGGTAATAAGATTTACAGGGACTATACCACCAAAATGCAACGTGGCATCCACAGATACATAGAAACTAAGGCCCCAGAACCCTCCCTCTCCATGCTCCAACAGTCAGAATGAGGAATTACACTTGACGCTGAATTCTCCCTCTGAACTTCTGCCTAATGTGGACAACTGAAGAACAATTTTGTGATGACTGAGCATGTATTTCTCTGATGCCAAACATCTGGACACAGATTTGAAGATTCTATTAAAAGTCTGCATATTGCAAAATGCTTAGCTAAATGTTAAGTATTTTGCAATATCCAGACACTTAGCGCTGAAGCCAAGACCTCAATTCTTCATTTCATTTTCATTCCTTAAATGACACAACGAAGGCTGACGTGTCTTTTGTCACGTTTTTCTTCTCTATGTTCTCCTTGGTGCCAAGCACACTGGTTTATACTTACAGGGCACAAAATGGATAGCATATATGTTATCTGCTGGGGAGAAATTATATAAATAGATTCAAAAGTAAGGGATCCTGACTTGCCATCTTCCGAGGATAACTAGTTTAAAGTAGCTCTCACAGCCACCCACAAAGTTTCCACCACAACTTACATCCTCCTGCTTCAGAATGGCTCTGGGAGACAAGAAGCAGAGTTATGGGCAAAACGGCCCTGCACTGACCCCTCCATTCAATATACTAGATGCCAACCATATGCTAAGGAGGTTCTGAGCATTCAGGAAGGCAGAAGTGATTGGGACATGGTCCTTACTGTTGAGGGGCATACAGTCTAACATGACAAAATAAAAGGGCAATTGCTTTTTTCAATGGCTTCTTCATTGATCAACTTAAGAATCATGTCTGAGCAGCATCTGACCCAGATGCTCAACTCTGCCTCTTTAAAACAGGGTGCACCTGCCTCAACCAGGTTTTCCTCCTACTTGACCAATCATTCCTTCTCAGGCTCCTTTGCTGGCTGCTCATCTCCCAAAACTGTTACTGTAACAGAGTCCTTGGTTCAATTCATGGATCACTACCCTTCTCTACCTCTCTTCCCTAACTGGTTGATTTCATCCAGAAGCAATGCTAAATACTACTCTCTACAATTATGACTTGCTGAGTATAAACCTCCAGCTATTCCTCTCCCCTGAGCTCCATCATTATTAGTCTACCTGCTATCTGACATCTCCACCTGGGTATCTAATTGGCATCACATCCAATACTGAACCCCTTACTTGCCTTCCAAAGCCCATCCAACCACAGTCTACCCATTCCTGTTAATAGCAGATTCAGCCAGCCAGTTGCTTGACTGGCCTCTCTTTCACCCCAAGCTCATCCATCAGGAAATTATATTGGCACCACCTTCAAAATCTGACTCTCTCTCTTACTTCCTTTGCTATCTTATTGGTCCAAACCTCCGTCATCTTTGCTTAAATTACTGCAATAGCCTCACATGTGGTTTCACAGCTTCCACATTTGTCATCTATAATCTGTTCTCGATTCAGGAGCCAGACAAACTTTTAAATGAAAACCAGGCCCAAAGCCACCAATGGCTCCCCATTTCCCGTGGTGTAAAAGCTCAAATCCTTCAATCTGGGTCCAGAAACTCTGACTCAACTTTAACCACTCTACCTACCCCTTGCTCGCTCTGTCCCAGCCCTAGCAGACCCTTCTCTGTCCCTTGCATACATGAGAAATATTCCTTCAGGATCTTTTTAAAGTCATTCCTTCAACCAACTTTTTCCAGGTGTCTGTTCATCTCCTTCAAGTTTCTGTTCCATGGGTGTCTTCCAGAGAAGGCAAATTCAGACCACCATATATAAAAATATGCCTTCTTCCTCCTCTACCCACCACACTCCCCCCCAGTCCGTGCTTCATCCTTCTTACTCTATTTTTCTCCATAGCACTTGTTGTTGTTGTTTTTTTTTTAACCTTCTTTTCCCAGGTGGCGTTAGTGGTAAAGAACCCACTAAATGCAGGAGACATAAGAGATGAGGGTTTGATCCCTGGGTCAGGAAGATCCCCTGGAGGAGGGCATAGCAAGCCACTCCAGTATTCTTGACTGGAGAATCCCATGGACAGAGGAGCCTAGTGAGCTACAGTCCATGGGTTTGCAAAGAGTCAGACATGACTGAGCAACTAACACTTTGACTTTGATGATGTATAACATTTACTTCTTTGCTTATCACCTATCTTCCCCTTCAAATGTAAGATCCATGAAGGTAGGACATTTTGGTTTGTTTTGCTCACTGTTGCCAATGCTCAATTAATATTATTGGAATAAATAAAAGAAAAATTAGTTGGGTTTATCTAATAATATTTATACTAGATTAATAATAAACTGTATTAGACTAATAATGAGCCCTAGACAACTATGACTATAACATAATTTTACAGGAAGTTGATTTGTTCAGGGGAAATATGACAGGAAAAACCTCAGACATATAGATTTTGACCAACAATGGAAGAAGAAGAAAATAATATTTCAAGAAACAGATTCTATAGTAGACTGATAAAAGTAATTCATATTTATTATTTTTAACTATATTTTAATGCTAACTTTCATGTCTTAAAATATTTGCTTGTCTTCTAGATTTGCTTTTGATCAAATTGCCATGTTTATGCAAGTTTTCATTAGGTATGTTTTACCTCTGGCGAATAGGGAGCAGCCAGTTCTGCAAATTCAATTCAAGAAGTTATTTAGAGTATAAGCTCTCTGTTAAAAGCAAACAATGTCAGGAACTGCAGGATGTAATACAGAGAACGGTATGATCTCCGCCAACTACAGGTGGGAAAAAACAAACACAAATCTACAGTATGGAGCATTAGTGGTTCAACAGAAAGGACAAAGTGAAATAAAATCTTACAACACTAACTCTCAGCCCTCACTGTAATTTACAATTAGCTAGAAAGCTTTAAAACAGGGTTTTCTAACCAAAAAAATGACATGCCTCCTCCCTCGCTCTGAATCCTGATTGAATCAGTCTGGGGTAGCACTCAAGTGTTACAACTCCCAAGTGAAAATTTAAGGAACCAGTTCCCTCAAACTAAAGAAACAGGAGGCTTTGGGTAACTTTACAAAGACAGAGCAAGGTATGCTAGGTCAAGAGCAGAGGATCAGCAATGACAGGCAACAAAGCACGAAAGGTCTGGGGAAACCTCTGAGGCCGGAATACATGACGAGACGCACATGGTGAAAGATGCTGAACAACATGCTAAGGAATCTGGGTTATTCTCTAAGAGTTTCCATCCATTATCACAAGGAGGTTTGGTTTAATCATGGTTCAGTGACAAGAGAATATGGAGGATCAATTCAGATGAAACAGGATATGGAGGAAGGCGAACTAACCCTAGCCTGTCTTCACCAGTAATGCAAATATGTTTGAGGTGATGATGGCCCACTTTTAAACTACCTAAAACTGTATGAAAATTAAACCACTGAGACGTTCAAAACTCACTTTTCAAAAGTAGGCTGAAGTACAACTATTCCCTAAATAAATTTTCTTTCTTTGTAAAAGCCTCTTAATTACCTTGTTAAACTTGGTGAAAGAAAATAACCTCATTTCAAATGAGAAAGGACATACATGGCACCTTTCGGTCACTCTATTTTAAGACCAAAAGTTGGGAAATTTCACAGACATATTTGGCACAAAGGCCAATTATAAATGCCAGCTCAACAGCATCATGTGAAAATTCTCGGTTCTGTAAATAGTGAATCATTTTAAATTCAAAATCCAAGTTAATATTCAGCAACCACTTACATATTTTAAATTCACTCAGTAGTTTGAGCAAGTGCCGAGAAATAACATAAATCTAACTATATGTTAAAATATTAAATAAGAATAATTTGAAAAATAATGAGAATTTTGAAAAATAGCAAATACAGTAATTTGAAGGCAATTACAGTGAGTAGATTTTTTCTTTGGATGAAGTACTAGTGTGTTTTCATTTATTTCAGAGCACAGACTGAAAAAAATTATACTTTTCCCGCCCTCCAATGACCAGAATAGGACTCAAAATAATGTACAGGTAAGTAATTCCATCTTTATACTCACCATACCTCAGCCATTTTTTTTCTTACAACTGAAGGATTAGTATTACTGTTTTGACGGTAGGAACTCTTGTCTCTGTAGGCCTGCTTGAGTTAATATCAGCCTGTAAGTGTTAGAAACCCCAAAACCTTGAAAATCTTTTCATTATAACATACAGATTTGTAATTCTGAAATTTAACTCCTTTAGGGAAAAATGAAAAATATCATCCACCAGTTGATAAATGAAAAACTCATGGAGACATTTGCCTGAAGTTAAATTCCAAGCAAGCTGTAAAGCTGAAATTCAAACTTAGGTTCTCTTCCTGAATCTAGTTCTTCTCTCCATAGACTGTCCAAATATATGTATTTTATCTGCTATGTTTTATCTATTTTAAGACAATTTCAATTTCAGAGACACTTAAAATGCAAATAAACATATATTTTACAATGGATGTAAACAGGTATGCTTTTTGACTAAACAGAGGTTTTTTTCCCCAAAGCAACCCAAGGTATTGGAAAAAATATATACATATATATCAATAGAAACAAACTTAGATTTTAGGAGAACAAATTTAGAAAAAGAAACAAAACTGAAACTTCTGAAATGACCCTTCTCATTTAAAGACCACAAGTTATTTTCTGTTCTTACATTCTTAATTAAAACTATTCATACACAAACACACACACACATTATAACTAACAGTCCAATTCCTAGAAGTTTTTTCTTCTCTGCTTGAGAAGCAGGAGATATAAATCTTCAAAATGTTACATATTTTAAGATAACACTTACCTCATACTTCCTAAAATTCCCCATCAAAAAACTAGGAATAATTTTTAAAAGCTGCTTTTCACTTTTTTACCAAAATATTTTCAATCAAAATTATTTTAAAATAAACTATTAAAAATGAAATAGACCATTTTTCTATAGCAGTTTTCATTTTATCTATATTCTGAACAGTATCAAAAAGACCTGAGCTATCTCCACACTTCCCCAATTCAATCATACTTTCTCTATCCGACAAGGATCTCCCTTAGTCCTAAATTTTATGGCTCCTAAAGTCAGTCCTTCCTTTACATAGCATTCATTTTCCCACCTCAT
Organism: Budorcas taxicolor; assembly: GCF_023091745.1. Taxonomy (NCBI): domain Eukaryota; kingdom Metazoa; phylum Chordata; class Mammalia; order Artiodactyla; family Bovidae; genus Budorcas; species Budorcas taxicolor. The sequence goes on along the minus strand of NC_068913.1, from coordinate 27,248,817 downwards.
AAATCCTAACTAGATCTTGTCTTCACGAGGAGGTTTTTGCTTTTGTGTGTGTTTATTATTTCCTACAGTTCTCAGCAGAATACACACAATGGGGAAACGTTTATTGACTGAAGAAAACTCTTGAGATCATATGTAGAAAAGATAGTGAATGAAAAAGAGGACTGATAAGGCATGCTTATTTCAAAGCCATTAGGCTCACTGCTGTACTCCCAAACTGAGAACAATGCCCTGCACACAGTAGACACGCAATAAGTATCTGATGAATGAAGAAACATTGCTTCTTCAAATGGAGAAAGTTCTAGAGCAAGTCACTCATATGACATCATGAAGGTACATGAAGAAACCATTGCTTCTGCCTTTCCTCCTGTATCTACTCACTCAATTCAGTTCAGTCCCTCAGTCATGTCCGACTCTTTGCGACCCCATGAACTGCAGCACGCCAGGCCTCCCTGTCCATCACCAATTCCCGGAGTCCACCCAAACCCATGTGCATCGAGTCAGTGATGCCATCCAGCCATCTCATCTTCTGTCGTCCCCTTCTCCTCCTGCCCCCAACCCCTCCCAGCATCAGGGTCTTTTCAAATGAGTCAGCTCTTCACATCAGGTAGCCAAAGTATTGGAGTTTCAACTTCAGCATCAGTCCTTCCAATGAACACCTAGGACCCAGAACTGATCTCCTTTAGAATGGACTGGTTGGATCTCCCTGCAGTCCAAGGGACTCTCAAGAGTCTTCTCCAATGCCACAGTTCAAAAGCATCAATTCTTCGGCACTCGGCTTTCTTCACAGTCCAACTCTCACATCCATACATGGCCACTGGAAAAACCACAGCCTTGACTAGACGGACCTTTGTTGGCAAAGTAATGTCTCTGCTTTTGAATATGCTGTCTAGGTTGGTCATAAGTTTCCTTCCAAGGAGTAAGCATCTTTTAATTTCATGGCTGCAATCACCATCTGCAGTGATTTTGGAGCCCAAAAAATAAAGTCTGACACTTTATTAGTATTCACTACACTAATGTAAAACTGTTCAGTACTAGCATATGTGTAGATGCACTTAGTCATAAGTAGTAGTTGTAACTTTTGCCACCACATGGACTGCAGCCAGCCAGGCTCCTCTGTCCAAGGGATTTCCCAGGCAAGAATACTGAAGTGGGTTGGCATTCCCTTCTCCAGGGGCTATCTTCCCGACCCAGGGATCGATCCTGTGTCTCTTGTGTCTCCTGCATTGGCAGGCAGGTTCTTTACCATTGGAGCTACCAGGGACGTGCAGTACAAGGGATTCTATTAATTGAAACAATCAAACCATAAACAACAACAAAACTCAACCACACCTTTGGCTAGTGATCACAAATCCATGACAAGTTAGGAGGATGTTCCATCCAACCAATTTAATGACAGGCTTTTCAGACTGATCACCAGTTCTGCTCTAGTTTCAAAGCCATTAGCAGGCCACCTGCACATGTAAACTGCACTGGGCAAGTAAACAGGCTGCTGCTGCTAAGTCGCTACAGTCATGTCTGACTCTGTGTGACCCCACAGATAGCGGCCCACCAGGCTCCCCCGTCCCTGGGATTCTCCAGGCAAGAACACTGGAGTGGGTTGCCATTTCCTTCTCCAATGCATGAAAGTGAAAAGTGAAAGGGAAGTTGCTCAGTCGTGTCCCACTCTTAGCAACCCCATGGACTGCAGCCTACCAGGTTCCTCCATCCATGGGATTTCCCAGGCAAGAGTACTGGAGTGGGTCGCCATTGCCTTCTCTGTAAATAGGCTGATTGAGTCCTAAGTTCCTGAAGAAAATACTTCAAGAAACAGAGTGATGACTCTCAGAGCAGGCTGCGGCCTTTACACTTGCCACTGCCACATTCAGTGTAGGCTTCAACAACACTTTTAGAAATAATCTCAGATCTAATCCCACAACTTCGAGTTTATTCCAGAAGCAGTAATCCAGGTGGAACTGAAACCTCTAAGGGGTCCTCTTCTTTATGTCTTAAAAAGAAACGTCTCCCAAGTCTTCAGCCTTTACCCTGTACCCAACCACTTCACATGCCCCATCTTAAAATGATGAGGAGAGACCAGGAAAGATACAGAATCTAAATAATAGCAGCGGTACATTTTCAGCATCTATTTAAGACTTGGTTCAAGGTTAACCTTTCATTTGTTTCCAATTTAAATTGCCGAACTCATCTAAACTTGTTCACAGTTTATAAGCAGTAGACATTAATTCAAGAAATATCCTTTCTCTAAAAAGCCTTAGATTTAAAAAGCTAACCATTTGTACAGTCCTGTGAATTCCCAATTAATCACGTTTTACCATATAGCTATTAAAAAACAATAGAATGCCCTTTGAAGGTCAATGCACTTTGAAGGTTGGACAGATAACGAAAGTCTTACGGCTTCCCTCGTGGCTCAGTCGGTGAAGAATCCACCTGCAATGTGGGGGACCTGGGTTCGGTCCCTGGGTTGGGAAGATCCCCTGGAGGAGGGCACAGCAACCCACTGCAGTATTCTGGCCTAGAGAGGCCCCATGGAGACTGGCAGGCTGCGGTCCATGGGGTCGCAGAGTCAGACATGACTGAGAAACTAAGAACACGTACACATAATAGTCTTAGCATGTTCCTTCAGAATCACCTTTCTCCTTGCTCTCCTGATACCACCGTAGACACAGCTAGAAATGACATATCTGGAAAGCAAGAGAACTAGATTTAATAATAATTTGCCTATGGCACATTAATCTACATAGACCGCTCAATCAAGTATATAGATATTCTATGTACGTAAGCAGATACTATAAGGTGAAATATCTGGTGAACAGGTGACTAAATCATGAGGGGGAGAGGGCAGAAGTCAGAGCATAAAGTGGGGAATATGAAGTTCTAAGCAGGCCATTCAGGCTAATAAAAGAAAACACCTGGAGAACCGGTCAGAATGTATTTACTTAATAAACAATCAAAGTGATAGGCATGCTTCAGGGAACACAAAGGTGAATTCTGATCTGAAATTTGACATGGACCTCCAATTACAAGGAGCTGAATCACCAGGTGTTCCAGAATTTTTCCTAAGTTTATCATTAGTGACATGTTGATTAAATTCCTACTAAGGCACACACAAACTAGCTGGAAAAACATACTTTACACCATTTGTGTTTCTTTAACATATGCTTCTTTATATCTTGTTTTCAAAGCTTTGCAATCACGTTCACATACACAGGAACAGTAATAGTCAAATGACCCAGCTCTCTATCCTGTTGGTGACCACAAGGCAGTCTCCCCACTCTGAGGAGGTAACCTAAGCTTACACAGATGGCCTAGCTCTCAGCTAATGAAGACGAGCTGGGTTTGTTTTCAGGGTGGGTGCTGCAAAAAACACCAGGTGTATTTATAGAAAGGAGCAAGACTATGATAGAGGCATGACGACACAAGTCGAAGTTTCTCTCACCTAGTAAAGAAGCCTGCAGAAATATCTGGATCCCACAGCCCGGTTTCCACTCCTGACTCTCCAACTACCAACTCTGTAAACTTATTAAAGCCCTTTCTGGTCTATCACCTTATGTATAAAATTTACACAAGGCCCCTTGCCTCGGATGATTGTCAGAAAAAGGAACAAAATAGGGTATGTAACATCTGGGACGTGGGAGTTACTCGATAAATGGCAACCTCCTCTCCCATCCTCCTGTTCACCCAGAATTGCCCCTCAAAAATTACAAAGATACGGACGGCAGGGTTAAAACTAAAAAGCCCAAGCTGGTTTGCAGGGAAAGAACAATTTCGGTGGAGGCTCGCTTATTTACCGGAGGCTTTCGCTTAAAATGGAGTTAGGATATTGGTAACGGGGGACACATGGAAAAAGCATCAGGTATAAGCAGAACTACCCCCCTCCCCCCACACACCTCCCCCAAAGACATTCCTTTAAGAAAGCACGAAACAAACTTCGGAAGCTGCGGATATCCTGTGAACCTACTCGGTGGCCTCAATGAAAATCACAGGCACACGTAGGGCTGAACACGACGTACACCATCCATAAGCCGCCTTGTCAGTTTCTGATCACCCTATTTTTGCAAAACTGTCTTCAAATCCGAGGCTGCTCTCTCGCCTCCAAATTCGCCCCAGAGGCGGCTGGGAGCCAAGAGCGAGTTGCGGAACGGATAATGGGGATGGCAAAGTGGAGATGTCTGGTCAAATGACTGAAAAACAAGGCGGTGGATGAGGGGGCGGGGTAGAGCAGTAGGGCAGGGACGCGCGGCCACCGAGCCAGAAAGACGGCGGCTTCACAATGAAAGGAAGAGACTGCGACAGTCGCCGGCTCCTGGTCCCCGGCGGAGACCGATGGCGAGGCCGGGGGCGCAGAGCGTGGGAAGACGGGAAGCGGGGGCCGGAGGAAGTGGCCACGGAGCACCCGAGCAGGTGCAAAGCCCCCAGGCGAAAAGAAACGGGCTCGGGATACTCACTGTGTAGAGTAGGTTGAGCGCGCACAGGCAGTTCTTGGAACACGCGAAGCCCCCGCAAACCATCTTGAAGCCTGTGTTTCCAACTGCAGGTAAAATCTGGCTCCGGCGGAGCCTCCAGACAGCCTCTTTGTCCTTGCCTTCAGGGCCTAGCCAAGGCGAGGCCGCAGCCGGGCTGCGAGTGTGGAGCCCAAGGCTTGGGCTGGGGCTGCAGTGCGCGGCGCGCCCGCGGCTGCTCCAACCCGCTCTGGAACCTGCGGCCGCAGCATTGGGAGCCTGAGCCCGAGCCCCGCCCAGCAGCCCCTCTCCACCGCCTCGCCCTACGCCCTGATTGGCCGCTGGCGGGGAACAAAGGTAGAAATATGCAAATAAATGCGCTCAGCGAGCTGGGATCCAGGAGGGGAGGGGCGGGGCGGCCCCTGGGAGAGTTGGGCAGGGGCGGAGGCCGTGGGGGAGGGTGCCGGAGGCCAGAGTGTGACAGCGACCTCCCCTCGGTTCCTGGGGAGCAGGTGAGGAGGAGAGGGCGGGGCTCCGCGGAGATCCACGCTGGCAGGGAGGAAGATGACAGCACCTCCCGGCTCTTGGCCCCAGTGGGTGACGTGGCACCATTTTGAATGAGATTTTAAAATTAAGCACCTGGCCTTGTTTGAATGAAGAAAGAAAGGACGGAATGAAGCAATAAATGAATAAATGTGAACGACTTAAACGAGAAAAATGAAGTGGGGAAAATGAAAAGAAGGAAATAAAAGAATAAAAGGAAAGATGAAATATCTGCTTTTCTTAGAAAATAGGTTAGATATATGACCCATAATTGTGACTCTTGTCAGGTTAGATGTATCCTACAGGGATTTGCAAAAATGCTAATGAACTTTATGAATACATGTATAAAAAACAGAAAATCAAGAGGTGGGTTTTTGTTTTTTGTTTTTTTGTCTTCCAATCCTGCCTTTCAATAAGCTGGGGTGGCGGGGTGGGGGGAGTGGTCCTCCACAAATAACTGAGAAATTTTAAATGACAGTCTCCACTTCTGTCAATTCATTATCACTTTGAGCCTCTGCTATAGAAACGTATAATAGATCTTCAAATGCCTCGCATGTAAATTGGGATATTAACAGTATGTCAAACACTTTTTGCACAGTTTCTGGCACTGTAAGTAAGGACTCAATAAATGCCAGTTAGTATTAGTATATCTAACAGTTTTTGAATACCTACCGCATTTCAGCCCCTAAGCTAAGCAAATAAAGGTTTGGTTATTTCATGGTGAAGTGAAGTCTGTCAGTTGTGTCCGGCTCTTTGCAACCCCATGGACTGTAGCCCACCAGGCTCCTTGGTCCATGGGGTTTTTCAGGCATGATTACTGGAGTGGGTTGCCATTTCCTTCTCTAGGGAATCTTCCTGACCCAGGGATCGAACCCAGGTCTCCCGCGTTGTAGGCAGCCGCTTTACCGTCTGAGCTACCACGGAAGCCCATATTTCATGGTGCGTTCTACCAAAAAATGATCTTACAGAGAAATAATCAGATATTTATAAAATATCTAAACCTAAGGGTTCATGCTGAGTAAATTACATTAAATAAAAGCAGCTGATAAAAAGCTAATTTGTCTTCTTGGAATTATCTGCTTCCTCTTCTAACCTCTCTTAACCTCCCCAGACCTCACTTCACCAAGAAAGCCACATTAATTCTTTAGCCCCGGTATTATTCCATATTAACCTTTTGTATCTGCCCCAGAAGAGTTCCAGCTTTTTAAAATTTTTAATCTGGAAAATGACCCTCAAACCCAAGTAAAACTTGGTAGCTCAAATTTCCATTTTAGACGCTCATTTACGAAAAAGAATTAATGGGGAGATCTAGTCTTCCTCTTCTCATTAGTGACAAGATTGCTACCACTTGAACATCACTCAACCAACTTTGACAACTCTATGCTTTCTTCATATTACTCTTTATTGTCTCCCTGTGGGTTCATCGTTTGTGTGTGTGTGTGTGTGTGTGTGTGTGTGTGTGTGTGTGTGTTTGTAGGAATGTCCTTTTTCAATCAGGAGTCCAATAGGAAGGAGATGGCTCATTTCAATGACTGAGAAGAGTTTAATAAAGAGACTGTTTTGAAAAATATGGGCAAGGTTAAAGGTAGCAAAACAGGATGGTAAAACAGCTCAGAGCTAGAAAGAGCAAGCAGTCACAATTCCCCTTAAGTCTGAGGGGCAGTCTAAGGGAGCAGTTACAGAACAGGCAAGAGCTGCAACCGTAGGAGGGCTGTTAGAGCTGTGGCCTTTAAGAGAGAAAACAAAGAAAATACTGCAAACTGGAAAAGAAAACAAGTGAACACAGTGGGATTTCTTAGAATTTGGGTGTAGAAATTTCAGATGATCCCACCCTAACAAGAATGAGCTAGAAAAGCTACAAAATAGTTTTTAAAAAAAGAAAAAGAAAACCTACCAGGAAACAAAGCAAATGAATAGACAACAACGAAAACTCACAGATACAGAGGACAGATTGGTGATTGCCAGAGAGGACCGGAGTGGGAATGTGGGCAAAGAGGGTGACCAGTGTTAACTGTATGATGATGGATGGTAATTAGACTTTCAGGGATGATCACTTTGTAGTGTATATGGTTGTAGAATTATAATGCTATACACCAGAAACATACATAATGTTATATACCAATTTTCCCTCGATTAAAAAAAAAATTCTCATAGAACTGAAGAAACAAAGACATCTAAAGGGAACTAAACCCAAGAAGTAATGACATTGTTAGGAAGGAAAAATCCCACAGTGCTTTCACTCTTGAGTGTAAAGTCACTCAGTCATGTCCGACTCTTTGTGACCCATGGACTATATAGCCCATCAGGCTCCTCTGTCCATGGAATTTTTCAGGCAAGAGTACTGGAGTGGGTTGCCACTTCCTTCTCCAGGGGACCTTCCCAACCCAGGGATCAAACCTGGGTCTCCCGCATTGAAGGCAGACACTTTACCATCTGAGCCACCAGGGAAGCCAAGCTTTCACTCTTAGGGATTAGCTATTAGGGGCTTCCCTGGTGGGGAATCTCCCTGCAATCAGGAGACTGCCTGCAGTGAAGGAAACACGGGTTCCATCCCGGCATAAGGAAGATCCCCTGGAGAAGGAAGTGGCAACCCACTCCACTATTCTTGCCTGGGGAATCCCATGGACAGAGGAGCCTGGCAGGCTGCAGTCCATGGGATTGCAAGAGTTGGACACAACTTAGCTACTAAACCACCATGGAAAGAAGACTGCCACACAACCTGGATGGCAAGAGAGTTTGAGGGAGAATGGATACATGTACATGTGTGGCTGAGTCCCTTCTCTGTTCACCTGAAATTATCACATTTATAATCAACTATTGGTGTGTGTGTGTTCAGTCATGTCCAATTCTTTGCAACACTTTGGACTATAGCCCACCAGACTCCTCTATCCATGAGATTTTTCAGGCATGAATACTGGAATGGGTTGCCATTTCCTCCTCCAGGGCATCTTCCCAAACCAAGGATCAGACCTGCATCTCCCATGTCTCCTGCATCGCAGGCAGATTCTTTACCCACTGAGCCATCAGGGAAGTAAAATAAGTTTTAAAAAATGTTTAATAAGAAAGAAAGAAGAGTGCCATAGAAGGGATAAAGAGAAACTAGATGATTATTTTAAACCATCTTTTAATGTGCACCTGTGGGCTAGTGTTATAGTCTTTATTTCTAGGGTCCTAGGCCTCAGAGTGAGTGTACACGTATTTGCCAGCTCTAACCCATGGGTCTTCACTTAGTATAAGGATTGGAAGCTCTGTAGCCTGTGATCAGATAAAAGTGCTCCCTCCACAATAGCTCAGGATGCACAAACGTCCTCGAGTGTGACAGTGGCTAAAAGCTGAGAAAAGGACAGGAAAGACAGAGCAATCTGGGTCTTTACCCAATCCAAAGCAGTGGCTGCCAAAGGCTAAAGAATTAGCCAAAGAGAAAAATCTCTTTCCCGTGGGCTGCAAGAGCCCTCCGCGACTGGGATAGAACAGCAGGAAAGGGAAAGAACTCACAAGGACGTGAGTGAAATCCAAGGACATGACTGACGAATGAAGAACGCTCCACAGCGAAAAAAAAAAAGTAACAGCTAGGTTGTAAGCATGTCTCCTGAGGCTCAGAGTGCTGGTCGCTCGGCTGTGAAGTACAAAGAGATCTGTATGAGGGCTCCTTCGTATAGAAGGAAAACCTTGATTGTAACCTCAAAAACAATTGAAGCCAGTGCTCAAGAATCCAACTAAGCCTGTAACAAGTCCTGACCCAGCTCAATGACAGTGTGTACTACTTAGGTATCCATAGTAGTACCGTGGCAAAATAACGGATGTACTGTTTTCTGTTGGGAAATATTACTTGCTTCACTCTCAGTGTTCTTTTATATATACCACCTGACACAAAATCAAAATTATGAAAGATTGGATAATCAAAAAAAAAAAAAAACATTGGCTATGGTCAAAAGAAGAAATGGAAGCAAAACCAAAGAAGATCCAGATGTTACAGTTATCAGACAGGTCTTCAAAACTCAACCAGGACTGTGTTAGATGTGCAAAAGGCTAATTGGGAGAAACATCTGTGAGGGTAAATAGGGACGTTAACTATAGGAGGCTAGGAGAGTTAAGAGACATCACTTTGCTGACAGATGACCATATAGTCAAATATGGCTATGGTTTTTCCAGTAGTCATGTACAGATGTGACAGTTAGACCATAAAGAAGGCTGAGTGCTAAAGAATTGATGCTTTTGAACTGTGGTGCTGGAGAAGACTCCTGAGAGCCCCTTGGACAGCAAGGAAATCAAACCAGTCAATCCTAAAGAAAATCAATCCTGAATATTCATTGGAAGGACTGTTGCCAAGGCTGAAGCTCCAATACTTTGGCCACCTGATGCAAAGAGGCAACATTTTGGAAAAGACTTTGATCCTGGGAAAGATTGAGAGCAAGAGGAGAAGTGGGCAACAGAGGACAAGATGGTTGGATGGCATCACTGACTCAATGGCCATGAGTTTGAGCAAACTTGGTGAGATAGTGAGGGACAGGGAAGACTGGCCTGCTGCAGTCCATGGGGTCGCAAAGACTCAGACATGACTCAGCGGCTGAAGAGCAACAACAAAGGATAGCTAAGGGAATGCAATATAAGTCTCACCTCTAGAGAGGGAAGGAAGGATAAAGGAAAGGGAGGAAGGAAGAGGGAGGAAGGATGGATGAAAGGAAAGGAGGAGGGAAGGAGAAAGGAAGAAAGGAAAGAAGGAAGGTCTTTGACTTCAGTGCAGTTTTTAAAAGCTTTGGCCAGGCCAGCAGGGAGTCTTCAAGCCAAAGCCAAACGTCAGAGACATCCAGCACACCCTCCAGTAATGAGCCTGCCTTAAGTACTACCACAGTCACTGCTTAGAGACATCAGCACAAAGGCTCTGATGGATTTCAGACTATAGCCTGGGGGCTGGCTCAACTATGCTGCCCACAAGAGGAAGGGTGTTTTATTGTAATAATTCTGACTATATTTCCCCCTTCTGTCTTAATATTTTTCTGGTCACATCTTGCAATTTTTCAGTCTTCATCATTTTACCATGAAGGAATTCTCTAACTTCATCTGGGTAATCCTTTTTAGGTTTTAACAATTCATATTTTAAAACTCTTCGTGGCTTATGTTTTTGTTGTTGTTGTTGTTGTTGTTGTTGTTTGGTTGCTAAGTCCTGTCTGACTCTTTGCAATCCCATGGACTGTAGCCTGATTTCTGAGGCAAGAATGCTGGAGTGAGTTGCCATTTCCTCCTCCAGTGGATCTTCCCAATCCAGGGATCGAACTCGTGTCTCCTGTGTCTCCTGCATTACAGGCAGATAGATTCTTTACTCTGATGAGCCACTGGGACTTGGGTTTAGCTTGACACCACCTTTATTTTTTAAATTCTCAATTTTTGTTTTCCTATCAGTTCAGTCAACATTTCTTTTTTTAATAATTCAATACCAAGACTTGATTTTGTCCAACAAATCCTAAGCAAAATTATTCATAAGCTGTTGCACAGAATTTTTAACTATCTTACCAAAACTCTTCCTAAAATTCTCAGAAATATGAACATAAAATTGCTCATGCACAATTTATAGTCACATAAAACATCAGTAATACAGCAAATTTTAAACTGCTTTAACATCAGTGAAAGTGAAAATCACTCAGTCGTGTCTGACTCTTTGTGACCCCATGGACTATACAGTCCATGGAATTCTCCAGGCCAGAATACCGGAGTGGGTAGCCTATCCCTTCCCCAGGGGATCTTCCCAAGCCAGGAATCCAACTGTGGTCTCCTGCATTGCAGGTGGATTTTATATACACTTTGCTATACTATATCTCGACCCCAGGATATTTTCCTTAGTCAATAAAATATTATTATATAAATTAAGTGCCAGTTTTTAAAATATCTATCAGTGATTTTACTAGAATCGATCTAGTTAAATTATTTACGGTGACAGCTTTTTTATTACAACATTTTTTGTTCACTCTTTCTTTGATATTCTTGTGTCTCCAGGGAAAATAAAGGAAAGAACTGTAGATACTTTCTTCTGGAATGATTTGCAGCTTTTTGGATTGAATGAAGCTCAAGATGGGAGTTTCTTGGCCAAGAAAGAGCCAAGGAACAGATCAATAGCTGCCTGTCTCCTTCTAATTCTATCTCTTGCTCTGTTTTCTCTATTATCCTTTTTGATGTTTTGCCAAAATTTAGCAATTAAATGCAACACATTCATTCTGCCTACAATAAATATGCTTTGCAGAATGTTTCACAATTCATGCTAAAGGACCTTAAATCATAATTCATTCTCAGAAAATGTTTTTCTTCTAACTACAAATTAAATTTGAAGGTTTTTTTTTCTTGCTTTTACTTGCTTCTTTATTTTCCTGTCCATGTATGCCAAGAGGATGAAAACATATGGCTATATATGATTATCTTGTCATATATAGCACCCCAAAATCTCAATTCTAAATTTCTGGGATGATGTTGGGTGGCATATTTAGCCATTAATGGGCAAATCCAGCTTAATGGTCAGACAAATCAGCTGACTTAAAAGAGGCGGGACAATCGGCTTCAGGGATAGGATAATCTACTTAACCTTTGCCTCTTCTGTCTCCACATCCTCCCTTTCAGTTTTTCTTTATTCACTATGCTAAGAATGTGCCAGGAAGATAACAGTTTAGAAGGAATTGATGACATTGACAATGTTCCATCACATCTAAGACAAAACTTTCTGGAAATCTACCCTATTTCAATTCTGAGGCCTGAACGTGTTTCATTTTGAGTAGTATAGATCACTATGTGTTCCCTTAATATTTATTTAGCCCAATGGCTACTTAAGTAAATGTATTATTATTCATTTGAAAGCTAATAATACTGCCTTAATTAGTACAAATACATCAGAATGAATAGGAAAATGTACAATTAAAGTGATCAACCATTTTATAGCTTATTTAAATAAGCTATCATTGTCTTTGAGAAAAACAGAAGGAAACCCAGCATTTATGAGTAACTATTTTTGACTTGTAAAAAAATATATCTTTTTGACCTCTAAAAGTGAGATCAATACAGATTAATGCAGCTTCTGGTACACTGGAAATCATCCAAGCTGGAAATAACTCAGGCATCCATCCATACTAGAAATGGGTGACTAAGTCATGGTGCCCATTAGTGGAAACCAATCCCAAACCAGAAATGAAAAATATCCAGCTACCTTGACCACATGGATGTGTCCTACCCAACATGGACTTAAGTAAGAGAAACCCAAATGCAAGAAGGCAGATTTTATCATTTCATTTATATAAAATCCAAAAACATAAATTTAATGACAGTATTTAGAGATGATTGCATTTAGAGATGACTGATAAAAATTACAAATAAAATTGAGGGATTGATGACCATGAAGATCAGGTAGTCACGCATTTGGGAGGGTGTGTGTGGAAATAGTAATTGCAGAAAGCTGACAGGGGACTCCTGAGATGCTGACAGTGTTCCTGAATGATCATTTCGTAATTTAACTATGAGAGCGGAGAGAAATATTAATAACCTAAAGTAGCAGTAATCTCATATTTTATATTATGTAAACAATGTTATTCTGGAAAAAAAATACACACCCTCCTAAATGCGTGACTACCTGATCCGTGTATTTTTCAAACTTATTTCCTTGCACAAATTTTTCTTTAAAATAGTAACTGTTTATCAGAGCATGTAGTTCATAAGGTGACTTTTGTCATTTGAACCCAGGGGGTTTCGTATATTAGCTGATTGCTAAGTCACTTCAGTCGTGTCCAACTCTGTGCAACCCCGTAGACGGCAGCCCACCAGGCTCCGCTGTCCCTGGGATTCTCCAGGCAAGAACACTGGAGTGGGTTGCCATTTCCTTCTCCAATGCATGAAGGTGAAAGGTGAAAGCGAAGTCGCTCAGTCATGTCTGACTTAGCGACCTCATGGACCTCATGGACTGCACCAGACTCCTCCATCCATAGGATTTTCCAGGCAAGAGTACTGGAGTGGGGTGCCATTGCCTTCTGCTATAAAATGCCAATGATGTCTTCATAATAATTCTTTTTCTTCACGATATTTTGGGCAACCTACCAGGTACAATTTAGGGCAAAGAGACAAGTTTTAGAAATAAAAGCATGTCTCAGTTAAGTCATAGCCTATTTATAAGTTCGAGTATACTGGAACACATTGTTAAGCACTTTCCTAAAATAAAGGAACATGGTAAATTTTTTGAGACTTTAAACATCATTCAGAAAAAATGTTTCTACTTTTTGGGCCACACATCTTGCGGGGATCTTAGTTCCTTGACTAGGGATTGAACCTGGGCCACAGCACTAAAATCTCTGAGTCCTAACCACTAGACTGCCAGGGAATTCCTCAGAAAATATTTCTGTTCTTCTCTCTCATTTTATTGAAATTGCCCAGTGTGTTGAATTCTAGTTTGGATACTATTTCTTCTTAGAAGTTTGAAGTTCTTTCTTATTAAATTATTATTATTAAATTTTATCTTGCAGTGCTGTTAAAAAGTCCAAAGCCATTCTGATTCCTGATATTTCATTTATGACCCTTTGCATTTTTTTGTACCTCTCTTTGAAAGTTTGTAGATCTTCTCTTTAACCTCAGTGTTCTGAAATTGGAGGAACACTTTGAGAAAAAGATTATCAAAGTACAAAAAAAAAAAATTTTGGTACAAAATTAAATTGTCTAAAATGGATAAAGAAAACACAATAAATTATACATTTTTTAAAAATAAATGATCAGTTCTAAAACCTCACAAAATCCTAAAAAATATATATATAGCTTTTATTAATCTACTGTCTTATGTAACTATATATTTCCTATTTTTTGGCTATTTTTTAAATTTTATTTTTAATTGGTAGATAATTACTTTACAATATTGTGTTGGTTTCTGCCATATATAAGCATGAATCAACCATAGGTATACGTATGTCCCCTCCTTCTTGAACCTCCTCCCGTTGGCTGCTCACTTTTGATCTCTTTTTTTAATGGTAAATGTTTTGTAATATATTCCACAGAGAAAATAGAAAAGTTATTCAGTCTTTCTCTAACACAGTTAACTGAAATTTTAATTTTTATTATCAGTAATTTAGATTAACTTTTTCTACTCTACAACTTATAATCACAATTCATTAGTGATAATACTATTTAAGTTTGAAGAATGTCTGATACTCATTATCTATTTCTGCACAACACATTACATTACCCCCTACATTTAGTAGCTTAAAAAATAATCAGTTTAGTATATCTCATAATTTCCTAGGTCAAGAAGTTGAGCAGGACTTGGTTGGCTAATTCTCCTGCTCTGCGTAATGTTCACAGGATTATTTAGTGATATTCAGGGGGCAAGCAGGCTGGTCTGGACAGTCTCTTCACGTGCGGGTGAGATGCTCTCTCCCCGTGTAGTCAGAGGACCGTCTATTCGCGTAGCCTCTGTGTGCATTTGCTACATGATGACTTTGTGCTCTAAGAGATGGAGTGGAAGCTTACAATCCTCTTAAAGACAGGCCTCAGAGCTGGCACAGTAACACTTCTTATACACTGGGCAGAGCAGTAACTTGCCAGGCCAGATTCAAGGGGAGAGGAAACAGACCCAATCTCTTGATATGAGTCTAGAAAAGATTTTGTGGGGTGGTCTTTATTATACCACAGTGGTTCTATTTCAGTGGTCTCTTGCTGTCTAACAAGCTGCCTCCCCCAAAATAGAGACTTATAACAGTAACTTATTGTTCTCTCTCATGGTTCTGTAGGTTCTCTGAACTCAGTTTGGCCTTTCTCACTCGAGGTTTCACATTCTGTTGCAAGCAGATGGAGGCTCGAATTGACTGGATATGAAAGATGGCACCTCACCAAATGCCTGGGGCCTCAGTTGGCATGGCTGAAATATGCGGGGGATGCAGGCCTCTTACATGACTAGCTTGAGCTTCCTCACAGCATGGCAATCTCATGGTAATTGGACTTTTTATGCAATGTATTGTATTCCTAGAGTACGTTTCAAGAGATCCAGGCAGAAGCTGCAAGATTTCTTAGGACTTAGCCTCAGAACTCACCTACATCACTTTTACCACGTTGGGCAAAACCAAGCAATACAGCCAACGCAGACTTAAGGGAGGAGACCATAAAGGCCAAGAATATCAGCAGGCATTGAGGGTAGCTTTAACATTAGCAGCCACTCCCTAACAAATTTCTTACATATATATGCTCTTCATTTCAAGGCATTTCATAACCTTAAATGCTCTTGAATCAACAACTCAAAAAAATTTGCATTGATAGCCATATATAGTGAAATATTTTACAAGATTTATGCAATTCTATTGATATGAGAAAACTTCCATTTTAATGAGATATGGTTGAGACAGAATCTTCCATTTACAATTTTACATACCAATGCTTGAAAGAATTTTTCACAGATTTCCTTCAGTCTCTATAAATCACAACATTTCTCCCCAACATTCCTCTTGCGCGGGGTTCCACAGGATAAATTCATAATCCTTTTCACTTCTGGTATGGCAGATTAGCACAGTGGCAGTGAGTTTTCCTGGAAGTCATTCCTAGTCCCATGACTAGCTAAACCATATATGCAATACATATGAAATAGCTATATAGGGAAGTGACTGCAGGGTACATAACTGTATCACACTAAACCCAAACTAAATATGTCCCCCAAACTAAATATGTCCCTAACTGAATTCAGTAATGTGAATGGCCTCCACAAAGCCACCTGACATGAGGGAGAATATGACAGAGGAAAAGTTAGAATAGAGAGAGTCAGCTGATCAGGGTTAAACATTTATGTATTTTACAGAAACATTGGACTACTTGAGTACATTGCTAGAACCCCTCCGCAAAGCCTTTGAAAGGCTTGCTTTAACCTTACTGATAACCTTACTTTGCCCTCCCTGCCCTTTACCTCCAGCTCCTCATCACCTGAGGGCCACTTTCCTCTGCTGTTACAGTATCTGTCACATGCCTCCTTTGCTCAGATTTTGGCCTGCTTCAATCTACGGCCTATGCGGCAACAAGAGTCATCGCTCTGAAACATAAATTCGACCTGCTTGTAATTCTAGCTTAACATCCTCAGTGGCTCTTTGGTGGTGGTGGTTTAGTCGCTCATTCACGTCCAATTCATTTGCAACGCCCTGGACTGTAGCCCACCAGGCTCCTCTGTCCATGGGATTTCCCAGGTTGCCATTTCCTTCTCCAGGAGATCTTCCCTACTCAGGGATCTAACCTGCTATCTCCTGCATTGTAGGCCAATTCTTTACCACTGAGCCACCAGGGAAGCCTGATTCACTGGCTCTTTACCATTTTTCAGATTCCTTAATAAGGTTTACAAGGCTTTTCAAAGACTGGACTGTACCTCTACCTTTCTTCCTGATTCCTCTCATTGGCCTTTCCAAGATTCTTTAATCCAATCACACCGAACTATTTTTATTTCCTCGTATTCTTTTCACTCTGGGCCTTCCTAATTCCTAGGGTTAGGTACTGTGAGATATGGTAGGTGAAAATTTGACCCTGAAATTTCATAATTCTAACAAAAGTGTATGCCTTGTATATGCAAAATTGAAAGTCAAAACAGCTGTCTTTCATGCGGTAACCCAGTAACACAAGCAGCTTCTATCAAATCACATCAGGGTGACCACCTGCAGGGTACAGTTCAGTTTAGTTCAGTTCAGTCGCTCAGGCATGTCCGACTCTTTGTGACCCCATGAATTGCAGCACGCCAGGCCTCCCTGTCCATCACCAACTCATGGAGTCTACCCAAACCCACGTCCATTGAGTTGGTGATGCTATCCAGCCATCTCATCCTCTGTCGTCCCCTTCTCCTCCTGCCCCTAGTCTTTCCCAGCATTAGGGTCTTTTCCAACGAGTCAACTCTTCACATGAGGTGGCCAAAGTATCGGAGTTTCAGCTTCAACATCAGTCCTTCCAATGAACACCCAGGACTGGTCTCTTAGGATGGACAGGTGGGATCTTATGGCAGTCTAAGGGACTCTCAAGAGTCTTCTCCAACACCACAGTTCAACAGCATCAATTCTTCGGTGCTCAGCTTTTGTCACAGTCCAACTCTCACATCCATACCTGACTACTGGAAAAACCATAGCCTTGACTAGACGGACCTTAGTCAGCAAAGTAATGTCTCTGCTTTTGAATATGCTGTCTAGGTTGGTCATAACTTTCCTTCAAAGGAGTAAGCGTCTTTTAATTTCATGGCTGCAATCACCATCTGCAGTGATTTTGGAGCCCAAAAAAATGAAGTCTGACACTGTTTCCACTGTTTCCCCATCTATTTCCCATGAAGTGGTGGGACTAGATGGCATGATTTTACTTTTCTGAATGTTGAGCTTTAAGCCAACTTTTTCATTCTCCTCCTTCACTTTCATCAAGAGGCTTTTTAATTCCTCTTCACTTTCTGCCGTAAGGGTGGTGTCATCTGCATATCTGAGGTTATTGATATTTCTCCCGGCAACCTTGATTCCAGCTTGTGCTTCTTCCAGTCCAGCATTTCTCCTGATATACTCTGCATAGAAGTTAAATAAGCAGGGTGACAATATACAGCCTTGACATACTCCTTTTCCTATTTGGAACCAGTCTGTTGTTCTATGTCCAGTTCTAACTGTTGCTTCCTGACCTGCATACAGATTTCTCAAGAGGCAGGTCAGGTGGTATGGTATTCCCATCTCTTTCAGAATTTTCCACAGGTTATTGTGATCCACACAGTCAAAGGCTTTGGCATAGTCAATAAATCAGAGAGAGATGTTTTTCTGGAACTCTCTTGCTTTTTCCATGATCCAGCAGATGTTGGAAATTTGATCTTTGGTTCCTCTGCCTTTTCTAAAACCAGCTCGAACATCAGGGAGTTCACGGTTCACGTATTGCTGAAGCCTGGCTTGGAGAATTTTGAGTATTACTTAACTAGCGTGTGAGATGAGTGCAATTGTGTGGTAGTTTGAGCATTCTTTGGCATTGCCTTTCTTTGGGATTGGAATGAAAAGTGACCTTTTCCAGTCCTGTGGCCACTGCTGAGTGTTCCAAATTTGCTGGCATATTGAGTGCAGCACTTTCACAGCATTATCTTTGAGGATTTGAAATAGCTCAATTGGAATTCCATCACCTCCATTAGCTTTGTTCGTAGTGATGCTTTCTAAGGCCCACTTGACTTCACATTCTAGGATGTCTGGCTCTAGATGAGTGATCACACCATCGTGATTATCTGGGTCATGCAGATCTTTTTTGTACAGTTCTTCCGTGTATTCTTGCCACCTCTTCTTAATATCTTCTGCTTCTGTTAGGTCCATACCATTTCTGTCCTTTATCGAGCCCATCTTTGCATGAAATGGTCCCTTGGTATCTCTAATTTTCTTGAAGAGATCTCTAGTCTTTCCCGTTCTGTTGTTTTCCTCTATTTCTTTGCATTGATCTCTGAGGAAGGCTGTTTTTATCTCTCCTTGCTATTCTTTGGAACTCTGCATTCAGATGAGAACATCTTTCCTTTTCCCCTTTGCTTTTCGTTTCTCTTCTTTTTACAGCTATTTGTGCTATTTGTGCTATTTAAAAGCAGGGTAAACACCTGCTTTTAAAACAGTCATAAGGGGTCCAGACACCTTCTGCTCACAATCCCTGGGCCAGAATAAATCAAACTGCTTGAATAACTGCTGAGAACCACTAACCAGGTAACATTACCCATAAGCTACTCCCATCACATCTTCTCTTTACCATTCCCATCATCATTTTTATCACTCCTTTTGCCCAAGTCTTTTTACTTATCTCTCTACACATTCTTAATACACTAATAACTTCCGTGAGGACTCCCCTGCTAGCTCAGGTGGTAATGAATCTGCCTACAATGCAGGAGACCCAGGTTTGA
Source organism: Budorcas taxicolor (assembly GCF_023091745.1). NCBI lineage: Eukaryota > Metazoa > Chordata > Mammalia > Artiodactyla > Bovidae > Budorcas > Budorcas taxicolor. Next base: position 27,229,977 of record NC_068913.1, on the reverse strand, counting down.
TCCCTGGGTTGGAAAGATACCCTGGAGAAAGGAATGGCTACCCACTCCAGTGTTCTTGCCTGGAGAATCCCAGGGACGGGGGAGCCTGGTGGGCTGCCGTCTATGGGGTCGCACAGAGTCGGACACGACTGAAGCGACAGCAGCAGCAGCAGCAGCAGAGGAGCCTTGTGGGCTACAGTTCATGAGGTTCCAAAAAGGTGGACACGACTGAGCAACTGATACATACAAAACTTCTGTGAGAGCAAGAAGCATGTTAGTATGGTTCAACATTTTGTTCTCTCCTAGCGCCTAGGAAATTCTAGGCATTCAATGACTGTTCTCAGAACGACTAAACAAATACACTGACACTATCAAACGTTGATTACAAGACTCCTAGCCCCGACTTTCCATGAGCCCCTGAAAAAATTATAAACTATAAGACTTCTTCACTTTTTTTTTATACTTTACTTAAATCATTATGGTTTCCTATGTTATTCACCCCATTTTAAAGATCACAGAGTTGGGGCTTAGGTATCACAAGGGAGTCAAAAGCATTCCCTTTTTAGAGCAGTCCTGAGTTACTTAAACCTTGCACATTGTAAAGAAAAGCCAGTCTTCACGGCTACCCTTAACCAGTTTCCAGAAGATGAGCTAAGCCATGGAATATTCAACCTGATAAGTGCTTTGCATGCCTGAGGCCTTAGGCCATGCTGTCTTTGTGGTGAATGCCTGTTCTGCTCTGGCAGGGGCGGAGCGGACTGGAGTCCCTCACACAGGGTTAGAGCCCTATCTGCGCGCATGTGTGTCTGCATGCTTGCTCAGTCATGGCCATTGTGTTTGACTCTTTGCGACCCCATAGACTGTAGCCCACCAAGCTCCTCTGTCCATGGGATTTCCCAGGCAAGAATCCTGGAGTGGGTTCATGCCCTCCTCCAGGAGACCTTCCCGACCCAGGGATCAAACCCGCATCTCGTGCATCTCCTGCATTAGCAGACAGACTCGTTACTGCTGAGCCACCGGGGAAGCCAGTGTCTACCTGACTCAGTTCAGTTCAGTTCAGTCTCCCAGTCATGTCTCACTCTTTGCGACCCCATGCGCTGCAGCACACCAGGCCTCCCTGTCCATCACCAACTCCCGGAGCTCATTCAAACTTATGTCCATCGAGTCGGTGATGCCAGCTAATGATCTCACTCTCTGTAGTCCCCTTCTCCTCCCGCCTTCAATCTTTCCCAGCAGCAGGGTCTTTTCAAATGAATCAGTTCTTCGCCTCAGGTGGCCAAAGTATTGGGCCACTACCTGACTCACCCCAGTAAAAACCAAAGTAAGCTTCCGTGGTCTGAAACATTTCGCATGTGTCATCGCATAGCACTGCTGGGAGAATTAAAGTGTCCCTGCGTGAAGGACAGGGAGGGGACTGTCCACTGGGAGGGAGCCCAGTGCTTGCGCCTGATTATTCCCGGACCTCTCCCCATGCAGCTTTTCCCCTTTGCTAATTTTCATCTGTGACCTTTCACTGTAATAACCTGTAACCACACATTTAACAGCTTTTCATAGTACTGATAGTGACCCTTGAGACAGGGTGGACTTGGGGACCCCTGGCACAATATCTAACACACCATGCTCCCTGCCCTGCCAGATTCTAACCTATATTCATTGTAAACTTAGATTTTAAGTTGGAAAATAAATATTTTTTATAATATATAGGAGAAGGAAAATAGCATGGACATATTAATAAATATTTTATTAATGGACATATTTTATTTGAATGGATATATTTTATAATATGTGCATGCTGTTTTCCTTCTCCTAGCTGGAGATGGCTCTTGAGAGTCCCTCGGACTACAAGGAGATCCAACCAGTTCATCCGAAAGGAAATCAGTCCTGAATATTTATTGGAAGGACTGATGCTGAAGCTGAAACTCTGAAACTCCAATACTTTGGCCACCTGACGTGAAGAACTGACTCACTGTAAAAGACCCTGATGCTGGGAAAGATTGAAGGCAAGAGGAGAAGGGGACGACAGAGGATCAGATGATTAGATGGCATCACCGACTCGATGGACATGAGTTTGAGCAGGCTCCGGGAGTTGGTGATGGACAGGGAAGCCTGGCATGCTGCAGTCCATGGGGTGGCAAAGAGTCAGACATGACTAAGCGATTGAACTAACTGATTGATGCTATTTTCCAGAGATACATAGTTTGAGATTAGAAGTTTGTTAGAAGAACTCAGCAAATAGCACACAAGAGAGTTTTAAATCATTTCTGTGTTTCTTGGCAAGCATCAAGTAAATGTCCAGTTTTAACCAATTATCTTGAGGCAATGTCCAATAAATTAGTTTATGCTGTGAAAACACACAGTCTTACAAAAGTAAGACTGATTATTGCCTCATTTATTTTAGAAAATCATAAGAAATATGACTATTATATTTATTTGGAGAAGTGGTTTTGACACGTGGCATGATATAAATACCACTTACTTGGCAGTCTATAAATCTTGTTTAGCCATGGATTAGGCCTTGCATAAGTCTGATCCTAGAATTTACTCATCAGGGCCTCCCTGGTGGCTCAGAGGTCAATGCGGGAGACCTGGGTTTGATCCCTGGGTCAGGAAGATCCCCTGGAGAAGGCAATAGCCACCCACTCCAGTATTCTTGCCTGGAGAATCCCATGGACAGAGGAGCCTGGTGGGCTACAGTCCACGATGATACAACTTTTCCAATACCCCGTTTAATCAGAGTGAGGAGGAAAAGAGATAAAACATGAAAACAATCTGGAAACATTAAAACGGTACATGAGTGTAAAACCTTATTGTTGTTGTTATTGTTCAGTCACTAAGTCCTGTCTGACTCTTTCGCGACCTCATTGACTGGAGCCCACCAGGCTCCTCTGTCCATGGGATTTTCAAGGCAAGAATACTGGAGTAGGTTGCCATTTCTTTTTCCAGGAGATCTTCCTGAGCCAGGGATCAAACCAATGTCTCCTGAATTGGCAGGCGTATTCTTTACCGCTGAGCCACCAAGGAAGCCCGAAACATTATTATATGTTCTCAAATTAGTGGCAACAAGGAAGTGTTTTCAATGTAATTTGTTTGTACTCTCTTAGGAAACTGTTTTAAGAGGACTCTTTCATAGGAGTTACTTGAATTCTTGACCATAAGACTCATACTTAAAAGCCTAACACTTTTACGCATAAAGTAATGTGCAGTTATATTGTTAACCTCTAGGTCAAGTGGCAGAGTTGGGTAAGGAAAGGCATGTTTTATACATTAATTTATAGCTCGAAAATGATGTTAAAGCTGAAACTCCAATACTTTGGCCACCTCATGTGAAGAGTTGACTCATTGGAAAAGACTGATGCTGAGAGGGATTGGGGGCAGGAGGGAAAGGGGACAACAGAGGATGAGATGGCTGGATGGCATCACCAACTCGATGGACGTGAGTCTGAGTGAACTCCGGGAGCTGGTGATGGACAGGGAGGCCTAGTGTGCTGCAATTCATGGGGTTGCAAATAGTCGGACACGACTGAGTGACTGAACTGAACTGAACTGATAGCTCTAAAAGAGAGTAAGATTGGACCATAAAAAGAAGATGTTTCAGTAAGCCAGGAGCCAACCCTCATCAATATAAATACTAACCCACTCCAGTACTCTTGCCTGAAAAATTCCCTGGACAGAGGATCCTGGTGGGCTATATAGTCCATGGGTCACAAAGAGCCACCTTCACCTATAAATATGAATTAAAAGCACTTAAACTTGTTTTTGTTCAGTTGCTCAGTTGTGTTGGACTCTTTGCAACCCCATGGACTGCAGTATGCCAGGGTTCCCTGTCCTTCACCATTTCCTAGAGTTTGCTCAACTTATGTCCATTAAGCCGGTGATGCCATCCAACCCTCTCATCCTCTATCATCCCCTTCTCCTCCTGCCTTCAATCTTTCCCAGCATCAGGGTCTTTTCTAGTGAGTTGACTCTTCACATCAGGTGGCCAAAGTATTGGAACTTCAGTTTCAGCATCAGTCCTTCCAATGAATATTCAGGATTGATTTCCTTTAGGATTGACTGGCTTGATGTCCTTAAAGTCCAAGGGACTTTCAAGAGTCTTCTCCAACACCACAGCTCAAGAGCATCAATTCTTTGGCATTCAGCTTTCTTTATGGTCCAGCTGTCATATCCATACATGATTACTAGAAAAACCAGAGCTTTCACTAGGTGCACCTTTAATAGTGCTCAAATAACACCAGATATGATCCAATGATGTGACATAATAATTCAGTCAGGATAAGCTAGGTTATGATGTGGTCATGTTAACCCTGAAATCTCATGGATGAACACAACTGAAGTTTATTCCTTGTTTATGTTGTTTTATCAGAGATGGCAGAGCCTTCTGCTCTGCATTGTCACTGGATTTGGGATGATGGAAGCTAAGGAAATCAAGTCAGAATATTCACTGGAAGGACTGATGCTGAAACTGAAGCTCCAACACTTTGACCCCTAATGCAAAGAGCCTATTCATTGGAAAGGACCCTGATGCTGGAAAAGATTGAAGGCAGGAGGAGAAGGGGATGACAGTAGATGAGATGGTTGGGTGGCCTCATTCAATGGACATCAGTCTGAGGAAGCTCCGGGAGATGGTGAAGGACAGGGAAGCCTGGCAGTCCATGGGGTTGCAAAGAGTCCCATACAACTGAGCAACTGAAGTGAAAATTTTATGTAACAGACATGACTTGGTCTATTCTACTCATTGTGGGTTGATTCCTAGCCAGTATCCATTTACTCCAGTTACCTTCTTCCTTGCTTAAATTATACACTCAATTTCCCAAAAAACATACAGTGCAGAGGAACAGATTCCCGGATTGCAGATTCTCATTCTGTCTGCAAGCCTGGTTCTTAGATGGCTTGCTGGCCTTCCTTGACCACAGGCTTTGCTTCAGGTGTAGACATATGAACTAAGGGGTTTAACGAGAATCTCAGGAGTCTTGCCTGAAATATTGGGACAAAAGTAGCATTTCAGAGTAGGGAGTTGTAAAGCATGGCACATGCATGATAAGGGAATCAGTATGAGAATGATGACAACACAGAGAAGTGTTGAATAGTCAGTAGAATAAAAGAGAAATGAAACAAGAGTCACTGACTGGGCTTAGCCAATCACAAAGCCTCATCCTTCCCCTAAACTTGCAGAGGAGCCAATGTGTGTCTTCATAAGGCCATCGAGTCAGATATTTTCTTATGTGCAGCCAAAGATATTTTAACAGATTAAATATCTAAATTCCCAAAACTTCTGCACAGCTATACTGTTAACAATAATTTCAATTATATTCCATGCAGTGACCAATGAAACTTCATTCAACAGTCTGGATAAAACCAACTTTAGATGCGATCACACGAGTCTGTGATCCTAAATGAGTTAAAACTGATAACTCAGCAGGAACACAGAAATTAGTCCCGTTGTGTTGGTCAGGGCTCTCCAGAGAAACAGAACCAGTAGGACAAAGAGTGAGAGACGCACAGGGAATTTATTTATAGGAACTGACTTAACACATTCATGGAGGTGAGAAGTCCCACAGTTTGCTGCTTATAAGCAGGAGAACCAAGAGAATAATTCAAGTCTGACAGCCTGAGAATCCGGGGAACCAGTGATGCAAGTCTGGGTCCAAAAGCCCGAAAATCAGAGGGGGGACCCGTGGCGTTAAGTCCAAGTCTGAATCTGAAGGGTAGAGAACCAGGAACACTGTCGTCCAAGGGCAGGAGAAGGATGTCCGAGCTTAAGCAGAGCGAGCAAACTCGACTTTCCTCTGCCTTTTTGCTTTCCACAGGCCCTCAAGCGACTGGATGACATCCACCCATAGTGGTCAGGGTGACCTTCTTTACATCCTCACAGGCCAAGAAATGGAGTTTTACCAGCTCTCTGGGCATCCCTTATCCTAGACAAGTTGACACATTAAATTAGCCATCACAGCCACTGAATAATCCCTCAAACTTGATCTGCTCAGACACCCTTTTCTCTTTTCAGGTTTTGCAACTGCCTTCAGAATATTTCCTTCTTAGCTTTTCTTTTTCAAATTCCTGAAGGATCATCACCCCATCTCCACCCCAGCAGTCTCTGTCTTTTGCAGCAATATTTAAGAAATCCACGTGTTACTTTTACAAATGACACCTACCAACTGCCTATGTTTGGTACAAAAGGTTAATTGAACATTAAGTGAAATTTATCACTAGCAAACAAAAATTTCAGGAAGAAGGAGCTGAAATGAGCTGAACATGATCTTTGAAAATGTGGCTACTACATCACGGTGCAAATTGTTGGGGAAACAGAATTAAAAATAAAATCTTCTCCCAATCCAAAAATCTCTCCAGAAAGACAGTAGAAAAAGAAACACTTTTTTTATTATTATTATTCCACAAGCATTAAATTCGTTCTAAGAGGCTGCAAGAACAGAGAGGAATCTTAACTTTTTACATAGCCTAGCAGATAGAAGTCATCCTTTACATGTTCAAAAAAAATAGTAACGAGTCCTCAAGTAAGAGGACTTGCCAGCACGGTTTGTCACATGTAGTTTATTCTAACTTTACCTGGTAACTATGTGGCCAGCTACACTATCATTGGCTTGTTGGCTTTACCAAGAAGAAAAGCTACATTGTTATTTTTTTAATGATAGGAGGTAGTTTTGCAACTCAGAACCAAGTACCCACCTAAATAAGTCTACCACTGTCCCCCAGAAACTGGGAGAGAGGGGTGCTCTCTTCCTTTATGTTCATGTTCAAAGAGACCGCTCCCAGTTTATTGAGAGAAACATTCTCAGGTTACAAAGCTAACCAAATGCCAATCCAGTTCTCAAAAGAATTCAAAGCACTTCCAATTATAGCTTTTCTAAAGTAAATGTCAAAGGAAAAAAAGAGAAGAAAATCTCTCATTTTCTACAGGGAATCAAGCCTCTCATTTCTCATTTTTACTTGTCCTTACATGATGCACATGTTTTGATTTTATTCTAGGTGTCAAAGACAATAAAATAAGTGAAAATTCATTCAGCAAATATATCTGAGAGTGCCTACTATGTGCCAGGCACATGCTAGGTAGGTCCCAAACCCTTTGACTTTATTCTAAAATAAAGAAGCTCTGTGCTCAACATCACTATTTATTAGGGAAATGCAAATCAAAACTACAATAACGTAGAGTTAGGTGTTGGGGGGAGGTTCAAGAGGTAAGGGATATGTATATCGTTATGACTGATTTGTGTTGTTGTATGGCAGAAACCAACACATTGTAAAGTAATTATCTTCCAATTAAAAAATAAATTAAAAAAAAGGAAAAGAAAACTACAATGAGGTATCGTCTCAAACCAGTCAGAATGGCCATCATCAAAAAATATACACAAAATAAATGGTGGAGAAGGTCTGGAGAAAAGGGAACCCTCCAACAATGTTGGAAGGAATGTAAACTGGTACAGCCACTGTGGAGGCTAGTATGCATGTTCCTTAAAAAAATAAAAATAGAGTAATCATATGACCCAGCAATCCCACTCCTATTCAAATATCTGGAGAAGAGCATAATTCAAAAGGATGCACACAGGGATTCCCTGGTGGCTTAGAGATATAGAATCTGCCCGCCAATGTGGGAGACGCAGGTTCAATCCCTGATCTGGGAAGACCCTGCATGTCGCAGAGCAACTAGGTCCAAGAGCCACAGCTATTGACCCTGTGCTCTCGAGCCTGGGAGCCTCAACTCTGAGCCCGGCTGCTGCAGCTACTGAAGCCCAAGCACCCCAGAGCCTGTGCTCCTCAGTGACAAACCTGCATGCTGCAACTAGAGGAAAGCCCATGCAGCAATGAAGACCCAACACAATCAGAAATAAAAATTTTAAAAAAAGGGTGCACGCACCCTGGTGTTCACTGCAGCACTATCTACATTAGCCAGAACATGGAAGCAACCTAAATGTCCATTGACAAGGGAATGGATAAAGAAGTTGAGGTACATATACACGATGGACTATTAGTCAGCCATGAAAAGGAATGAAGTAGGGCCATTTGCAGAGACATGGATGGACCTAGAGTCTGTCAGAGTGAAGTCAGAAAAAGAAAACCAAATATTGTGTACTATCATTTATATACAGAATCTAGAAAAATGGGAGAGATGAACTTATTTTCAAAGCAGAAATGGAGTCACAGATATAGAGAACAAACATGGTTACCAAGTCGGGGAGAAGAAGATGGGATGAATTGGGAAACTGAGACTGATACACATACACGACTATGCATGAAATAAATAACTGATGAGGACCTACTATATACCATAGGAAACTCTACTCAGCACTCTGTGGTGACCTAAATGGGAAGGAAATCTGAAAAAAAGAGTGGATATATGCGTTGTTTGTTCATGCAAGTGCTCAGTCATGTCCAACTCTTTTCTACCCATTGGACTGTAGCCTGCCAGCTTCCTTTGTCTATGGAATTTCCCAGGCAAAAGTACTGTAGGGGACTGCCATTTCCTTCTGTAGGGGATCTCCCCAACCCAGGTATCAATCCTGAGTCTCTTGTGTCTCCTGCATTGGAGGCAGATTCTGAACCCACTGAGCCATTGGTGAAACCCCAGATATATGTATATGTATAATTGTTTTACTTTGTTGTATAGCAAGAAACTAATATAATATTGCAAAGCAACTATACTCCAATAAAAATTAATTTTTAAAAAAGTTCTGAAAATAAAGCTGGTTGTTGTTGTTTTTATTTTTAATCAGTCTGGGGCTGAGATTCTTTTAGTAGCAAAATTTGAGCTAAAATGCCATGAGACTCTGTATAAATTTTATTTACTCCACTTGCTGTAAATAAACTTTAATACATTTTACTGAGAATTATTAATGTGTTTCAATAATATTCCAGCCCCTGCTTAATTAGCTTCAGTTATTGTTTTACCTTGATTTTTGAAGTAGGAAAAAACATCAAAATGTAAGGCAATGGGAAGAGAAAGATTAGCTATATATGTGTGTGCATGTATATAAGTTGCAATTATTTTTTTTCTTTGATTCTACATTATAGCAAATTAATGGAGGTCAGAGGTCAAAGAAGTAGAAAGAGAAAAGAGACAAACTGAAGGAAAGGGAAAATGCAAGTGTCATAAATACATACGAGGGGAAGGATCATGTTTGTTTTATTTTTCTGTTAAATATCCAGAATTTAGCACAGAGCCTAATACAAAGTGGAAGCTCAAAATTATTTGCTTTATGAGATGTACACGAGAAAGGACAGCTGGAGGAGCACAGACAAGAGAGAAAAACAGACAATTATATAATAAGCACCAAAGGAAAGGAAACAAACAGCATACTCCTAAAAAAGGGCTAGGGAAGAAAGCGGGGGTGGGGGACAGAGAGAAAGAGATGAGAAAGAGAGGACTGAGAGAGAGAAGAGAGAGAGAGACAGGAAGGAAAGAGAGAGAGGGGCAACAGACAGAGAGAAAAGAGAGAACTGGGAGACAGGAAGGAAAGAGAGAGTAGGAGCTCTGAGCTCTTAGCCTGGTGACAGCCAGCTCTTTGGTGCAGAGACTTCAGAGTTCTATTATCTTTGATCTTTGAAATGCTAACTCACAGATTAAAGACTTTCCAGCACTTGCTATTTAGACTAACTTCTAGAGGAAGCCTCTGAATGGCCAGGCCACAGCAACTCCCCAGGTGGGAAATGATGCTTTTGGTTGCCCTGACAGGGACTAAATTGCCAGGGTGATGAGGGGAAACGCTGCTAAGGTCTGAGGCCATCCATCTTTTCCTTAGAACGAGTGAAAGATACTCTGGCATCGGATATGTTTGCATTTGAAAAGAGATGTTACACAGTATTGCAATAGCATTCTTCTTTGCCATAGGATCTCTTTAGTTTGGTAATATCATCCAGGGTCATTCATTCGGTAATGGTTAGGAACCTCTGACTATTATTCAGAAGATCCCTAATCTTTCAAGTTGTTTTTTGATGGTGTCTTCCTTTTTTGATTTTTTTTTCCATTGTAAAATTTTATTGTTCTTGTTGGAACCCAGGAGATTTCATCTAGGCAGTAAGGAAGAGTGAGATGGGGTACAGGGCCATAGAGACAAAAGGGTCTGTGAGGAAGGCAAGCCCATTATCAGCTAAGTGATACTGGAATGCATTCTCCCTGAAACCGAGTCCCCTGAAATCAAGTTCCTCTGCCAGGTGTATGATGAACCTCTCTGTCTAAAACTTTATTCCCTTTCTGGTCCCGCCCTTGTTCCCCTCAGGATTGAGGAGTGACAAAGAAAGTGAAAGTGAAAGTCACTCAGTCGTGTCCGATTCTTTGTGACCCCTTGGACTATACAGTCCATGGAATTCTCCAGGCCAGAGTACTGGAGTGGGTAGCCTTTCCCTTCTCCAGGAGAAAAAAAAAGGGGGGTTGAAACCAAGCAGGGGCCCATGTGGGTACAAAAAGTCCCTCCATGTCCCCCATTTCTTGTTTTTAGAAAAAGGCTTTAGTTTCCTAGGCCTTCCCTAAGTTCCAAAGAGCATACTCAAGCAGTTACTAATCAGGGAAGTGAGGGAATGCAGAAACAAAGGAAAAGCAGATAAACAAGAAAAATAATGATAATAATTTAGCTATAGACATCCTGAGTTCCTCCTCAAAGGACATGCATGACAACCTGATACACATCCTTGAGTTCTGCAAGAACTAAGATGCCCCTACCCCCAACCCAATCCAAGTGAAGAATGGTGAGTAAGTGTTGAGCAGAAGTTTGTAGACCTCAGACTGGTTGGGACCAGAAGGCTGCTTAAGATTCTTGAAACATCACCCTGTTACCCCACCACCAAACCAATCAGAAGAAAGTCACACACCCTTATAGTCCTCACTCCAAACACTGCCATTAAAATCCTTCCACCCACTTCCTGGGTGGTTCAGTGGTTATGACTTCGCTTTCCAATGTGGGAATGCAGGTTCCATCCCTGGTTGGGGAACTAAGATCCCACATGCCTCAGAGCCAAAAAACTGAAACGTAAAATGGAAGCAACGCTGTCACAAATTCAATAAGTCCCCCAAAATAGTCCACATCAGAAAGTCTTATAAATAAAATAAAATCCTTCCCTGAAAGTCATCAGGAAGTTCAGATCTTTGGAAGATGAGCTGCTCATACTTCTTGGCACATTACAGATAAATCCTGAACTTTCTTCACCAGTAAGCAGGCTTTGCTGCACAGAGGGCAAGTGGACCCAAGTTTGGTTCAGTAGCAATGTCAGCATGAAGATTCACAAGAACAAGCAAATATCTGGACATAGGGCAAAAAGCAACAATTTAATTTTAGCTGTTTCCTCCTCATAGCCAGGAATTCATAGTCTTAGTTGCTCCTTGAAATCATCTGAAGAAGTTTTTAAAAATATGGATTTCTTGACCTCACATAGTTTGACGCAATGGCTTCAGAATGTGTCCTAAACATCTCATAGTAAACACACATACTCCTCACACACACACACCCTTCCAGGTGGTTTTAATAAAAATCCACAGTTGAGCACCTCTGCCCTAGGGTAGCAGTCCCCAACCTTTTTGACACCAGGGACCAGTTGCATGAAAGACAATTTTTCCATGGACTGGAGAGGGGGGATGGTTTCAGGATGATTCAGGCACGTAACATTTTTTGAGCACTTTATTTCTAGCATTACTACATTAGCTCCACCTCAGATGATCAGGCATGAGATCCCAGAGGTTGGGGATCCCTGCACCAGGGGACCTGCCAATCTTCTGTTGTATTGAATACTATTAATATCCACACAACCACTGTTCTCATCTAACTTGTGCACTTGAAACACTTCAGGTGTTGTTTTACTTCAAACAACTCTTGATTTTTACATCGATCTTCCCAAACCCAACTCCACTCTTCTTCCATATTCACCCTCTCCTCCCACGTACCTTCTATCACCACTAACGCATGTGAAAATCTTCTTGACACCTTCAGATACCTCATACCATTCTCACATTCAGTCATCAAGTTCCGCTGACTTCACTTTTAGGAAATCTGTCCACTTGTCTATCTCTCCACTAGGCAGTGCCCCAATCTCTGCCCTCCACCAATACACACACACACACTCTCACACTCATTTTGCACTTGAATTACTAGGGTGGTCTCTGAACCAGCTTTCCCTCTCCCACTCTTGTTCTCATAGAATTCATGCTCCACAGAAATTTGTTTATGATACACTCTTGCTGAATGCTTTCAAGATCTTAGAACGGTGGTTACCAGAGTCTGTGTGGGGAAAATGGAGAGATATTAACTAATGGACACAAATGTCATTAAGCTTAGCAAGTTCTGGGCATCAATATACAGTGTGGTGATTATAGCTAATAATACTGTATTGTATACATGAAAGTTGCTATGAGAGTAGATCTTAAATGTTGTTACCACCAAAAAAGGGCAACCATGTAACAGGAAAAGGGCAAATAGATGGGGAAACAAGGGGAAAAGTGACAGACTTTATTTTCTTGGGCTCCAAAATCACTGCAGATGGTGACTGCAGCCATGACATTAAAAGACGTTTGCTCTTTGGAAGAAAGGCTATGACCAACCTAGACAGCATATGAAAAAGCAGAGACATTACTTTGCTGGCAAAGGTCTGTCTAGTCAAAGCTATGGTTTTTTCCATAGTCATATATGGATGTGAGAGTTGGACTATAAAGAAAGCTGAGCAGTGAAGAATTGATTCTTTTGAACTGTGGTGTTGAAGAAGACTCTTAACAGTCCCTTGGACAGCAAAGAGATCAAACCAGTCAATCCTAAAGGAAATCAGTCCTGAATATTCATTAGAAGGACGTATGCTGAAGCTGAAACCCCAATATTTTGGCCACCTGATGTGAAGAACTGACTCACTGGAAAAGACCCTGATATTGGGAAAGATTGAAGGCAGGAGGAGAAGGGGATGACAGAGGATGAGATGGTTGGATGGCATCATCGACTCGATGGACATGAGTTTGAGCAAGCTCTGGGAGTTGGTGATAGACAGGGAAGCCTGCTGTGCTGCAGTCCATGGGGTCACAAAGAGTAGGACATGCCTGAGCGACTGAACTGAACTGACTGATGTGACAGGATGGAGTTATTAGCTAAGGAGGTAGTTGTAATCATTTTGCCAAATATAAATGTATCAAATTAAGACTTTGTAAACCTTAAGTTTACAGTGTTATGTCTCAATTACATCTCAATAAAACAGCTTGAAGGAGGAGGATCTTTCTTTTGCTCTAAGGATAAAGTCCCATTTGTTTAATTTGACCCACTAGGTCCAGACCACTTCTACAAATTCATTTCCCACTCCCCTCCCCCACTAACCCTACTTCTGTGTCTTCACTGATCTTTCTTCTTCATTTTTAGGCCACATCAAATCTCCGGTCTTCTGAAAGGCCTTCACGCAGGATCACTGTTCATCCTGCCTAAACTGCCCATTCTCACATCCTTCCTCCCCCACCCCTCCCCACCTCAGATCTTTATACCACTTCCATGTCATTTTCAGCCTACATTTTATGTACCTTTTAGTTCTCAAGCTAAACGTTATCTCATTCTAAATTAGGTTCCTTTCCTAAATGCTCTAACATCCTATATTGTTCCCTCAAAGCATTTCCAATAACTGCAAGTAAATATTTGTGTAGTTGTGAATGTAAGTTTTACAAAGTCATGGATCAGGTCTGTCTTGTTAATGTTAAATGCCCACCATGTATCACAATGTAGATCTCATAGATCTCAAACGCTAAATATTTGTTGAACACATGGTTAAAATAGGGGCTTCCTCTCCCCATGTTATCAATATCCATGGGATTCTCTTAACTCTGGACGACTGATGAGCACCCGTGATTCCCAGCTTGGCTCTCACAGGAAGAAGGTGAGGATGAGGAAATCAAGGTAAGAAGAAAGTATAGATAGAATCTTAGCTGGACAGGCTTAACACTGAAGTTTTCTAGTAATCTGTGCCTTTTTGCTCAGTCTCTGTTTGATAGATTGTCTTCCTTGATAAAAGCACACACTTGCTTGCCCAGCGGGTCCTGTTGGATTGCTGTCCTGCTGCTATTCTAAAGCAGAGATCTGGCATGCAGGATAGGATGTAGATCATGGGACATGAGCAGATAGGGACACACGACAGCTTAGAATGACAGCACTGACACCAGCTGAACTGGAAATTTCCAGTCACTGATACACCTCTGTGATTCCAGAAACTGTTCAACCTTTTCAATAAATCTCTCTTCCGGAGGAGCTCTGCAGTCCAGAACTGTCTTTACCTTCTACCACATGGACGTTTCTAAAGTTACTACACTATTTAAAATTTCTATCTGGTTCATATGGTTGACTCTTTTCTGTTTCAGAGGCCACTCACAGAAATAAAAAATGTTTCTGCTAGTCTTGTTTTGGCCCCAGAATATATGTTGTCATTGTTCAGCTGTCAACTCGTGTCTGATCCTTTGTGACCCCATGGGCTGCAGCACACCAGGCCTCCCTGTCCCTCACCATCTCCTGGAGTTTGCCCAGGTTCATGTCCATTGAATTGGAGATGCCATCCAACCATCTCATTCTCTGTTGTTCTCTTCTGCTTTCAATCTACAATCTACTTTTGATTGGCAGTTTACCCAATCATCCAATTACCAGTCAAAAAGCAATCTACTTTTTTTTTATAGTAATCAATCAAAAAATATACAGTGAGATCATAGTAGCTAGAACTGTGAAGACAGTACAGTCAGAATTTCCTCCAGCTACTCAGCACTGATACAGTTAACAGGGCTCTAGACCTGACCAAGGAAATTTCTGGGGACTTCCAAAGGGATTACCCAGCAGAGGTACCCATAACCCTCATCCTTTCAGGCATCTGATACCACGAACTCATTTAACTGCATGAGGAGCTGCATTTTTCAAGTTATTCAGCACCTCCACTCAGCAAATACTGCACAGGAAGCAATCTTAGGATAGTCAACCAACAGAGTCATCACAGTTTGGAAACCTTTTTCTGGTGCCAGGGGATCCTAGAGAATGGGACTCAGGTCCTAAAACACCGATAGGCAGCCTGCATAACACCAGTGCAGGCACCACTGTTCCTCCAGTGTCCCCAGTAGCATGCAGGGTCTCTTGTCTTAACCTCCTGGGGGTGTCTCTACTGATGAATGGGTAAAAGTATAAAGAAAAAGAAGTTATTTATTGTTTTGTTTTTTAATTCATTGAGCATAAGCAGAAGATTTATTACCAGTCTTTTATCATTTAATGAACTATCAGTATATACGTGATCATAGCTCATTACAACATAAATCTCTGTATTCTTTATTAAAAGAATCTTATCTCATTGTTAACATTATTATTAACAATTGATATGTAGTGAGGGCTCACTAAGTGTTGACAATGTGTTTAAACATGTTATTTATGGATTATCTCATCTAATTGTGACTAAAATTTTGGGAGAAGCTAGGTAATTTGCGTATGAGAGGACCTGTATTACAAAATAAATTTTATCTCATTCAACTGTGCCAGCAACCTTGTGAGATATTAATAAACTCTTGTATTAGGGATGACAGTAATATTAATAAGGGAGGTTAGGAAACATTTGTAGAAAAATAATGGTCAAAATTTTTGATAAGTAGAAACAGAAAAGTTTGTTTTAAAGCATTTGGTAAGGAAAGACAACAGATCTTAAACAGGACATAAGATTAGAGACCTCTATATTAAGATGGCACAAATATTCTAGTGTATCAGTCATAATAAATAACAACTTAAACTTGCAGAACACATTTTATTCCATTCTATATAATTCTCAAAATATGAGATGGAAAAGGATGAGATCCTAAATAGGAGCCTGTTTAAGAATCCAAAAGAAATAAGCATCCCACCAATGAGTTAGAAATTTTTTCTTTAGTTGTCTACTTTAAAAAAAACTCACTGAGAAAATATATTTAAATATAGATTTGATTCTTGAACAATGCAGGGGTTACAGGTGCCAACCCTCTGTGAAGTCAAAACTCCAAGTGTTATCTTTGCCTTTAAAACAAAGAAATTGATGAATGATTCACCCAAGGACAGGAAGCTAAAACAGTTTGAATAAAATCAGAAATAAAAATCTAGTCTTTTTGATCCCACATATTGTGATCCAAAATCACTGCAGATGGTGACTGCAGCCATGAAATTAAAAGAGGCTTACTCCTTGGAAGAAAAGTTATGACCAACCTAGATAGCATGTTGAAAAGCAGAGACATTACTTTGCCAGCAAAGGTCCGTCTAGTCAAGGCTATGGTTTTTCCTGTGGTCATGTATGGATTCGAGAGTTGGACTGTGAAGAAAGCTGAGCGCCGAAGAATTGATGCTTTTGAACTGTGGTGTTGGAGAAGACTCTTGAGAGTCCCTTGAACTGCAAGGAGATCCAAGCAGTCCATTCTAAAGGAGATCAGCCCTGGGATTTCTTTGGAAGGAATGATGCTAAAGCTGAAACTCCAGTACTTTGGCCACGTCATACGAAGAGTTGACTCACTGGAAAAGACTCTGATGCTGGGAGGGATTGGGGGCAGGAGGAAAAGGGAAAGACAGAGGATGAGACGGCTGGGTGGCATCACCGACTCAATGGATGTGAGTTTGAGTGAACTCCGGGAGTTGGTGATGGACAGGGAGGCCTGGCATGCTGCGATTCATGGGGTCGCAAAGAGTCGGACACGACTGAGTGACTGACATGAACTGAACTGAACTGATTGTGATCTCTAATCCAACACAAGTTTTTTTCCCCACATTCAGCTGTAAAATGAAAACATGAGTACTGACTGTATTTATTGAAAAGAATCAAGGTGTAAATTGGTCAATGCAGTTTAAATCCATGTTGTTCAAGGGTCAGTTTAATGCAATCACATAAAGAGCCAGCCTTTCAGATATAGAAATTCTAAGAGTAATTTCCATTTTTAAGTTTTTTATAAAAATGATAGACTTGTAAAATAAATTTATTAAAATTTGTATTTTGAAATTTATGCATTTTCTTTAAGGGTGGTATAGCATTTAAATACCCACACCCAGAAGTCACACATGACTTGTTATCTGTAAAAATTTGGATGAGTAACTTAGCTTTGCTTATCTGGTTCATCAGCTGTCTAGTCAGATTAACAATTGCTTTACCCTACAGGGTTGTTTTGAAGCTAAAAAGAAAATTAATTATTTGGCTTTCGGGAATTAAGTATAATGACTGAAATGACAATTGTATTCACCTAGTCACTTAGAAGAAGTGGCAAGAATACACAGAAGAACTATACAAAAAAGATCTTCATGACTCAGATAACCACAATGGTGTGATCACTCACCTAGAGCCAGACATCCTGGAATGTGAAGTCAAGTGGGCCTTAGGAAGCATCATTACAAACAAAGCTAGTGGAGGTGATGGAATTCCAGCTGAGCTATTTCAAATCCTAAAAGATGATGCTGTGAAAGTGCTGCACTTAACATACCAGCAAATTTGGAAAACTCAGCAGTGGACACAGGACTGGAAAAGGTCAGTTTTCATTCCAATCCCAAAGAAAGGCAATGTTAAAGAATGTTCAGATTACTGCACGATTGCACTCATCTCACATGCTAGCAAAGTAATGCTCAAAATTCTCCAAGTGAGGCTTCAACAGAACATGAACCGAGTGCTTCCAGATGTTCAAGCTGAACTTAGAAAAGGCAGAGGAACCAAAGATCAAATTTCCAACATCCGCTGGATCATCGAAAAAGCAAGAGAGTTCCAGAAAAACATCTACTTCTGCTTTATTGACTATGCCAAAGCCTTTGACTATGTGGATCACAACAAACTGTGGAAAATTCTTCAAGAGATGGGAATGCCAGATCACCTTACCTACCTCTTGAGAAATCTGTATGCGGGTCAAGAAGCAATAGTTAGAACTGGACATGGAGCAATGGATTGGTTCCAAATTGGGAAAGGAGTACATCAAGGCTGTATATTGTCACTTTGTTTATTTAACTTATATGCATAGTACATCATGCAAAATTCCAGGCTGGATAAAGCACAAACTGGAATCAAGATTTCTGGGAGAAATATCAACAATCTCAGATACATAGATGATTGCACCCTTATGGCAGAAAGTGAAGAGGAACTTAGCCTCTTGATGAAAGTGAAAGAGGAGAGTGAAAAAGCTGACTTAAAACTCAACATTCAAAAATCTAAGATCATGGCATCTGGTCCCATCATTTCATGGCAAATAAATGGGGAAACAATGGAAACAGTGACAGACTTTATTTTGGGGGGCTCCAAAACCACTGCAGATGGTGACTGCAGCCATGAAATTAAAAGATGCCTGCTCCCTGGAAGAAAAGCTATGACCAACCTAGACAGCATATTAAAAAGCAGAAACGTTACTTTGCTGATACAAGTCCGTCTAGTCAAAGCTATGGTCTTTCCAGTAGTCATGTGTGGATGTGAGAGCTGGACCATAAAGAAAGCTGAGCACTGAAGAATTGATGCTTTTGAACTGTGGTGTTGGAGAAGACTCTTGAGAGTCCCTTGGACTGCAAGGAGATCCAACAGTCCATCCTAAAGGAAATCAGTCCTGAATATTCATTGGAAGGACTGATGCTAAAGCTGAAGCTCCAATACTTTGGCCACCTGATACAAAGAACTGACTCACTGGAAAAGACACTGATGCTGGGAATGATTTAAGGCAGTAGGAGAAGGGGATGATAGAGGTTGGATGGTATCACCAACTTGATGGACCTGAGTTTGAGCAAGCTCCAGGAGTTGGTGATAGACAGGGAAGCCTAGGGTTGCAAAGAGTCAGACACGACTGAATGACTGAACTGAACTGATGTACTTATTTGATTATTCTGTTTTAATTTGGCAAATATCTGAATTAGCTCTGACTGGCAACATTCCTAATACTGAAGCACATTAGAACACAGTTTGCACTCCTATTTAAATGTATTTGTTTTATTCATCTATTTCTAAAATTAATATCTGACCAATTTTAGGATGCTCAAAACTTTGACATTTATAATTATCTTCAATCTTTTAGAAGAAATTTTTATGTCTCCTTGATTTCAGACACTCAGCAGGGCTATCTGTACTTCACATTCAACTTGGAGTTCCACGCGGGTTACCCAGTATGTTAGTTGGTGTCTTGGTCAGCTCAGGCTGCTATAACACAATGCAATAGACTGGGTGGCTTAAACGTAAGACACGTCTTCACAGACCTGAGCTTGGGAGTCCAAGATCAGGGAGCCAGCATCCCAGGTTCTGGAAAAGGAATTTCTTCCCACTTTGCTGATGGCTACCTTCCTGCTGTGTCCTCATAGAGCAGAGAAACAGAACAAGAGGGTACAAGCTCGCTGAGGCCTCTTTCATAAGGATGATCATTTCATCTTGGGGCCCCATCGTCAGGATTTTATGTAAAGCTAATAACCCCCCAAAGGCCCTACTTCCAAAGACTTCATCACATGCATTTTGAGGGATGCGAGAGTTCAGTCCATAACATTTGGCTAGGGTTGCCATAACAAGATACCACAAGCAGGGTTGCTTAAACAATTGAAATGCATTGTCTCACAGTTATGGAGGCTGGAAGTCTGAAACAAACATGTTGATAGAGTTGGTTTTTGCTGAGAGTCATGAAGGGGCATCTGTTTCATGCCGCTGTCTCAGCCTCTAGTGGTTTGCTGGTAACCTTTGGCATGCCTTGACGTCTCTCTGTGTGTGTCTCTGTGTGCAATATTGCCCTTCCAATAAGGACACTGGTCACATTGGATTAGGAATCCATCCTACTCCAAAATGACCTCATCCTAACTAATTACATCTGCAATGATCCTATTTTCAGATAAGGTCACATTCTAAGGTACTGGGGGTTAGAACACCGACATATGAATGGACAGGGGCACGATTCAGTATGTAATGCTTAGTTATCCTTACTATCTATAAAGCACAAAGATATGAAGCATATTACTGAGCTCCTTAGTAGACATAGGATATATTGATTTTTCACATTAATATAAAATATTATTTAAAACATTACCTGGTAAATGTTTGACGTATTGGCCATACTGAAATAAAATTCTGAGCTTTGTGAATTAAAAAGGAGCATTTGTTTACAGAAGGAAAGTGAATCCTATGTTTCATCTGAGAACACTTTACCAAATCAAATTTAGCGATTTGCTGAGTTTCCTGGTATGGTACTTTGAGTGTTTAAAAGTGTTTTCTCAATTAGCTATTAAAAACCATTTAATTTTACATAAAGCAACTTTCTCTTTAGAGCCTTAATTAAAAGTCAGTATTCAATTATTTATGTACCACTCAGGGTATCAAACGATTTAGAAGGAATACAAGTAACATTCCATAGATTTGGGCTCATTTAAAATATGTTTGAAATAGCATATATATGATAACATTTAAAATATGATTATGACCTTCCTTATTTGACTTTGTTATCTGTTGGCCTTTACAGAAAGCTGCCAGCTAACGCGGTCTCTGATGAGATCAAAAGCCAAGAAGATGCTGGAAATATTTTGAATACTCAAAAGTCCAGAGAAATTTGAAGCTCAGAAAGTTGTACCAGCTCGCAGGAGGACAATTAGATTGAGACATCACATTAAGAGCTAACTAATGATCATGCTGAAAGAAAGAAGACTTGGTTACCTAATACAAAAGTATGCCTGTGCCTCCTTGGTGACCAAGCAGGATCTGGGGGCATTACACTCCCCAGTCTGGGGACCTCCAGCCCTAACCAGCTGCCTTAGACACTTCTGAAACAAGAGGAGCTGAAGGGCATCTCCATGGCTCCCCAAATAACGAGTGATGTAAGTACTCAACACTCCACTCTGATACCTCAATATCTACTGCAGTAAACAGCTACCAAGGGTGACAGTGCCCAGCATGGACAAGCTGCCCAGGGAGGCACTGCAAGAGTTGTATCCCAGATGGAAGCAAGTCAAGTAATTTCAAGGGATGCCCAGAGGCATAGTGAGACTCTGACCAGGTATAGCTAAACAGCAAAACCTTCTCTGTTTTTACATACGCAGGATCCCAAAAGTCTCAGTTCAGTTTTAAGTTTTAATATCTTCACTAGTTTAGATGTCACAAACTTATAAAATCAGAGTGATCTGGAAGACTGTCTGTACTTATTTAGTTTTAAAATATTTGAAACATTAATTTTTTGGCTCTGTTTTAGTCCATCTGGAGACGGCAGACACTAAAACAAAAAATTAAATTAAAACTGTATCCTTTGGTCAATAAGCATATGAAAGGATGCTCAACATCACTAATCATTAGGAAGATGAAAAATCAAAAACACAATGTTATATCACCTCATACACATTAGGATGGCTACTATAAGTAAACCAAAAATTAGCAAGTGTTTGCAAGGATGTGGAGAAATTAAAACCCTTGTGCCCTGTTGGTGGGAATGCAAAATGGTACAGCTACTATAGACAACAGTATGGCAGTTTCTCAAAAGATTAAAAATAGAATGACTATATGATCCAGCAATTTCGATTCTGGATATATATCTAAAGAATCAAAAGCAGGGTCTTGAAAAGATATTGATACATTCATGTTCATAGCATTATTGACAAAGCCAAGAGGAGGAAGCAACTCAAATGTCCATCAATGGATGAACCAGTAAACAAAACATGGTATAGACATGTAATAGAACATTATTCAGCCTTAAGAAGGAAAGAAATTCTGACACATGCTACAGAATGGATGAACCTTGAGGACATTATGCTAACTAAAATAAACCAGTCACAGCAAGACAAATACTGAATTATTTCATTAACATGAGTTATCTAGAGTAGTCAAATTCATCAAAATAGAAAATGGGAGGGTGGTTGCCAGGGGCTGTAGGAAAGAGAAAATGGGTACTTGTTTAATGGGCATAGAGTTTCAGTGTCCCAAGATGAAAAAGTTCGGGCAACTGGCTGCACAACTATGAATAGACTTAACACTACTTAACTGTACATGAAGAAAGTGGTAAATTTATATTATGGGCTTTTTATCGCAACAAATTTATTATTCAAAGTTTCTCAAAACTGTATGACGTGATAAATACAAATAATTTACATTTTCAATGTTTTTTTCTTTTGAAGCATTTATACTTCTGAGATTATCAAAACTTAAGAACCTCTAACACCTTTGAGATACCCTAGGTTTGGGGTCTTCCTTCCATTTATGGCTGATAGTGCATACTATTTGATTTAGCTAAAGTGTGATACTACTATACTACATGTTGTAAATAAAAGCTTTAATATTATTTTGAAAAGCTTGATATTTCACAAGTTTGTATGGATTCGAAATCCATTTGCATTACCAGAGAACTTTCAATATTACCAACATTTCTTTAGTAATAAAAGAAGTGAAGTGCCATCAGATCTTAAAATATAATTTCAAATATATATTTTAGAATCGTTGCAAGAACAATTTAGGTTGTTTTACTTTTAATTAAGAAAAATTTCAAATGTATTTAAAAAAAGAACAGAGAGGCTGGGAAAACTGGAGGCCTATGTTTAAGATTCAATTACACACTATTGAAAGTTACTAGAAGAATCAGAAGACTCATAAAACTACTATGTTATGAGGAATAAAGAATGTTAAGTTGTAATTTAAAAATACCTATAGTTTTAAATGAAAATGAACTGTTTTTAAAATCAAAGTATTTACCTGCAAAATTAAATTTCACAAATGAGACCATAAGATACTCTTTTAATTTAAATGATCAAATTTTTCTTTATCTTTCTTTCTTTTCTATTTTTTAATTGGCTGAGTTGCTTCCAACAGATCAATGAAGTCATATTGGTTATCAGGAGCCTGGTGAATAAATTCAACCTCCTGAAACAAACACTGTCCAAAACTTTAAGTGAACACTGTTCTCCAAAACAAATATTTTTAGAAACACTGCTTTCCATAAAACAAAACAGTTCTAAGGTCAACAATGCTTAGGGGATCTCTAATAAAACAAAAATAAAATATAAATATAAAAACAAGTTAGAAAATCGAAATACTAGGGGAAAATTTCTTTCCCATTTAGTAAACAGATGAAGATGCTCACTTTTGGATGATGAGGAGCAGACTAAATGTAGATTTAACTTACTTTTTTTTTTAAATTTAAATTTATTTATTTTAATTGGAGGCTAATTACTTTACAATATTGGATTGGTTTTGCCATACATCAACATGATTTAACTTACTTTTTATGGTTGATAAAGGGTAAATATTGTCCTCTATCTTTCTTTCTCTCTCAACATATGACAATGACTAACCTAGTGACGTAAATTCATGCATCAGTTGTTTCAGCACCTTTCTATTTTTCCATCTGTTTCACTGAAGTGAAGTGAAGTGAAGTGAAGTAAAAGTTGCTCAGTCATGTTGAATAGGGACTTTCTCCTTTGACTTAGTCAAGGCTGAATTAAAGTATCCAGGGCTAATAATTTTTTTCTCTTAGTTCATTGTGAATGAGCATTGTAAGCAAATGCTCTGAAATTTTGATTGACATTTTAACAATTGTTTTAGATTGAATGATTATCCCACACACTTACCCCGGCAAGATATCCACAGCCTCATCTCCAGAACTTGTGAATATGTTAGTTACTTCCATGGCAAAAGAGCTCTGCAGATGTAACTGAATTAAGGTTTTTGATATGGAGAGATGAACCTTGATTATCTGGATGTAACACCCGCACAAGAGTCCTATAAGAGGGAGACTAGACATGCATAGCCCAGAGAATATGCCACTGCCTTTGAAGGTGGAGGAAGGAACCACAAGCCAAGGTATGCAGGCATGTCTAGAAACTGGAAAAAAGATTCCTCCCTAAAGCCTGCACAAGAATACATCTCTGCTGATCCATTCTAGACTTCTGACCACCAGACAGTAAGAAAATAAATTTGTGTGGTTTTAAGCTAGTACATGTGTGGTGATTTGTTTGCCAATAGGAAATTAATCCAACAATGGTCTGTGAGCACCTTTCACTTATCTCTTTTGTGGCATCTACACCTGTTACCTCTGGTGTTGCTTTTAGGTGTGGTTTGGAAGCCAGCACTGCTCAAGCCTATACCTCTGGTTGCTGCCCTAAAGGTGATTGAAACCCTAGGTGAGTAGTGTTGCCTTAGCTGCCTTATAAAAAAGAACTCGGTTTCTCTTGTGTGTGGCTACCTAATATGTAGATTAGAAGGCTATTCACCATAACAGAAACACTAAAAAATCAATTTTAAGTAAGATAGACAACCTAGAGGAAGATCCAAGGGAACATCCATAGTTAAGCCCAGTTAGTGACTCTAATTAGTAAGTGTTCGCTCTCCTTCATCACGGCTTAAGCCAATTTGAGTTTCTATAAATTTGAGTAGAATAAACTCATCTTGAACCTATTCTGTTCTGAGGTAAGGCTGGAACTATCACACCAAGTTGATATGAAAAATGTTTCCTAACTGCAAGACCCTTATGCTCTTTAATTAAATATTGATCTGTGAGGCTTTCTCTGATTATCACTTCTCCTGTTTGGTTCAGAGCCCAGACTACCTGTGGTGTGCTTTGCTTCCGTGCAGAATTAAGAATATCACGCTGTCTCCTTTCATTCTCCTGCCTGGGTTCTGTGTTTGCTTTTCATCTACTCCCTCATTTACCTTCCAAGATAATAACTTCAGAGCTGCTCTCTACGTGTGTGTGTCCATCCATGTCTTCTAGCATTTTCTGCTAGAATCCTGCTGAAAGCCTGTAAGAGATGATCAACTTTTTAGAAAAGGCGGGCATGAAGCCACATTTAGGTCACTCTGAATTCTGCATTTCTGAACGCCAGCACCACTTCCAAACAATTCCAATCCAGTTTCAAAAATTGAATCTTTAGTGCTATATGTTTTACTTTATAAGTTCTTTTTCAGTGTTTATAAAGTAAAGAAAAGAAAACCCAATTTACCCCAAACAGACACTAATATGTGCAGCATCTGTGGATAGCAGAGAGAGTAACTGTCTCCCCAAACAGACACTAAGAGGCCATATCCTTCAGTTGGCTATTGCATTGGACAAATCAAGATTATAAGCTGAGTTACTAAAAGCTGAAAGGTACAGGGAGTTATCTAAACTACTCCATATTTCTTAGAAAATAGTCGATTGCTCTTTCTGAAACAGTACCCTGTTCTAAGGCCAGTCCCTACCAGAGAAGGACAAATAGTAAGTGGGTCACCAAAACAAGCACTTCGTTAAATTAGCCTCAATTCTTCCTTTTAATTCCTCCACTCTTTATACCCCGAGTTCCCTTTACTCTTCATTTTTCCATTGTGAAAATACAAAAATATGTCCAAAGGAAGGAAGAAGGGCCCCCAGGATGAAAATGAGATGCTAATAGGGGACTCTGGTGTTGACAACAGCACATCCACTCTACGTGAGAATGGGCTGTCTGGCTATAATCACACGCCTGAGCTACCTTGATACCACTCTTTGGCAAGCTCTTGCCAGCTGCCTGCTATTTTTTCCCCCAGAAGCAGCACATTCTTTCGTGAGTTCTATGTAATTTCCCTGAATGCACACATTTCTAACATATTTTGCGGTTCAATCTTTAGCAGTATCTATTTTATTCATTTAGTTCCTAGCAAATCTTTCATTATTAGAATCGTTCTTTATTTTCAGCATGATTTTAAACAACAAGAATATTTTCCCTATATTCAAAATAATACACAAAAATGGACCTCCAGGGAGTTTATTTACTTGCTTGAAACTTTGTTAGTCATTGTACATGAAAAACAACATTTTTTTATATACAAGCAGAAAAAACAAGCCTTTGGATTTCATATAACTAAAACGACTTTAGGAATTAATATTTGACTTATATGATTATTTTAATCCACAGGGTGGCAGAGGAAGGTATCAGTGGCCTTTATGAATTTGATTGAGCATGTAAAAAATTGTGATCTGTGGCTTTAACAAGTGTTACATTTTTCTACAATGATCATTCTTTTAGGGTGTCCTGTACAAAAAGGATCTTCACGACCCGGATAATCACGATGGTGTGATCACTCATCTAGAACCAGACATCTTGGAATGTGAAGTCAAGTGGGCCTTAGAAAGCATCACTACGAACAAAGCTAGTGGAGGTGATGGAATTCCAGTAGAGCTATTTCAAATCCTGAAAGATGATGCTGTGAAAGTGCTGCACTCAATATGCCAGCAAATTTGGAAAACTCAGCAGTGGCCACAGGACTGGAAAAGGTCAGTTTTCATTCCAATCCCAAAGAAAGGCAATGCCAAAGAATGCTCAAACTACCACACAATTGCACTCATCTCACATGCTAGTAAAGTCATGCTCAAAATTCTCCAAGCCAGGCTTCAGCAAGCAATACGTGAACCGTGAACTTCCAGATGTTCAAGCTAGTTTTAGAAAAGGCAGAGGAACCAGAGATCAAATTGCCAACATCTGCTGGATCATAGAAAAAGCAAGAGAGTTCCAGAAAAACATCTATTTCTGCTTTATTGACTATGCCAAAGCCTTTGACTGTGTGGATCACAATAAACTGTGGAAAATTCTGAAAGAGAAGGGAATACCAGACCACCTGACCTGCCTCTTGAGAAATCTGTATGCAGGTCAGGAAGCAACAGTTAGAAGTGGACATGGAACAACAGACTGGTTCCAAATAGGAAAAGGAGTACGTCAAGGCTGTATATTGTCACCCAGCTTATTTAACTTTTATGCAGAGTACATCATAAGAAACGCTGGACTGGAAGAAACACAAGCTGAATCAAGATCACCGGGAGAAATATCAATAACCTCAGATATGCAGATGACACCACCCTTATGGCAGAAAGTGAAGAGGAACTAAAAAGCTTCTTGATGAAAGTAAAAGAGGAGAGTGAAAAAGTTGGCTTAAAGCTCAACATTCAGAAAACGAAGATCACAGCGTCTGGTCCCATCACTTCGTGGGAAATAGATGGAGAAACAGTGGAAACCGTGTCAGACTTTATTTTTTTGGGTTCCAGAATCACTGCAGATGGTGATTGCAGCCATGAAATTAAAAGAGGCTTACTCCTTGGAAGAAAAGTTATGACCAACCTAGATAGCATATTCAAAAGCAGAGACATTACTTTGCCAACAGAGGTCCGTCTAGTCAAGGCTATGGTTTTTCCAGTGGTCATGTATGGATGTGAGAGTTGGACTGTGAAGAAGCCTGAGCGCCGAAGAACTGATGCGTTTGAACTGTGGTGTTGGAGAAGACTCTTCAGAGTCCCTTGGACCACAAGGAGATCAAACCAGTCCATTCTGAAGGAGATCAACCCTGGGATTTCTTTGGAAGGAATGATGCTAAAGCTGAAACTCCAGTACTTTGGGCACCTCATGCGAAGAGTTGACTCATTGGAAAAGACTGTGATGCTGGGAGGGATTGGGGGCAGGAGAAGAAGGGGACAACCAAGGATGAGATGGCTGGATGGCATCACTGACTCAATGGACGCGAGTCTGAGTGAACTCCGGGAGTTGGTGATGGACAGGGAGGCCTGGCGTGCTGCGATTCATGGGCTCGCTAAGAGTCGGATGCGACTGAGTGACTGAACTGACTGATAGGTATAATGATATAGATGGAATATATATGACAACAATTACACAAAGGATGGAGGGGAGGGTAGATAGGTCTATACAGTTATGAGGTATTTATATTTTATGCAAAATAAAACAATATTACCTCTAAGTAAACTGAAAATTTAAGACTGTCCATTTTAGTCCCTAGAGCTGTCACTAAAATATAAAAAGGTACAGCTAGAAAGGAATAGATAAAGTGGAATTCTAAAAAATATTCAATTAATTCTAAAACTAGGCAGGAAAATGTAGAAAGAGGGCTAAAAACAGAAGGGACAAATAGGAATAAATTCTAAAATCATAGACTTAAATTCAACTATATTAACAATGAACCAAGCACTCCATTTAAAGGGCAGATTATCGAGACGGATTTTTCAAAAAGCAAGACTCAGTTATG
Organism: Budorcas taxicolor; assembly: GCF_023091745.1. Lineage (NCBI taxonomy): Eukaryota > Metazoa > Chordata > Mammalia > Artiodactyla > Bovidae > Budorcas > Budorcas taxicolor. The sequence goes on along the minus strand of NC_068913.1, from coordinate 27,202,107 downwards.
TTGTGAACAAGAGTCATACTTTAAATATAAATGTACAGATTGAGAGGACATGAATGAAAGAAGATATGCCATACAAATATTAATGGTATGCCTTAAGAGGGTGGAGTGGCTGTACCATCAGATAAAGCAGATTTCAAGACAAAGATTATTACTAGAGGTAAAGAGGGACATTTCATAATGAAAAATCGGCCATTTCATGAGAAAGGCACATTAACCATAAATGTGCACACAACGGATAACAGAGCTTCCAGATATATGAAGCAAAGTAAGTCACATTAAAGGGAAAGGGACGGTTTATTACCAGAGTTGATCTTAATACCCATTTCTCAGAAATTGATGCAGCCCCTGGGCAAAGAAATCATTAAAGAACATAATCTCTGAACACCATCATCAGACCTGTAGATCACACACTATTGTCAAGAACACATGGCACTTTCATGAAGACAGACCAAACACTGGACTGTATAACAAGTTTCAATCAACTTAAAGCTGTGAAATCATAGTGTACAAGTTCTCTGATCACAGTGAAATTAAACCAGAAAGTAGCAAACCATATTAGGAAAACCCAAATATCTGGAAAATAAATGCATTTGTAAATAGTTCACAGGCCATTGTCACAGTTCATAATATTTCAGAAGTCATTTAGTAATCACTATGATGTGAAACATGCTTTGATGTGAACAGAAGACTAGAGCCTGTATTGGGCAAAGCAAACACCTTTTCTAAAGTCCATGGAAAAGCTTTAAAATTTGGTGAAAAAAAGATAAATAATCAGATATTTCATTTGCTGTTTTATCCTCAGCATTAACGACATTAGAATTTTAAAATCTTTGTTTACCAGCCAGTTAGCCTAAATATAATCCTCCTATCTAGACTCCTATATGCATGTACATATAACATTCATCTTTCCCTCTTCCGTTGCCCCTATATTCCTATTGCCCAGAAGACCATTTTGAGAATACTCATCTTCCAGTTCTATTGTATTTAGAAAAGCTGCTGCTCTTTACTACTAAACCTATTTCTATGCTTATTGATGGGAAGCTACTATGAAGAGGAAAAAAAAAATCTGAAAATATATTTTCATTTCATTGCTTAATAAGAAGATAAGAAATTGAGGGGAAACTAGTTTCTAGAAGAACTATAACTTTTCAGAAGGTGCTTGTTCCCATGCACCTGGGAAATGAGTTCATACGGGATAGCAGCCACTTTCATAGCTTGGTCTGAGTTATGTAGTTACAGGGCATTGACATCCTCTATTTTCTTAAATCAGGACAGAAGAAAAAAACAAAAACAAAAAACAAAATGATCTGAAGCATAATGGGTCATCTTGCCCCCAAAGATATTTTCCAGTCTCTGATCCAGCCTTCAAAAATAGTGAACTCCATTGTCTCACTAACCCCTTACCTGTGCCAAAACCTGACATTCTAACCGTCCTCCTACCTTCATGTCTTTAATGGATGTGTTTTGAGATAATCTGGTACCTGATTTTAAGTTAGGCCAGTGGTTTTTTAAACCTAACAGTGGGTTAGAGTCACCAAAAGGGCTGGTTAAAATAGATCGCTGGGTTGACCTCTAGAGTTTCTGGAGTGGATCCTGAAATTTTCCGTTTCTGCCTCCCTCCCAGGTGATACTGCTGCTGCTGGTCTGAAGTCTACACTCAGAAAACCACTGGGCTTTCCTGTTCAAGAGGAAAGAGAATGCTAAGAAAAGTTCCAGGATTTCCTCAAAGGCGTTTTTGTATTGCAAGAAGTCAAGACTGTCTGAATTTAGATTTTTCAAACTTTCTCATACTTCTTAAAAATACTTAAGTATTCAGGGAAGATAGGAGCTTGAGAGAGCTAGGGAAGAAATGATACAAATTCAATAGTTTTTGAATTAGTCTAAATTAAAGTCCTATTCTGTGAGGCTGGGTTGCTTCAACATGCCTATTCCTAAGGGTTTACAGATTAGCTAGCCCAGTGGTTCTCAACATATGGTCACAGGTTCAGCAGGAACAGCACGACCTGGGGACTTGCCAGAAAATGCAAATCCTCAGGTCTTACCCCAGGTGTACTGCGTCAGAGACTCTGGAGCTGTTTACAACCCATAATTAACGAGCCTTCCATGAGATTTTGAGTGACTAACACTCTCTCTGCCATGTGATCCAGATGGTTTTCAGATAAAGTTTGAAAACCAGTAATCTAGTCCAGTTAGAGCTTCCCTCTCTTAGACATGTTCTAGGTCAGAGAGAGCAGGCTGAGGGGTTCACAGTTGGTCAATATCCACAATGTACTGGTGCAGATAGAGCCTGGTTAGACAATCCTCATGAGAAAGTATTTTTGCTACTTTTAGGAAAAAAAAAAAAAGGATAGGATCAGATCATTTTGTAAATTAAGGCCCCACGTTTTACTGGCTCTGCTTCAACAGAATGCCACAATCAATAGTCATGGATTTCTGTCTAGCTCATTAATTCAAATTCTTACTAAGTAGCAGTCAGACTATGGTCCCAAAGCTGAACTTTTCAAAGATATAGGAACACATTAGGATGAATTTATGATCAACCCTTTAAAAAGGAATTCTTCATGCACATTTATTCATTCAAACATTTTTCAAACACCAACTTCCTGCTAAGCTATGCTAAATGGCAATACAGAGGTGAGCAAAGTACAACCCACCTCCTTTACTGAAGATCTAGCAGACTTCAGATGGCTGCACAGGAGTGCACCTTGGAAAGCATCTGGCTCTGTGGCTGTCAGTGTGGTCCTGACACCAGGGGACGTTGGGTGTCTCAAGTATCACTGAGAAGTTGTCCTCAGACCTTGCCCACACCTACTGAGTCAGAAACTCAGTGGAGCAGGGAGGTGAGATCAGCAATCAATTTTCAGTCATTTGGGTGCCCCTGATGCATGCTAAGATTTAAGAACCCACAATCTAGCCTAATTATATTTTACCTTTCTCAGGTCACAGACCTAAGAATCTGAGCATCTGATGAAAACAGTCTTACTTTTCACTTTGGATGTTGTGAACTGTGAGGGCCCAGTTTAAGGACTGATCTCCTACAAGCCTTTATTTTACAGTTAAGCAAAGTAAATACCAAGAGCTGAGCAAACTCAGGGAGATAGTGAAGGACAGGGAAGCCTGGCATGTCGCAGTTCATGGGGTCACAAACAGTTGGACATGACTTAGCAACTGAACAAGTGACTTACTATTTAAGTTAATCAACTAATTAATGACAGAAGAATGGTGCCTCCAAGCTCAAACCAACCAATTCCAAATTCATTTCTCTACTCCTCTATTTACACGGAAGGAAAAGCCAAAATATGGGTGCAAGAACACCCAATTCCTGGTCACAGGAATCTATGATGTCATTAAAACATCTATCCTGCCCATATAAAATGTAACTAGTCCTTCAGAGAAGGCAGGCATAATTTTTTTTTTTTTTTTGGTAATGACTACTACAAGGAAATACATGCAATTTCCAAAACTATCTCTGACGAGTGGAAATGCTCCTAGGAATTCTTTTCTGTGCTAAAAGAAAATAGGGCAACATTTTGCTCAGTAAAAAAAGTGTCCTCATGTTTGTTTTTGCTGAAAGAGCTGGGTATTCCTGTCTGTAGATTGACAGGGTCCACTTTATCACATACCAGAAAAGAACTCAGCATAGAAACTGACAATGAAACTAGGCAAAGTTAAACAAAAGAAGGTCTAAGTGAACTGATCCTATATGTGGTCACCTCAAACACAGGGGAAATGAACCTATGCTGTCAGAACTCAGGATGACGATCTACCTAGAGGAGGGAGCGGTGGAGGCTGGGAGGGCGTGTCCTCTAGGACTGTGCTCACAGTTACGGTCTTCACTGGAGCCCTGCTCACACAGGTGTGCTTAGCTTCTATTCAGACAACAGTCTGCATTTTCCTTTCTTATAGGTAAATACACACTTGAAACACACACATAAAACAAGGTGTTTTAAGGATGCAAAGATTAGCTCTAAAAAGTTGTTTTTCCTGGAAGAAATATTTTAATCCCATGGAGGTGTCAAGGCATCTATCATGAGGAACCTTGAAGTTAGTAATTTTTCAGAAGAACTTAGTGCAAAGAAATAATTGCCTATAGCCATGTTGGACCTGGTGTATTTCCAGACAGCTGCTTTTCTTGGCTTAATAAGATATTCTCCGTACTGCCAATGCAGGGGGCCCAGGTTCAATCCCTGGTGAGAGAACTAGATCCCACGTGCTGCAGCTAAAGATTCTGTGTGCTACAATAAGACCTGGTACGGCCAAATAAAGATTTTTTAAAAACACAAATTCAAAAGTAAGACTCTTTGTGTTAAAATTATTCAAATCCCTTGACCCAAATTCCATTTCAATTTTTTTTCTGAATAACCATAGATGAACAAAACCTTATGTCAGAATATTTTAAATGGTTATTTTTACAAGAAAAACATTTAAAGATATTTTGAACATAAGGAGTAGTAATTGAACTTACACTGAACATAAAGAGTATTATATTATGCTCCATCCATACCAAGGATAATTATATATGTTTTAAAATCATGTACTTCAAGGATAGTTATTGAGGTGGCAAAATGGTATCAAACACTACTTAATAAAGAGCAGGATAAAAATGGTACAGAATAGACTTAATTTGTTAAAGAATTAAGCAAAGCCATATTTGTAAAAAATATAAAAACATTTAAAAAATATAAAAACTAAGTTCCCAACAAGCCATGGGGCAACTTGCCCCTCACTGCACTGCAATTACTGAGCCTGTGCTCTGGGACCTGCTTGCCACAAGAAAAGATCCTGCAGGCCCCAATGAAGCCAAATGAAAACATATTTTAAAAAAGATATTCCTACGTTGTCTTTTAGCGCTGCCATTAACATTATTTTTAATCTATTCAGATTAAAAACTCTGTTTAACATACCATACAGTTTTCATCTAACTAGAAATGATTTTAGTATGCATTAATAGAGACTAATAATAATAGACTAATTAATAGAGATTGATACTACTGTGGTCACCAGCCTCCAAGAGAGCCCTCGAGTTTCCCCACTGTCTGGAAGTCACACCTCATGTGGTCCCCTTCCGCACTGTACCCGAGTTGGTCTGTGCCACCAGGAGAACCCGACAGTACGGTAGGTCACTTCAAATACTTAGTTATCAAAGATAGCCCTTCCAGCGCTGCCTTTCTCACACCACTCATTCTGGGGAAAGCCAGGGGTTATGCCATGAAGACTCTCAGGCAGCCTAAGTAGAGGGCCTGTGCTAAGGGACACGAGTCTGTAGCCAAACGTCACCGAGGAACTGAGGTCCTCCACCAATCCTTGCTTTGGGGCCACACCCACAGGCCCCACACTCAAGACTGAAGAAAGAGCTCCAAGGCAGCAATAGGGACATTAATGTTTTAGTGGATGGGGGAGCTTATTTGTCTGAAGCAGGATCCTGGAGCAACACCCCCACCATGTCAGCAGACAGCAGCAAAGACACCAGGGCAAGACGTGGCAGTCCTTGGTACCAGGGGCAAAGGGAGGTTACCAGTTACAAGGGAATTGACAACAGGTGTGCACCTCAGTCACCAGGAGAACCAGCAGAAACGCCGCTCCTTTTAAACTGTCTGAGTAGAGGGGTCTGATCTAACGATTAGAATAATCAGCACCTGGGGCCTGGAGCAAGGAGGCATTTCCAGATTAGACTCTATGACTAAGACAGAAGGTCTGTCATGTGATGAGGGTGTAGGGGAGGCTGAGACTTATTGAGCAGGGGTTCCCTGGTGGTGGCTCAGACATAAAGAATCTGGGACCCAGGTTTAGATCCATGAGTTGGGAAGATCTCCTGGAGGAGGGCATGGCAACCCACTCCAGTATTCTTGCCTGGAGAATCCCATGCACAGAGGAGCCTGGCAGGCTACAGTCCATGGGGTTGCCAAGAGTGGGACACGACTGAGCCACTAACACCTTCACTTTTCTTTTCCCGAACCTGGACCTGGCCACACAGTAGGAGGTGAGAGGCCAGCAAGCAACAGAAGCTTCGTCTTTACAGCCATTTGCTATTGCTCACGTTACTGCCTGAGCTCTGCTTCCTGCTCAGTGAGATCAGTAAATGTAACACACTTGAATCATTCTGAAGTCCTGCCCCTGCCCCCCATCCATGGAAAAATTATCTTCCAGGAAACTGGTCTCTGGTTTCAAAGTGGCTGGGGACTGCTGATGTAGACAGAGCAAGAGAGCAGCCATCTTGAGTGGCCTGAGCTTGCCCCACCAACAGCTTGACTGCAACCTCAGGAGAGGCCAAGCTGGAGGCCACCCTGCTGAGCTGCTCATGGATCCAAATCACAGAAACTGATAGGATAAATGTCTGTTGTTTAAACTTGCTAAATGTGGGGATAATCTGCTGTGTAGCAATAGATAACTAATGCAATTAGTTTTATAATTAGGACAAGTTTTATTTAAAAAAAGTAAAAGAGATACTTGTCTTTCTGAGAAAGAAGGGGCTTTGGTTTGAGGTTTCCTTAAGTTTTTGCTGATAGGCATCCTTCTTCTCCCCCATGACTGCACATGCCTGCTAAGTCACCTCAGTCGTGTCTGACTCTTTTTGAACCCATGGACTATAGCCTATCATGTTCCTCTGTCCACGGGATTTTCCAGGCAAGAATATTGGAGTGGGTTGCCATTTCCTTCTCCAGGGGATCTTCCTGACCCAGGGACTGAACCATCTTTGGTGTCGCCAGCATTGCAGTCAGCTTCTTGACTGCTGAGCCACCCGGGGAGGCCCTCACCCACGATTACGTACCTGAAAATCACTATCTTAAGCTCTGTTTGGAAAAAATATTATGTGCTAGAAAACATTAAGTAGTTTATATGTTAGAAAACTGACTTCCCAGATGTTTGCTCAGTAGAAGTGCTCCTGAACCTTCTTGAGCAACCTTCTGATTGAACTGTACAAACATACATTTCATTATAATTTGACAGCAGAAAATAGGGGCAAAAGGGCATAAGTGTGCAACTCAGTAATGGGACTTTAAGTTCCATCTTGGTCACTAAGACCTAGGACAGTAGGTCTGAGTGTGGATACTTTGGAAATAGTGGGGCAAAGTCAAATATCTTCTTCACACTTCTTACTCACGATCTCCAAAATGACAGGGAACATGCTGATTTAAACTTAAATCTAAAATACATAAAAGTTGACATATAAAATTGTTATTACAAATTGAATGTAATTTTCAATATTTTAATCTTTAACTATATCTGTCAAAACATCAGAGATGAAGATTTAATTTACAGAGTGTGCCTGCCATGTATACTAACTGGCAGTCAGTACTTGTCAAATTAGTTTGCCAAGTTTGCTTTCAATAAAAATTATTCATTTTTTTCATTTCAAATAAATACACTGAATATGCACTCTATGATGTGAATACCATTTAACTTCATAATTCTTATTTTTAGATAGGCAGAAGGAGGGGCAGGAGGCTTGCCATGAACTAATGGACTGGAAGAAATAAGATGCAGATTGAAAGGAAAAACCAGAAGGAAAGAGGAGCATTTTCCAGGAGAACAATTTTAGGAAAGAATATATAAGCGCCCCCTGGGGTATGCTAGTCACTTTAAGGGGCTGTAAAGCTCTTTATCCTATGACTTCTACTCATTCTTGAGTACAGTCATTCTTGTCCTTATTATTTCCTGCATAATGAAAATGACATCCTCACACACAGATAATATTATTATTACCATCAATTTATGGTATTGGTGCTGCTGCTGCTAAGTCACTTCAGTTGTGTCCGACTCTGTGCGACCCCATAGACTCTCCAGATGATATTATTATTATCAATTTATGGTATTGGTGCTAGTGTGCCTACACTTTTGGCTGGATTTCTATGACACTACAAAGGTAAGTGAAATATATTCGCCAATGATACAAGGAGTAGAAGTGCTTTGATCAACAAGAACCATTCAGCATTTTGGATGGGAAAGAAAGCCTGACACTGAAATGTCATCTGTACAAGAAGTCAGGACAGTAAAGAAATAAAAGCGTTGAAAATATAAGCCCAGATTTTTAAAAAGCCATTTATTTTAAAAAACTGGTTTGTCAAATCACATACACGAGCAGATACACAACTACCAACGTGGCCCTGTAATAGACACCAGTGGGGCGTTCACCACACAGTACCTGAAAAATACAGCTTAAAAAAGAGGAGTCTGTGGAGTATTTCGCCTCAGATACCTACTGGACTCCCTGTTGAATGGCTTTAAGTTAGCGAATCGTGAGTGAGAGGTAGAGTCCCAAGTATAATCGCTGATGCCTCAGGGCTCCATTTAAAAACAAAACAAAACAGAAAACCATTTCCCCCCCGGCAAAAGGGAAGTCTATCCTATTTTTTTTTTTCCTTTGTGAAAACGGAAGCCAAGTTTCTCTTCTCAAATGGCTCAGCATTCCCAATAAAAGTGTTGTGTGGTGACCTAGGTATTGTGCTTCTTGAGCCACCTAATTCTCTTCACCTTCAGATTCAGACTCTACGAGAGAAGAGAGAGACAAGTCAGGTCGTTTTCTTCTGAGACTGTTAAACGAGGTCAGGAAATAGTTTCTATTCTCATCTCCCTGTCCCCTAAAAAAACACATTATTGCCTGGGTGTCCATTGACTAAGAGAGTCAGAAAGGGCAGAAGCAAACTTTTCGATTTTTAAATGAAATTGACTTTCTAAAAAGGCAACATACTCAGAAATATTACTGGTGACTGTAACTACTTGTATGTTTCTGGATCATCAACTTCTCATGCCTAGTTGGATTAAGTCTCATCATTATTGCTCTTCCAACTTGTATTCCCACTTTAAGCATGTCAACCAGTAAAGGTGCTATAAAAAAATTGATATAATCCCATAAATGTAATTATTTTTTTCCTTTCACATCTGATTATTTCTTCCTCTTTGTCCTCCACTAGGGATAATTTAAGAGATTTTGTTTTGTTTATCATGCAGATATTTTCATTGCCTTGATTCAGAAATGAAGGTTTAGAACTTGTTTTACAAAGCCAAAAAAAAAAAAAAAAATCTGTGGAGGGAGGAGCTATTTTGAATTACAGTGAGAAAGGATCTGCTAAATGGCCACCAAGGTTGTTAAATACAATCATACCTTCTTCTGCGTTTTGTAACCACTCCACAAATTTCTTCATCTGGTCAAGGAAAACACTTTTGCCTTTGGCAACATGTGCTTCTTTGTACCACTTCAATATCGCTTCTTCACTCAGCACATCAGCTGCAATTTCAAATCAAACATTTCAAAGTTATTACATACATACCATGTTTTAAAGCAAAGTCATGTCTTACAGCTTAATAGAAAGCAATCACTTCAAATATTAAAATTCTGTTATGAAAGAAACTCATATTGAAACTTATCAGAAGACAAGAACCAAGCTTGTTTCCACACAGCACAGTGCTCCGTGTCCAGTGTACGTTAGTAGTTTGGGTAGTGATGTTGTTTAGTTGTTCAGTGGTGTCGAACTCCTTTGTGACCCCACAGACTGTAGGCTTTTCTGTTCATGGGATTTCCCAGGCAAGAATTCTGTAGTGGGTTGCCATTCCCTTCTCCAGGGGACCTTCCTGACCCAAGGATGGGACCCTTGTCTGCTGCATTGGCAGGTGGGATCTTTACTTCTGAGCCACTGGGGAAGCGCAGTGGATAGGATCGTCAGTACTTTAGTGATGATGGTGGGACCGGGACTTGGAAATCTTACAGTGTTAATTTGCTGGGAGGAAACTGGGTTATTTTGCCAATGAATCAGCAATTCTAGCATTTCAGAATACCCTTTGTCCTGCCAGTTTCAAACACATCTTGATTAAGCAGCGACCTCAAATGACTGGTCTTTTAAGGGGATTTACTTTAGGAGAACAAAAGGGCAAACAAAAAAAAAATATTGTAGATAGAATGCAATAATGGTAATATTAATGATTAAATATAAAGTTGAGCTTCCTGGGTATACCATGGGACCAATATACACAGAATCCAAAGTTCTACATCACTCTATCGCTGTCCTAACTTTATTTTCCCACAATATCTAAATCACATGAGTTTCCTTGCACACCATTCAGAGAGAAACACGTGTTAGATAGACTTCCTACAGGTTTTTAAGAAAAAGTGTTATCTATTAACTATCTACTACCTAAAACTCTAAATACCACAAATACACCTTGATACCCTCAAGTTATCATTAACTTTGAATAGTTAATGTTAATAGAAAGGGGAATGTGGAAACAATAGCCTACATAATTTGCCAGTGTTCTACTGGGTTGTCTTTCGGGGTTTTGGAGTGTGAAATGAAATAGAAACCATACAAAAAGGATTTATTATTATCGCCAATGCCTGCCCAATCCACTGCAAATGCTGATGAATCATTCTAATGATGCTTTTGTAGTTAGAATATACCTTTAACTTATAAAAACAAGAGAAATGTTTTGATATTGCTTTTATTCATAATATCACCGATCTTTTCATAACAAAAGCCTTGTTTTTTAAAATTAATAACTGGCTCTCAGATTCAACTGAAGAGATTAAATTGACTAAAAATGCACATGATTGGTTTTAGAAAATAGAAAAGTGTGTTTTGTTTTTTATTTTGATCATTAAATACACTACGTTTTGCAAACGAAGATAGAAATCTGGGTTTATTCATTTCTAAGGAATAGACTTAGAAATTATAATCAGGAGTCCTAAGTAATTACTCTCAGCTTCTAGTCTTTGAGTTTCTCATGTTTCCAGCTCTGCACTCTCCACTCACATGGATAAAAGAACTTTCCTACCTCTGGCCATCAAAGCCTAGTTTTCATAGCCATGAGAAGATGGTTTACAGCTCGAGGAAGTGATTTGTTACTGGGTAAGAACACTTTGCAGAAAATTTCCAGGAACACTGATTATCTCAAACATGAATTTTAAAAGTCCCTTTTATAGGATTTGTTTTTATGACATCTTTAAGATGCCTGTGATTTCTACTAGTAACTTCCAAACTGTTTCATCATGTTCTCCTATTAGTAAGACAATTTTGAGCACATACATTCCCAACATATGTATATTTTTTGGTTTACAAACTATATGCATGTACTAACAACTACTCTTCATGAGGTTCTCAAGGCAAGAATACTGAAGTGGTGTGCCATTCCCTTCTCCAGTGGACCACAATCTGTCAGACCTCTCCACCATGACCAGTCTGTCTTGGGTGGCCCCACACGGCATGGCTTAGTTTCATTGAGTTAGACCGAACAGAAGCAGGAGATATTAAGAAGTGGCAAGAATACACAGAAGAACTGTACAGAAAACAGCTTCATGACCCAGATAATCACGATGTTGTGTTCACTCACCTAGAGCCAGATATCCTGGGTTGTGAAGTCAAGTGGGCCTTAGAAAGCATCACTACGAACAAAGCTAGTGGAGGTGATAGAATTCCAGTTGAGCTATTTCAAATCCTCAAAGATAATGCTGTGAAAGTGCTGCACTCAATATGCCAGCAAATTTGGAAAACTCAGCAGTGGCCACAGGACTGGAAAAGGTCAGTTTTCATTTCAATCCCAAAGAAAAGCAATGCCAAAGAATGCTCAAACTACCGCACAATTACACTCATCTCACACGCTAGTAAAGTCATGCTCAAAATTCTTCAAGCCAGGCTTCAATAGTACATGAACCGTGAACTTCCAGATGTTCAAGCTGGTTTTAGAAAAGGCAGAGGAACCAGAGATCAAATTGCCAACATCTGCTGGATCATGGAAAAAGCAAGAGAGTTCCAGAAAAAGATCTCTTTCTGCTTTATTGACTATGCCAAAGCCTATAACTGTGTGGATCACAACAAACTGTGGAAAATTCTGAATGAGATGGGAATACCAGACCACCTGACCTGCCTCTTGAGAAACCTATATGCAGGTCAGGAAGCAACAGTTAGAAGTGGACATGGAACAACAGACTGGTTCCAAATAGGAAAAGGAGTATGTCAAGGCTGTATACTGTCACCCTGCTTATTTAACTTATATGCAGAGTACATCATGAGAAACGCTGGGCTGGAAGAAGCACAAGCTGGAATAAGATTGCCAGGAGAAATATCAATAACCCCAGATATGCAGATGACACCACCCTTATGGCAGAAAGTGAAGAGGATCGAAAAAGCCTCTTGATGAAAGTGAAAGTGGAGAGGGAAAAAGTTGGCCTAAAGCTCAACAGTCAGAAAACGAAGATCATGGCATCTGGTCCCATCACTTCATGGGAAATAGTGGAAACAGTGTCAGACTTTATTTTTTGGGGCTCCAAAATCACTGCAGATGGTGATTACAGCCATAAAATTAAAAGATGCTTACTCCTTGGAAGAAAAGTTATGACCAGCCTAGACAGCATATTGAAAAGTAGAGATACTACTTTGCCAACAAAGGTCCGTCTAGTCAAGGCTATGGTTTTTCCAGTGGTCATGTATGGATGTAAGAGTTGGACTATGAAGAAAGCTGAGTGCTGAAGAATTGATGCTTTTGAACTGTGGTGTTGGAGAAGACTCTTGAGAGTCCCTTGGACTGCAAGGAGATCCAACCAGTCCATTCTAAAGGAGACCAGTCCTGGGTGTTCATTGGAAGGAATGATGCTAAAGCTGAAACTCCAATACTTTGGCCACCTAATGTGAAGAGTTAACTCACTGGAAAAGACTCTGATGCTGGGAGATATTGGGGGCAGGAGGAGAAGGGGACGACAGAGGATGAGATGGCTGGATGGCATCACTGACTCGATGGACGTAGGTCTGAGAGAACTCCGGGAGTTGGTGATGGACAAGGAGGCCTGGCGTGCTGCGATTCATGGGGTTGCAAAGAGTCGGACACGACTGAGTAACTGAACTGAACACTACTACTGTTAATGTTATAAAATAAATATAGAACTAAACATGTAAAGGGAAATTCTATTTTTTCTTCTCCCCATAATGAATCATGTTATGATACAATCTACAGGTTGCAAAGGCGACAGAGTGTACCTAGTGACACTGTCTCGTGTCTTCCTTATGAAGGTTGAGAGCTCACTCCTGCGTTTGACTGCCCCGCAGAGGCCAAAAGAGACCATGCAAGTACTAGAATCTTTGTTGGTGACTGTGCTTGTGAAAAGGACTGTACATGACTGGGAAAACTTACCAGATAGATCGTCTACTGAAAAATCAGACCAACTTTGTAAAGAGCTGAGCTCGTGGAAGAATTTAATAATAAACAACTCCTGCAAGACCAAATCTCTAGGGGAATAAATAATAAAGAAGGGACAGAAACAATGACACAGGGCAACTTTGAGGCAAAGTCTGAATATCAAAAAGAAAGTTAACTTTTGTGTAGGAAAAAATCTAATCACAAATGGAAGGAGCTCCTTGACAAATGTAGGAGAGAGAGAACTTGTGTTTTCCACTAAGTAAAAGTAGGGAGAAGAGTTCATTATAACCAGGAGATGGAAATGACAAAGTGTTGGGATCTCCCCCAAATACCTACTAGGAATACAGACGATCAGTAAAAGTACAATAAGAAAGGAGACATTCCACAATTGCACCAAGGCCTCTCATATTACAGTGCGTTTCTCTCCCTTCTATGTGGCCAACTTCTTCATCACCTCTGGGGAAAATACTCTGGTCCCTTGAGAGCCTTCCTCTTTCCTTCACCAAGTTAGCTCCAGCTCTGAGTTAGGGGCCCCTCCGCTGTCATCCTTCCACTTCTCATCATCATTTATTGGTACCAGCCTTATTTTAGCCACTGATATGGTGATTATAGGAGAGAGCCACTGCAGTATTCTTGCCTAGAAAATACCATAGACAGTGGAGCCTTCCAGGCTACAGTCCATCGCGTCGCAAAGAATCAGACATGACTGAGTGAATGAATACACACACACATTGTGATTATAATTTTGGATTTTCTTCTATACTCTGAAATCCAGGCAGTCAGGGACTGTTTTGTTCATCTCATTTCCAGCATTTAACATAAGACTTGGCAGCTAGTTTGCACTCAGTACATGTATAATAAATAACCTGATGAGAAAAACTAAGTATGTCTCAATGTGTAGAATTTTAATTCAAAATTTGGGTTTTCATGAGGGTCAAACAGACAATATCCTAAGAGTGTTATGACAACTGCAAAGTGTTAGGTGATGTCACTTATTTAAATATTTAAGTTGAAAACGATGTCACCTTAAACATAAAATTCAGTACTTTTTATGAGCAGTGTCGTATAGGGACATGAGTCAAACATAATTTACCCTAAGAAAGCTGGGACTATATGTGACAAGGTCAAACATCTTTTAGAATAAGAAACTTCTTTTAGAAAAATGTGTGTGAGGAATAGAATTTAACCTAAGAAATATCTGCAAACAATAAAAGCCATAATAGAGATACTAGTAGTACTTGAGGAGGTAGTTTTATATTTTTCCAAACCTACATGCTGAGAATACACTACCTAGCTTTAGGAAGAAAGAAATTTATTTTAGAAGGTGAATAATGCAACATTAGAAAAGTAGTGATGGACTTACTATTTTCCTTACTGCCTTAGAAATATAAAAATCTAGATTCTAGTACAAAATGTGAATCTTCAGGAAGTGACCAATCACCACTGTCTCCTTTCATTGCTGCAAAGCGTTACTCAAAGTTTATTCACTTTCACTCTATTTTTTTTTCTATAAAATATATAAAAATGAAAATTTTCATAATGGTACTCTTTTAAGCAATTAGGTTTTCAGAGGGGACATGGGGAGTCATATCCCACAGTTTCTGTTATCCTCAATTTTAGCAATACAGGAAGATGAGTGTATGTAATAGAGATACTCAAGAGAAGGCAATGGCACCCCACTCCAGTACTCTTGCCTGGAAAATCCCATGGATGGAGGAGCCTGGTAGGCTGCAGTCCATGGGGTCAAGAAGAGTCAGAGACTTACTGAGCGACTTCTAAAATGGGAAAGGAGAAATGATTTCCATTACATTTTTGAAAACTGGCTTTAAAGCAAAATGTAAAGGGCTTCCCATCACTAGATAAAAGAAGCAGACAAAATACTATTTAATATTTGTAAAATGTGTATGTGTATATGGAATTAATGGTTAAGCATAATCTTAACCATGTTACTACAGTTCATGGGATTTGTCACTAAATAAATATCAATAAATATCCTTTAGGTCAATCAGTAAATATCCTTTAGGCATTCAATAAATATCCTTTAGGTCAATCAGTGATCTGAGACCAACAGTCACAGCATCACCTGGAAATTTGTTAAAAGGGAAATCTGAGGGCCCAAGGCTCAGAGGATAAAGCGTCTGCCTGCAATGCAGGAGACCCGGGTTTGATCCCTGGGTTGGGAAGATCCCCTGGAGAAGGAAATGGCAACCCACTCCAATATTCTTGCCTGGAGAATCCCATGGACAGAGAAGCCTGGCGGGCTACAGTCCACGGGGTTGCAAAGAGTCGGACGTGACTGAGTGATTTCACTTCACTAAGGCTGGACCCACTGAATCAGAATCTTTGGGGAATCTGTTTTAACAAGCTCCCCAGGTGATTCACACACACACAGGCACTGGAAAAGGAGTGCTTTAACAAACATAGTCCTCAAGTCTTCCTAGACATATGAAATACAGGACAAGAACATCCAAATCCATATGAAGACAAACAAAATATATGTCTACTGGTGCACAAGTGTTTGCTGAATGAATTAAGGCCAAGGTAAAAACTACTATGAAAATGAAGGTAAACACAGTAACTCTCTTAACAGTCATAAAGAACAAACATTCTTCAGGGATTCCATGTTCTCAAGAGAAAAAAATGCAATTATTTTATTCAGAAGAACAGTCTATATATATAATTTTGTGGAAAACTGCAAAGTTACTTAGAAAATGATATTCAGTTTTAACTTCTCAGTAAAATATAGTTTAGGTTTCTATTTGCAAGTTTCCTGATTTCATTTCCAAAAACAGCTAAGCCAGAATAAAACTGATGCTGACACTTATCTTCCTGTGTTCCCTTGGGCCTGCTCATACTCACCACAGACTTTACTAACTGAAACAATCTATTTAAAAGCTGACCACCTAGTTAACCTACAGTGTAAGGAACAGCTAATGCCTCTTCTTTGTACTTCTTGGTGCCCATTTCTTGGATATAATTCCAGGCCACTGTTCCTTAGAATTTGGGGCTGAAGAATAGGAATTAACTCAAAGCCGCCAGTTTTGCTAGCTGTTAGTAGTTGTTATAAAAAGTTATAAAACTACAAAGCTAGACCAAAGTAGTTGTTATAAAAATGGGGAAGGATGCTGACATTCATTAATAGTTAAAAAGAGAAATCTGAAGAGTAGGATGTTAATAGTTAATATGCCATCTAAATGCCTTTACTGATTAAAAAGTAGTTTGTCTTGGCCACTGGGTACCACAGGTATGTTTGCCATAGGACCTGCAGGTCTGGTTCTGATGGGTTACCTAGCATTAAGACATTGCTGTCTCATGACCTGGGGTATCATGTAAGCCCTAGTTTTAGGATGTTGCTATCTCAACCATATCCAAGTGAGTCTAATACAGACCTGGCCAAAAAACCAAAAACCAAAACCAAAAACACCTTTTATTGAACTTCAAATGGGACTCTGCAGTCATCACAGTCTCCCACTGACACAAAAAACTGTGCCGAATACCTTAGTGCTGAGAAAGCAAAAATATCACCCACCCACTTACGGGCAAGAAGAATGCATTTGAAGAATCTGGATAGCCAATTAAAACTGTGTGAAATGCTATCACGCATTTTTTTCCAAATAGCTAGCAACCGATAACGTAAAATTTTTACATTCCAAACTGTCATTCAAAATAGACAAATTTAAGAACGCATCAAAAAGAAAAGAAACATTTGACTGGTATTCATTTATGTGTTTGTTGTGTGCGTGTCTGTTAGTCGCTCAGTTGTGTCTGACTCTTTGTGATGCCATGGACTGTAGCCTGCCAGGCTCCTCTATCCCTGGAATTTTCCAGGCAAGAAAACTGGAGTGGGTTGCCATTCCCTTCTCCATGGGGTCTACCGGACCCAGGGATTGAACCCGGGTTTCCTGCACTGCAGGCGGATTCTTTACCGTCTGAGCCACCAGGGAAGCCCATTAATTTATACTTTAGTTTTCTTCTGTTATGCCATTTAAGATAGCAGTAATTTCTAATAAACATTTCATCATGTTCAAAATGTATCATTGTTTAAATGCTCCTTCCCCTCTCCTCATAAAACTAACTACAAAGCTAGACCAAAGAATAGTCTAGGATCATTTTTTAAAAATATACTATAGGTATAGAGATTGAGATCAGTTAAAACCCTAGAGCATTCATTTTTTAATAAACTGGCTGTACCAGTTGTCATGGCAACCTAAACCTTATAAACATAATGAACAGACAGTAAATGTGAAAATCTAAAAATAGTCATTTCCTGGGCAAATAGGAGACTGGGTGAGCCAAATAACTAAAACACGAAGTTTAAAGCTAATTTAGAGCCAGCTTGATGGTATCTGAAAGGCCTGAACATGCTTCTGGTGATCCTTACAATTCAAACACAGACCTTCTTTTTAGTAATTACAGTCTTTTTCACCATCCTCCCTCCCCATCTTCTGAAATTATAAGTTCATCACCAGTCTTCTAGCCATTTCCATCAGTGAGAAGTGCACAGGGGCCTAATCAGACTGGGACCTGGGGCCACAGGCATTTATGGGTTTTGTATGAATACCCCCTCTCTCTACATAATATGGCTGCCTCACTAAAACTCAGAGATGAGCAGAAACCCATGTCCCCCTCTGCATCACCTCTTACTCTGGCCCAAAAAGAGCTTCAACAAAACACGGAAGCATAGTGGCAGAACGACACAGACACATACCTTTGTAAAAGAGAACCACAATCTTCTGAAAGGCTTTCATGAAATGGATGTTGTCATAGCAGTATTCCTGAACCTTCTGCAGGAGGATCAGCTCCGACTGGCCTTGGGAGCTGAACACAGCCAGGAGTGGAGCGTATTGCTGGAAGAGGAGTGGGGAGGAAGACCGTTCACTTTTGTGGGAGGTATAGGGCTGATGCCACTTGAAGCACAGCGGTCACCTGGAGATGTGCTTAGAAAACTTCCACTTTGAGGATTATCTTATTATAATATTGTGTCCAACCAAAATGAATTTTCTACCCCTGCACCATATCAGATTTCTCTCATTGCACCTGCTAAGAGAGACCAAATAGGAACTCCTGGCTCTGTCAAGAGACAACTGCTATGCTATGTGTTTGTCTAATGGATATTGTGAAAATGAGGCAGAGATCCTAAGTTCTGAAGGTTCCCAGGCCTGCAGTGATTCCTCCACTCCTGGCTCTGCTGCTGTAAGAGCAGAGGTCTCTTCCCAGATCCCCTCACAAAACATCTTTATGGTTTTGTTCATATTGCTCCTTCTGTCTTAAATGACCTTGGCTTCTAGTTCTTGATGTGTGTGTGTCTCTCAGTCCTGTCTGACTCTTTGTGATCCTACTGATTGTAGCCCGCCAGGCTCCTCTGTCCATAGAATTCTCCAGGCAAGCATACTGAAGTGGGTTGCCACTCTCTTCTCCAGAGGATATTCCCAAACCAGGGATCAAACCCAGGTCTCCCACACTGCAGGCAGATTCTTTACCATCTGAGCCATCAGGGAAGCCCCTAGTTGTTGTTTGGCTATTATTTTGTCTAAGAGTTACTGAGCTCAACACAAACTCCTCCTTCGATCCTTCCCTGCATCGGCTACTCACTGCTCTGTTCTCCTAAATATTGAAGAGTTATCTGATTTACATCCTACCGAGCTTATACTATGTAGGTGTCCACTTCCCAATTCAACTGAAAACTCTGAAGGCAGGTTCTAAGTCTACGTTTCTTAACAGTTTTACAGGGAGAGGATGATGAAAGCAAACACATATGTATCCCCCTACAAAAATATACAATTTATACAATCAGTTGATTTCTTCTACCACTCACTTTTCAAATTCTAACGTCAACTTGTAGCTGACTCCTTAGGAATTTTTGTCAGGTAGAAGGAAAACTAACAGACTATATTTCTCTTTAATACTGAATATATGACTATTCCGTGGATTTTCTGATGTTTTTAATAAGAACTTACCCTCAGTTATTTCACAAGCTCTTACATCTCAAACATTTTAGGTGGTGGCATATTTGAAAGGAAAAACATTAGGAAATATATGTTTGGACTGAACCTGGGACACTATGATTAGAACCCGTCTGTCACACGGTTAAAGCTGCAGCTGGCCTGCAGCCAAGACAGCCTGGCTGGAACCCTGTACCTTCAGGTGTTTGAGGGCCTGCTCCGCCACGAGTTCCTCCTTCTTGTTCCATTCCACAGCGTTCATTATACAGGTCCACAGAAGTCCAATCACTGCTGTTTCTGGAAGATCATTCCTTTTCATTTCTTCTTTAACATAGAGAACCACCTACATTTCACGAAGATAGGAGTCAAAAGAAGAACAGGCAGGTGGGGAGACCCCCCCCCCCCCCCCCTCTGTGCTTAGTGAAAGGTTTGGGGCAGACAAACACGCTGCTAGTCCCTCCCTTCCTGGCATATGCTCTCAAGTTCCAAGGCAGAGCAGAACACAATGATTTGTTCTCAGAGCGGATTTATTTTTAGTTCCCAAATTAATACGCTTAGCTCTGGCCAGGAGCTGCTGGGTAATAGAAAATAACAGCGAATCTTGGTTTCTCAGAGTTAGTCTTTTACAGGCAGGACCCCTGTTGAGTTCAGCAGGGCAAGGATTATTTAAGCCAGTCTGACTTTCTGGGGTTTGAAGACAGCAACAGAGCTGTGAATGTCTACTTCCAATCCTCAACTTAAAACCTCTTGATGAAAAGTGTCTTGGGTTGGTATGAGGCACTCACTACAACTTATTCTTTAATTATAACTTGTGAATATCCTCATGCCTCATGTAAATAAATTGTAAAGTGCAAAGACTTCTTTTAGATGGTATATATCAATGTAGCAACACTCAGCAGGCTATTTCCCCTTCAGAATTACTTTTAAATGTGCAAATGTATACTACAAACCTGATCATATGGAATAAATTCTGCCTAACAGTGTATTTTATATTAAACTTGTTTGCAAAAATCTTTCCCCTTTTGAAATAAAATCCCAAGTAGAGTTGAGGACTTCAGTACACGCATGTATGCTAAGTCGCTCAGTCCTATCCAACTCTTTGTGAACCCATGGACTGTAGCCCACCAGGCCTCTCTGCCCATGGGGATTCTACAGGCAAGAATACTGCAGTGAGTTGCCATTTCCTTTTCCATGGGATCTTCCTGACCCAGGGATTGAACTTGCATCTCTTAAGTCTCCTGCCTTGGCAGATGAATTCTTTACCACTACCGCCACCTGGAGGGCTTAAAAAGTAATTAAAAACCATAATGCATCTTGCTGCTGCCGCTGCTAAGTCGCTTCAGTCGTGTCCGACTCTGTGCAACCCCATAGACGGCGGCCCACCAGGCTTCACCAACCCTGGGATTCTCCAGGCAAGAACACTGGAGTGGGTTGCCATTTCCTTCTCCAATGCATGAAAGGGAAAAGTGAAAGTGAAGTTGCTCAGTCGTGTCTGACTCTTAGCGACCCCATGGACTGCAGTCTACCAGGCTTCTCCGTCCATGGGATTTTCCAAGCAAGAGTACTGGAGTGGGGTGCCATTGCCTTCTCCGATAATGCATCTTAATGTACCACTTTGTGAGCTTCCCTGGTGGCTCAGACGGTAAAGCGTCTGCCTGCAATGCGGGAGACCTGGGTTCGATTCCTGGGTCGGAAGGTCCCCTGGAGAAGGAAATGGCAATCCATTCCAGCACTCTTGCCTGGAAAGTCCCATGGACAGCGGAGCCTGATAGGCTACAGTCCAAGGGGTCACAAAGAGTCGGACACGACTGAGCGACTTCACTTTCACTTTTGTGAGCAGTAAACCTACTTTTCTCCCTTCCTTTTTAAAATGAAAGTATACTGTTTTCTTTCCTGACAGCCTGGATTGCAGTGGGGAAAGCAGCTTTCAAGAAAAGAAGGAATGGAGGAGTCCCAGACCTCCAGCTGACAGGGAAAAGCTGCAAAGAAATGTGACATCTCTTCCTGGAAGTATCACAGTGTTCGTTATAGTTTGCTTTTTTTCACCATGGAAAATCATGTTCAAGATTTTTGCTTGGATAAAGGTTACTGAATATATTGCTGACCTTAATGCTATGAGACTTAGGACCAACACCTCCACCTGCTGGCCAGAATCCATCTTGAAATCTCAAATTTTAAATCATACATGGTACCTTGCAAGGCTCTAGGCAAGCAGGGTGGTGAGGATTTGGGACTTGAGAGTTAAGTGGCAAAAGGAAAGGACTTTTAATGCAACTTTTCAATTATCACATAAAAGTTTTTTTTAAGTTCAAATGGAAAGTTTTCTTCAGGCATGACTTAAAAAAAAAAAGATATAGTCATAGCCACAAGAACTATAGCTATACAAAAATACAGCATTTACATTATGCAGCTACCCAGTTATTGTGAGTGGAAGCCAGCAAGTCACTGGTCCAAGTGGTCTTTCTCCATGACGTGAATGCAAAACCACCCCCTTTCTGTCTTAAAATCGAAATCTATATACATTAAGCTAATACTTAACCATATTATATAATTTGCAGTAAAATGGGAAAAAATCACCTTAAACTGAGGTATAACGCTAGTGGATAGCAGCGGACAGTGAATCTATTAGGCAGATGAAATATTTTGACAACCATAGCAACCTGGTAAATAAGTCATTTGTATGGAAATAATCATTATTTTCTGGAATATCCTGGAGGATGTTTTTGATATTGAGCTCATCTATATGGTATGAAAAGGACCTCAAGTTCATAGCAATGAACAAAGGGCAGTCTCCTTTAAGGGAGGTAAAGTTTGTACCGCACAATCTAGGATACGCCCCTCGCCCGTGGTTTTGCAGTGAAGTGAGCCCATGGGCCTCACCTCCTTGATCGGGCATTCCTGAGAAAGACGCTCCTGGAGTTCCTTCTGCAGCTCCTTCCTGGTGCCCAGGGACTGCTGGACTCGGAGGAAGTCGGAGAGCTCCTTCAGACCTGCATCCGTGAAGTATTTAGCGAAATGATCCACACTCTGTCTGTTAACTGGGAAGAGTTCCTGAGAGAGAAAAGACAAGAGACTGTCACACAATAAGCCATTCACATTCTGCAAGCATAAAGAACATTTTCATATTAAAGTAGCACTTGGACTATCTCACGAAGAAAAGAGTAAGGGTTGATTTTTGAAAAGAATACATCTCAAGGTATATTTCTTGAGCACTTGCTAAGACACCTTTCAAAATTAGGCAATTTGACAAAGAATAGAAAAAGTAGTTTCACTCATTTGGAACCACTATTTACTTTTTCTTTTACTTTAATTGAAGTATAGCATATGCAAAAACAGAGCCAGGTTTGCTAAACTAAGTATAAATAAGGTGATAAATGAGTAAGGCTGGGATTATTTTAAAGAGATAAGAAAAACGGAAATTATCAATCATACTGTTTCCTTAACTATGAGTTAATAGACAAAAACCAGTTTTAGTAATGCTGAAATGATTTGAGATACTATTTAAAAAAAAACAATATTGACTATTATCATCTCATAGACCTCGATTCACATTCTGAGAAAATGCTGCTATTAGTCTAAAATAGCTCAGAGCTACAGGGAATTTTTGCTGTATCTCTTAATGATGGTGGCTCTAAATTAAGTTCATGGTGAGATCTAATCTAAACCTGTCCTACCAACTCTTCAATTCATTACATAATTCTTTTGGAAATTTTTAAAATGCACAGTACACCATGGCTGCTCTTACATTTTTACCTCATTTCCATTTCACCTTATACAGCTTGGCAGGGGCTTAGGAACACTTAGTCATGTTCTAATCCTGTGTGACTCCCAGCACTCAACTAAGAAAGCAAGGCAGTTTTCAAAGCTCTCACATTTTTCAGACTGCTGAAAAGTCTACAAAATAGATCCAAACTTTCATGATGGCTAGATTTGCATATATATATTGGCCAATGGCTATATGGGCTTCAATAAAAATCTCTGAAGAAAGATCTGTAACGAATTTGCCAAAGAAATGCAAAAAAGCAAAATGACTGTCTGGGGAGGCCTTACAAATACCTGTGAAAAGAAGAGAAGAGAAAAGCAAAGGAGAAAAGGAAAGATATAAGCATCTGAATGCAGAGTTCCAAAGAATAGCAAGAAGAGATAAGAAAGCCTTCCTCAGCGATCAGTGCAAAGAAATAGAGGAAAATAACAGAATGGGAAAGACTAGAGATTTCTTCAAGAAAATTAGAGATACCAAGGGAACATTTCATGCAAAGATGGGCTCGATTAAGGACAGAAATGGTATGGACCTAACAGAAGCAGAAGATATTAAGAAGAGGTGGCAAGAATACACAGAAGAACTGTATAAAAAAGATCTTCACAATGTACAAAAAAGATAATCACGATGGTATGATCACTCACCTAGAACCAGACATCCTGGAATGTGAAGTCAAGTGGGCCTTAGAAAGCATCACTATGAACAAAGCTAGTGGAGGTAATGGAATTTCAGTTGAGCTAGTTCAAATCCTCAAAGATGATGCTGTGAAAGTGCTGCACTCAATATGCCAGCAAATTTGGAAAACTCAGCAGTGGCCACAGGACTGGAAAAGGTCAGTTTTCATTCCAATCCCAAAGAAAGGCAATGACAAAGAATGTTCAAACTACCACACAATTGTACTCATCTCACACGCTAGTAAAGTCATGCTCAAAATTCTCCAAGCCAGGCTTCAGTAGTATGCGAACCATGAAATTCCAGATGTTCAAGCTGGTTTTAGAAAAGGCAGAGGAACCAGAGATCAAATTGCCAACATCCGCTGGATCATCAAAAAAGCAAGAGAGTTCCAGAAAAACATCTATTTCTGCTTTATTGACTATGCCAAAGCCTTTGACTGTGTGGATCACAATAAACTGTGGAAAATTCTGAAAGAGAAGGGAATACCAGACCACCTGACCTGCCTCTTGAGAAACCTATATGCACGTCAGGAAGCAACAGTTAGAAGTGGACACGGAACAACAGACTGGTTCCAAATAGGAAAAGGAGTACGTCAAGGCTGTATATTGTCACCCTGCTTATTTAACTTATATGCAGAGTACATCATGAGAAACATTGGGCTGGAAGAAGCACAAGCTGGAATCAAGATTGCCAAGAGAAATATCAATAACCTCAGATATGCAGATGACACCACCCTTATGGCAGAAAGTGAAGAGGAACTAAAACACCTCCTGGTGAAAGTGGAGAGTGAAAAAGTTGGCCTAAAGCTCAACATTAAGAAAATGAAGATCATGACATCTGGTCCCATCACTTCATTGGAAATAGATGGGCAAACAGTGGAAATAGTGTCAGACTTTATTTTTGGGGGATCTAAAATCACTGCAGGTGGTGATTACAGCCATGAAATTAAAAGAGGCTTGCTCCTTGGAAGGAAAGTTATGACCAACCTAGATAGCATAATCAAAAGCAGAGACATTACTTTGCCGACTAAGGTCTGTCTAGTCAAGGCTATGGTTTTTCCAGTAGTCATGTATGGATGTGAGAATTGGTCTGTGAAGAAAGCTGAATGCTGAAGAATTGATGCTTTTGAACTGTGGTGTTGGAGAAGACTCTTGAGAGTCCGTTGGACTGCAAAGAGATCCAACCAGTTCATTCTAAAGGAGATCAGTCCTGGGTGTTCTTTGGAAGGAACGATACTAAAGCTGAAACTCCAGTACTTTGGCCACCTCATGAGAAGAGTTGACTCATTGGAAAAGACCCTGATGCTAGGAGGGAGTTGGGGCAGGAGGAGAAGGAGATGACAGAGGATGAGATGGCTGGATGGCAACACCGACTCGATGGACATGAGTCTGAGTGAACTCCAGGAGTTGGTGATGGACAGGGAGGCCTGGCGTGCTGTGATTCATGGGGTCGAAAAGAGTTGGACACGACTGAGCGAATGAATTGAACTGAACTGATAGGGACGTAGCCAGATGACTTCTGTCATGATTCAAATTTCAATATTCTGTGTGCCATCATCTCATAACCTGCCTTGAGTTGAGTCATGAGTTTCAAAACATCAGAACAGAGTTGGTGGGAGCAGCATTAAAACATACGTTCACGTTAAACAAACATTTCAAAACTGACTGAATTTCTGTCATTGATATTTGTCAAGAGGTCTTCTAAATTTGTTGGGGGCAAGGAACTAATTTAATTTTTAGTTTCTTCTACGAATTTAGATATGAAGTATTTTGCTAATAACTGTATACAGTAGAAGTTTTACAGAAAAATAAACTGAACCTCAACAAGGTTAAACAACTAATTAGGCAGCTAGAAATTTAAGGACATGGCTGCATGACTCCAAAGTCAATAATTATTTGTGCCAGCATTCTGTATTCAATTTAGGAAGAATGTGACTGCAAAGTCTGATTGCAAGTTACGTTCAGAGTAATACATCATCAAAGTGATTTTTTAATTTACTTTTATGAACTATAACCATAGTCCTTATGGATGACATGTAATATCTTAAAAATTACTATTCAGAGCTGATCTCTACATTTCTGCTCCTACTAAATTCTCTCTTTTGCTGTTCCCAACGTGCCATGCCTCAAAGGCTTTGCCTGAAATACTCTTCCTGGATTTATCTAGATAGTTAGCTTCCTCACACACGTCACCTTATGAGAGGCCTTGGCACACCACACAGGGATACCTCACCGTTTGCCTACTTGGTTTTCCTCTCAGAGCACTTTTTACTTTTTATTATACTACACATTCAAATTAATTATTCAGTTTATTGCCTGTTCCCCTGCAATAAACTATAAGCCCCAGAAAGACAAAGGTTGCTTGTTTGACTTTCTTCAATAGCTTCAGCTCAATATCTTGATCACTGTTCCCTTTTCCAGTGATGGGAGAATGATGTCTCCCATCTCCTCTCTTCTAGGAGTTGCTATATATTTTTCTTGCTTCTGTATTACAGAAGTAGGTAATTGCTAAATTTTGAGAATATGCTATTTTTCCCCCAAATGTGCTAATCCAGAGGGAATTCTGTTAAACAGCTTAGTGAAACAAAAATTTCCTCCTAGATGGTGGAACTGAGACTCTAGTTCCTCATTTATTTCTAAGTCAGCAAACAGCATGCAGGCATGGTCTCAGACATAGCCACCCTGTCCTCATGGAGTTTCTGGTAGAAACTGCTACCTAAGCTTTTCATGCTCAAAATATACTAGACAAAGAAACCTAGTAAAAACACTTAAATGATATGTTTTTCAAAAAGGAAATACATTAAACACTTTTTTAAATGAAGTAACCTAATCAAGTTAACCAAGCTGTGATTACTGGTGTCTTTAAGGAACCATACTTCAAGTTAGAAGAGCATATAGCGTTCTCAAAAGTTTAATATGGGAAAGAAAGGTTCACTCTTACCCTCAACCCACACTCACATACAGTGCCTTGTAAAACACCTGATAATAAGCATAAAATTGTAAGGATGAATGAATAAAAAATAAATTGCTACTCAAAAAGATAAAATGGATAACCAAGAAGGACCTATTTGTATTGCACATGGAACGCTGCTCAGTGTTCTGTGGCAGCTTGAATGGGAGGGAAGTTTGGGAGAGAATGGATACATGTATTGTATGGCTTAGCTCTTTTGCTGTCCACCCTAAATTATCACAACAGTGTTAATTAGCTATATCTCAATACAAAATAAATTTTAAAAAAGAGAAATAACCGAGTCTTCTGTGTTAAGTAGTAATCAACTATATCTTTTTTCCTAATTCACCCAGCTATCCTTTAAACAAGTGTTCAGTGAAGTTCCTCCTTGTTGATCTGTCTTCACAGGTGGAGAAGGAGCTCATGAGTGGATTAAATCTTCCTACCCCACTGGCAGGCTTCTCACTGACTACTTCTGGCCAAAAAAGGTGAGCGTCTACAACACCAGAAGGGCTCCCTTCAGTGTCCTATATTCCTGTCCTCTGACATGAGGACAGAATGGCTCTGGTCGGAGCTGTTCCTTCACCATGGGTCCCAGAAAGAAAGGGCATGTAGATCTCAGTGGGCCTTGCTGAGCTAAGATACAGCTACTCCGCAGACTCAGGGACGAGAATACACTCTTTCATATGAACCTCCACCGACATCACCAGTCTATTCACTTGTCTTCAGTGACTTCCAGACACCCTATGTTGCTACAGAGTAGGCGCCACAAAGGCAGGAAGCTTTTCTATCCTGTCTCTACTGACTCTACAACTTCTAGGCTGGAGCCTGGCACAAAGCAGACACTTAATAAATACACACTAAAATGAAAAGTATTGTCAGTGGCAAAAATCAACAAGAATCTAGAGCTAAATTTTTCTTCTTTATCAAATTCTAAAGACTTCCAAGAGAGCTATTTTAAGGTAAATTGCAAAAGATAAAGGGATTTTAAGTCACTGAAAATCCAAGAGTTTACAATGAGCCAGATTTAGACTTATCCCATGGATCAATACCCTTGCACAGTAGGACACACTGGAAGAGAAAACAGATAAGAAACTAGGTAAAGAGAACATGGCAAGCATGTCTTTTAACTTTAGACTTTGTCCTAAAATTGTAAAGGCAGTTTCACTTGGAGCTATCTCTATCACAGCTGTGGCTTCTAGCACAAAGAAATTTTAGGGGCAGATAGAAATTATGAGAGCAAATATTTTTCTTGATTTTCTTTGAAAAATACAAAGATATAGATGTAAAAATATAATCAAGCAATCATGATGATGGAAGTCTCAAATTAACTACAATTAACTTGTTCACTTTCATAGGTATCTAAGCATTTCTAAGGAATCTTGGTATAAATAAGGAATCTTGTTTAAACTTTTATCTTGTTAACAAACTAACCTGTATTTGAGATCAGTGTTATTCAACTATGACTCAAGATATCCATAAATGTCTAATTAGGTGAGATCAATGTGACCTCAAATTTCATATTAAAACTTTAAATTTCTACAGTTATTAGCTGCATCAGAGGTAATTCTGATAAATTTTTTCACTATGTCAACAAACTTCCAAATTTGAAAGTCTCCACATTCCTTGTGACTCTTTAATTTTATCATTCCATTTATTTATGCAACGAAGATTAAACTGGAATTAGTTTCTATCTTACAATAATACAGAAATGAAAGGAACCATGTTCCAGTTCGACACAGACTCGGGCATTTGCGTATTACATTGCACACACTGAGAGAGCCACAGCAGATGCATGAAACATATAACCCTTTGCCCAAACAGCACTTACAAGCAGCCTTTTATCTAAGTTGGCTTTTCTCAAAGAGGAGGTAACAGAGTTGGCATCTTTTTCTGCCATCCATGCTTTAAAAAGCTTGACGGCAAATGAGGCCGCAATGCCTGTTAAAAATAAAAGAGAGAGAGTAAACCTTTTATAAGAAAAACTGCTTGTGATAATG
Source organism: Budorcas taxicolor (assembly GCF_023091745.1). Taxonomy (NCBI): domain Eukaryota; kingdom Metazoa; phylum Chordata; class Mammalia; order Artiodactyla; family Bovidae; genus Budorcas; species Budorcas taxicolor. The sequence goes on along the minus strand of NC_068913.1, from coordinate 27,173,659 downwards.
CGTAAGGCAACATTCCCCATTAGGTGCCCTGAAATGACTAAATAACTTAGAGACTTGATTTGGTACAAAGAATAAATGGAAAGCTCTCTAGGCTATTCATTACTCAAAAGAGAATATTTTCATGAGAAGTAAAAAAAGAAGTTACAGTACTTTTCAAACTTGGACTCCCGAATTCCAACCTGTTTTAACTGTAAGTTTATTTTTACTATGGTCAAAACCATATTCAAAGCCAAGGATGTTATAGTGTTTTGCCTCTATTTCACTCTGTGGTTCACCAATATTCCATGTTTATAACAGTTATCCTAAGGTACAACAAATAAATCATGAGCCATACTACTGAAATGTCAACATGTCAACTAATCTGTTGAAAAATGATGCCAGTGAAAGAACATTAATAGTGACAGGTATAAATAAATAAAGTTATAGATGAACATGCATCATTTACCTTACAGTTTTACTTCTTGTAAAAAGCATTTTAAAATATTCATGAGTTAAGCTATAAAAATGTCAGTTCTGTTTTCAGCTGAAATCTTTTCTGGATATTTTTAAAGAGATTTTAAAAATTGCTATGTTAATCAGGAATCCACTCAATTACATACTCATTTATAACAAGATTTATTTCTAAATATAAGTAATCAGATAACTAATAGACAGCTTTTCTGTGAACCCAAAATGTCTAAATTAATGTTGCATTTATTTAATGAAAATTTAAGGAGTAGTTGATACATTAAACTGATTTTTCTGAGTTGAAGGCTTCACTATTGGTGATGGTTTAAACAGTCTCTAGTCCCCTTTCCAAAGAGAATTCCCATCTTACTGAGGCCAGGTGACTTCTAATTAGTCTAAGCCCTGGCACCACCCTCCTTCTGCAATGATTAATAATGGAGGAAAAATTCGAGTCCTGAATGATATTGCTTTCACTCTGAAGTCTGTTTGACTTTTACTTATATTGTTACATAAGAAATAAATGCCCTTAAATGGGGGAGGGAATAAATTAGGAATTATCGGATTAACACATACACACTACTATATATAAAATAGATAACCAACAAGGACCTACTGTATGGCACAGGGAACTATACTCAATATTTTATAATAACCTATAAGGGAAAAGCATCTGAAAAAGAATATATATCTGAATCACTTTGCTATACACCTGAAACTAACAACATTGTAAATCAAATGTTTCAATTAAAAAAATGTTAAAAAAAAAAAAAAAAGAAATGCCCTGACAGAAATTTATGTCCTGTCTTCCAGTTACTTGCAGGTAAACAAGCTCAACTAATACAGACACCAGCTTTACCCAATGTTTTTCTTTTGAATAGCAGAGAAACTAAGCCCCTCCAGCCTCAAACTAAGACAATAAACATGAGCTAGAGAATTTTATGTTGTCAACTTGTTGACCTGGATTTTTAATATTATCATTACTTCATAGTCAATATAAAATTTAATATAAACTTATGTAATTAAAACATTTTAAAAGGATCTTGTAACCCTCATTGTAAGTAAGAGAAGTAAAGTATGCCTGAAACTAGGAGTCTAAAAAAAAAAATCAGGCTCAAACCTATCACTGTGCATTAAAAGTGGCCCCTAGTGGAAGGACTGGAGAAACTTTGTACTTGAGATTCTGCTGAGTGGATGATTCCCCTTAGCCATTTGTTGGGTGGGAAGTTGGGGAACAGGTATAATTTCATAACCCTTTCCTATTTGGGAAGAAAGAGTTTAAGACTTTAGTTTCTAAAGACGGTAGAGTATAAGGAAGAACCATGTGACAGGGGCACTATGTCACTTCTGTTGCAAAGGTGTTCTTTCCTACCCCTCCTAACATTTTACCATAAAAAATTTCAAGAGGAACTTCTTACAGAAGAACTGAACAAACTGAAAAGTAAATACTCATGTACTCACCATCTTGATTCTGCAGCAGTTAATATTTTGCTGTATTTGCTCTATCACGTTTGTCCATTTATCTTTCTAATAATTTAATTTTAAATACATTTCAAAAGAAATTACATACACCATTTAAGTTTTTAATATAACCAGAAAGAATAATTTTCTGTTATAAATGCTAGGGATAAATCTGATGTAATTAACATTTACTGTTTACATTTTATCTTTTTCTCCTAGTATAAAATGGCTAGTACCATAAATAAAACATGAAGGATCATGAATTCTCTTCAGGAAAACATTTTAAAGTGCTATAATATTTTAACAATATATTAATAACAATTAGAGAATCTAAAACTATAGAGAATCTCTAAATAATGTGATTTGACTCTTGATTTACTATTCTTTTCTCAGTTATAAAAAATTATAACTCATTTCACTGCAGGCATGAATGAGGCTGGGACTTCACATCTGTAGGAGTAAAACCCAATTCTAAGAAGAAACAGATGTTTTCACAAAAGCTCTTTTAATTTGTCTTTAAGAAAAAAAATAACTCTTTTGTTTAACTGCATTTAAAACTTGAATATCATTATCCTCCTACAAGAAAAAAAAAGCCCACTTCTGTATTATTCTATAACCAAGTAATTGTATGTATGCCCATCAAACTCTTAATGCCTTAAAATTAAAGCAAAACTCTTAGGCAGCCGTCTGGACTTCTAAAACAGACATAATGAATACTTTAAAAAAATGTGATCAGAACGAACATCTGAGCACAAGATCTTGAGGGGGAACAGTTCAGAAGAATGGCCCAAACCAGTGAAGTAATAGTTTGGGGGGCATTTAGGAAAGTGAAGGCCCATTTTTGGCTGTTCTACTAAATGGAAGCAAGTGTTTTAGGCTGGCATTCTGTTTCTGAGGGCAAAAAAGGCTAAATGTCCCACAAAGCATAAAGAGTCCTGCACAATGAAGCACTGTCCCAGCAAAATATGTCAGTAAGCATCTATGTTGAGAGAAACAGTGTAGAACTGATCAATTTCAGGGTCTTTGACTGAGACTTAAGCCAAAAATTCTGGTTTATTATTATTCTTTAATTGTCTTTCTATAGGTGTGCATATTTTTCTCCTAAATTCCTACAAGAAACACATACAATCCTTATATTGTTTGAACACACACACACAGCCTCTTACGTGGAGCACGGATGGGCAGCAGAGAACACCAAGAAGAGATACTGGTATTTTTCTTTGGCTTTCTTTTCCCAGCTGACAGGTAAGAAATGAACATACGTACCTTCTTTGACTAAGCTGTCAGTGAAGAGACTGGTGAGGATGGTGGCAGGCAGGGTGCCGCTGCCCAGCAGGATCCCCGACAGCATTGCCAACTTTGTCTGCTCTGTTTCGGAAAAGGCTTTAAGGAAGAGGAGAAGCTGCGGGTCAAACAAAAGAAACCATGTCTATAAAGCAAAGGACTAAAGTAGGAAAATAATAAACGACGCACATGCACGGCTAGATGGCTCACAACTGATGGGTCACGGGTGGCACACTTACTCACTGGAGACACACACTTATGTTCCATGATAAATTGGGTGCTATAGAAAGGGACTTTATCAGCCCCTGTTCCTTTCTCCCAAATTTACTTACAATTTAGCTACAGATAACATGAAATTAAAAGATGCTTACTCCTTGGAAGAAAAGTTATGACCAACCTAGACAGCATATTGAAAAGCAGAGACATTACTTTGCCAACAAAGGTCCGTCTAGTCAAGGCTATGGTTTTCCTGTGGTCATGTATGGATGTGAGATTTGGACTGTGAAGAAAGCTGAGCACCGAAGAATTGATGCTTTCGAACTGTGGTGTTGGAGAAGACTCTTGAGAGTCCCTTGAACTGCAAGGAGATCCAAGCAGTCCATTCTAAAGGAGATCAGTCCTGGGTGTTCTTTGGAAGGAATGATGCTAAAGCTGAAATTCCAGTACTTTGGCCACCTCATGAGAAGAGCTGACTCATTGGAAAAGACCCTGATGCTGGAGGGATTGGGGGCAGGAGGAGAAGGGGACGAGAGAGGATGAGATGGCTGGATGGCATCACCGACTCGATGAATGTGAGTCTGAATGAATGTGAGTCTGAATGTTGGTGACGGACAGGGAGGCCTGGTGTGCTGTGATTCATGGGGTCGCAAAGAGTCGGACATGACTGAGAGACTGAACTGAACTGAACTGAACATTCATGGGAAGGAAAAGAGGCATTTGGAGAATAGTGTGAACAGGTCACATAAATAAATTTGACTGTATATGACAAAGGGTAAACATCACCAAGTATCTTCTGAAAGCACTGTTGCCTTTCATGTGTGTTTCATTTCTTTGCATGCTCCCTTAGTGTTGCGCCCCCTCACTACACCCCCACCCCATCATACACCTACCCATTTTCTTCGGGTTATAACAAAAAATAAACAATAAAAACAAAACAGAAGTCAATAAGCTGTGACAGCCAGCATATACTTTTTTGAGCCCACAGCATACTTTTTAAAAACAAGACTGGATGAAAAAGGGTTTTCAAGGTTCTTGATGCCTCTTTTTAAAATGGTGCGATTCAAACTAGGTATTTCCTAGATCATCGAGTTTTACCACCAACCGTGGGTGACGAGGTAATGGAGGGTATAACATAAAGAAAAGTTACGGGTGGAGAAAAGGCCACTGCTGCGGGCTGGAAAGAACAACTGTAATGAGAGGGTGACAGAGCTGTCTGGGTCCTTCTGGGCTGCAAGGCTGCCAACATCATATCCCAGCAGTAGAGGAAGTGACAAAGCAGCAGCCCCAGAAAACCTGGAAGGGAACCCAAAGCAAAGGGGCTAAACCCCACTTGCCACCGTGAGTTCCAGGAGTATCCATGCCCTCCTTTTTCCTAACCCTCCTCCACCTAGTGCTTTGACTATATTTGTATTTCATGGCTACTTTTCTCTGTTTCAACAGACTTTAGGCATGTAACTGAGATTCCCCAGGGCTGAAAATCACGACTGGGGCTCTCCAGACTTATTCATTACCCTGCACCGATGGGAAAAAAAAAATCACTGGCATAAATACAGACTTATTAAGCGCTTTATGGCCAATGAAATTCTGTTAGCTCTGTGCAGTGAATAGGGCTATATTAATGTACCATCCCCAACAGTTATAGAATTATTATATTACAGAGAGGTTATGTGACTCTCCAAATATTTATATGATGAGTAAGTGGCAGAACTGGAATCAAACTAGCCCATTTCACTCCCCATTTAAGCCTTCTGAAGTCTCAGTGATTTAACAAGACTTTCTAAGCTCACAAGAAAAGAGGGAGTCAAGGAAATTGGTATCAATGGTTAAAGCTCCAGGGCGCAGCAGGAATGAGGTAAGAAAAAAACTGACAAAACTAGATACTTTATATCAATCTGGCTTTTTTCTCATTGTCAAAATAAGAAAGTTTCAAGTAAATAATGAAAAAGAGCCAAGATAAAAATATTAACACTATTTAAGAACATTAATATACTCATATTCACCAAAAACTCAATTATATTTAGCAAAATGGTGCAAAAGTTTTCTTTTCTTAGAATTAATATCCATATTGCTCAATTATACGAATAAGTATTAAAATCAGACGCTACATGTATTGCAGCAGAATTTTCTTTAAAAAATGGATACTCTGAAAAATAAATAATTCTTGAAAGCATATTCATCAAATGAATCAAGTGGAAAGTTTTCAAGGTTCAAATGAACTAGGATAAGAAAAACATGAAGGATATTATTAGGCAAAGAGGAAAGATGTTTATTTGAATGCTTTAATATCATTTTTTGGTAATATCTATCCCTCTATTTTTGGAGAAGGCAATGGCAACCCACTCCAGTACTCTTGCCTGGGAAATCCCATGGTTGGAGGGGCCTGGTAGGCTACAGTCCATGGGGTCTCGAAGAGTCGGACACGACTGAGCGACTTCACTTTCACTTTTCACTTTCATGCATTGGACAAGGAAATGGCAACCCACTCCAGTGTTCTTGCCTGGAGAATCCCAGGGACGGTGGAGCCTGGTAGGCTGAAGTCTATGGGGTCGCACAGAGTTGAACATGACTGATGTGACTTAGCAGCAGCAGCATCCCTCTATTTTAATGACACACTCCTTATTTTCTAAGCATCTAGCCAAATAATGAACCACTTTAATCCATTCAAATGTTTTTCCATGGTAAAAAAAAAAATGTAATACATGCTAATAGAATAAATCTAACATAGAATAATATAAAAATGTGAGTAATCTCCTCTTTAATAATATTTCCTTAGAATAAACATTATTAACAGTTTGAGATGTGTCCTTTCAGATTCCTAAATGTACTTCTATATGCCTACATTTTATAAATAACTACATGTATACACATGCTTTTATTGAACTATACATTGATAACAGCTCAAAATTGCTGAGTGGAACAGTTTTCTGAACAGTTTATGTGTATATGACTATTTACGAAAGTCTTGATCCTCGCTTTCAACAAAGAAATCTGAGGCACAAAGAAATTAAGTAATTTGCTAAGGTTAAACTTCTGCCAAATGGTTGTTCTTTTACTTAACAATTTATCATAGACATTTCCTCTCATCAATTCATGTGGTTATGCCTCATGCTTTGACTGCATAGTATCCCACTGTAGAGAGAGACCATGATTTAATGAACCTGTCTCCCACCATGAAAATTTAGCTTACGTCTCAATACTGTGATGAACATCTGTATGCATATATAGTTGTATGTTTTCATGCTGAAGGATTTTTTTTGTATGAAAGTCGAGCCATGAAGAATATAGATTAAAAAAAAAGATTTTGCTGCTTAACTGTTTGCTTTATATGGAACCATTTTTGAACAAAAGGAAGCAAGAGTGGGTAAGCAGCAAAGTAGACGTTGCAAAGTAACAAAGTTGATGTTCTGTTTATTCCCTTGGTTTATAATTTGGGCAGATATCTAAAATCAGAAATGATGGCAAAGCAGCATGCAAATCTGTAACTGCCATATATAAATAAAAGGGGAGCTACAAATCAGAAAGGAACATACTGCAATTTCTGAAAGGAGGGCTTCTTTAATAAGGTGCTATTGCTTATTTGGCTATTTATTAGAGGTCAATTACTGTGCTAAGTACCTTACAGCTCATAGAATTATCCCTACAACAACCATACATAAAGTCCATACTTTTATTGCAGCTATTTTATAGATGAGAAAAACCAATGAGATTTACACCCAGATACTATTTCACAAGGTATGCTTCTATTTCCTTTGCTAAACGGCATCTTCCAAAATTAAAGAATTTTAGTGATTAATAGCTCCTGCGCTATGCTCTTTCGTAAGCTTTAACTAATTATATATTCTTTAAAAATATTCCTTTGAACAAAGCATGCTGGCTCACATTAAACATGAAGGAAAAATTCTAGGCTAATCATGTATTTCTTTCTACAGCTATTAGCTAATGATCTATCATACTCATTTCTTCACTCAACAAGCATTTATTAAAAGCTTAAAGAGGTGGTTCTCTGGACTACCACTATAAAAGCAAAATTTTCATCCCTCTTCGTGTCATCATTTTAGCAAACAGAGTATATTACATCTGAATTCTTACCTTTTTCATTTCATCCTCAAATGCTTTTTCCAAATACTTATATCTCCTGATGAGTTTGTTGAAGACCTACACAAAAAGAAACCAGTCAATATTATGTAAACAATTTTAAAACACAAACTCACCTCAACTACACAGGTCTACACTAATAAACACATGTAGTTAAACATTCTCCTACTGTGATATGAGAACCACAAACATTTCAAAGGAGTTATTATGACCTGGGGGATAAAACAGGATCAAAATGCACATAGGAAAAAAAACAAATCCATTTGAGAATATAATAGGTGAGAAAACAAAAATGACTTTGATGAAAATAAAATGAATAAATATAATTTTAAAACTGTGTGACACAGAGATGGAAAATATTAATAACTGAAACAAAGGGGATTACAGATATAATCACTGAGATACATGATGGGAGGAGATCAGTGTTTAGGGGAGATTATACTCCAGGTGAATACAAACATGATTTCAGCAGATAAGCAATAAAGACTACTGGCCCCCACAATCCAGTTAGAATTCTCAAGCAGGATTTCCAAGTGTGTCAGTGGAATCCTGGGCTGTTTTTTAAAGAGGAATGATGTTTGTTATGGACCGAACGTCTGTGTTCCTCCTAAATTCATACATTGAGGCCCTACCCCTAAAGCAACTCTAACCTCTGGGCTCTAATGCCTGATCTGAGGTAGAGCTAATGTAACGGTAATAGAAATAAAGTGCACAATAAATGTGATGCACTTGAATCATTCTTTTCCTAATAGGCTGCTTGTCCTTTTTTTCTTGGCTTACGGTTCTTTATTTAATCTGTATATAAATCCTTTATCGGAGAAGGCAATGGCAACCCACTCCAGCACTCTTGCCTGGAAAATCCCATGGATGGAGGAGCCCGGTAGGCTGCAGTCCATGAGGTCACGAAGTCGGACACGACTAAGTGACTTCACTTTCACTTTTCGCTCTCATGCATTGGAGAAGGAAATGGCAACCCACTCCAGTGTTCTTGCCTGGAGAATCCCAGGGACGGGGGAGCCTGGTGGGCTTCTGTCTATGGGGTCGCACAGAGTTGGACATGACTGAAACGGCTTAGCAGCAGCAGCAGCATAAATCCTTTATAGGCTTTATGTATTACAAATATCTCCTTGCTTCTTTCTTCTGAACAGCTACCTAATAGTTTATTAATATGAATTACCAAGCTCTACTTAATTAGTAGCCTGTGGATCGACTTATGGATTTTCAGACCTATGGATTTTCATCCTTTGATGTTTTAGTTTTGAAGGATAGTGCTAAACTACTCTCCCTAAAGCTGGAACCAACTTATATTCCAACAGAAATTATGATTTCTCATGTCTCTTATGGCGGAAAGGTAAAAACACTCTATCTTCCTGAAGTTTAATGATCACTGTCTTATTATGAGTGCAGTTAAGTATCTCTCCATATGTTTAAGAGCTACTGAACATTTCTATTAAAAAAGTGACCTGAAGAATTTCTGAATCTTAACTTTTCTTAAATCTTATTTAAAGGTTTCCCTTTCAGCACAACAATCTCTCAGTGACAGGCTCTACCTGAGCATAGTTTCGGATGGTTTCATGATCTTCATTTGCTGAAAACACACAGTGGTTGGTCATCTTGGTCTTATCACCATCATCTATGCGTGTTCCTCCAGGGGCTAATAAAAGAATAGTTAATAACCATTAGGACAGCACTGAAATCAGATGAGCATGTGTACAAGAGATCAATTCTTGTACATCCAGGAAAACTGTAAAAGTAGGTATCACATAAACTTTCATAGAATGATGTACATGTGTAGATACACAGTTTTTTAGAAGATTATCACCTTAATAAAATTTTGTTCAAGTGGTTGTGTTTATTACAAAGGGCTAATTAAATCTTATGAATAAATTAATTGCATCAAAATAGACTCTTGAAGGAGTTAACTTTTCCAAAAACTACATAGGCTATGAGACTGTTGATCCATACTTGACTTCGTTGGACCCTATAAGTCTGGTTCTTGCCAAAGTGTATCCTTAACTATGATAGCTAAACAATATTTATTCAGTGAATTTAATTTGATTATTCTCAATGTAGTTCCTGATGTTTCCCACATCAGAACATGGTTCACTTTTCAGGTTTGCTACTAATATTTTGCTGGGCTCCAGTTCACCAACACTAGTACTATCCAGACCTGGCTTTTAAAGCAGATCTTGATGGTTTCCACTTCAGTAGGTATCAAGAATGTTTCCTCCTCACTAACCCAGTTATCCACACAGTGTTGATCAGTATACACTCTGACCCCTTATCATTTATATTTGATCACCCAGCAGTTCCACTGGCTAGGAAAGAGTGTATTTTATTGTTGTTCATCTTTGCCCCCATACACTATACAGCATCATGGAAAAGTGAAGTCGCTCAGTCGTGTCCGACTCTTTGCGACCCCATGGACTGTAGCCTATCAGGCTCCTCCGTCCATGGGATTTTCCAGGCAAGAGTGCTGGAGTGGACTGCCATTTCCTTCTCCAGGGGATCTTCCCGACCCAGGAATCGAACCCGGGTCTCCCGCATTGCAGGCAGACGCTTTACCATCTGAGCCACCAGGGAAGCCCTAAGTATCATGGAGGAAATGGACAAATAAATGGATTAGAACAAAAGAATGCCTTTTTTCTACCACTCAACTTTCCTATTCAAAGGCTTCCCAGGTGGCACAAAGGTAAAGAACCCACCTGCCAATGCAGGAGATGAAAGTTCAATCCCTGGGTTGAGAAGATCCCCTGGAAATGGAAATTGCAACCCACTCCAGTATTCCTGCTTGGGAAATTCTATGGACAGAGAAGCCTGGCAAGCTACAGTCCATGGGGCTGCAAAAAGTCAGACACTCATGCACACATGCTCAAAGGCTTCTCCTATAAGTTTCAACGGTGGCCATTACAAACATTGGTTGATTAGAAGGCCAGTCAGAACACTAGGTAGTTTTGTTTTCTGATTTTACTTCATCAGAATTAGGGTGGAAATTTGAGCAAGTAAAATTAGGTTAATAACTACTATACACTCAAATATTTGTTGAGCAGGTATTTGAACAGGCCATATTTTAGTGTTTTGATTTGAGTCATATTTCATACCTTTGGATGATATGAGCTACAAATAGCCAACTGTTTCTTACAGTTTTGTAAGTAAATTCGTTTTTAGAAATGTCAGCTCCTTCAGGAGTCTGTTCTCATGCAATTAATTTATGCACAACTCAATTAGCCCTTTATAATGAATACAACCACCTGGAACAAATTTGTTTTGGGGGGAGGGGAACAAAATTTTATTAAGAGTATAATCTTCTAAAACCTCTGGACTAATGATTCCTATCTGATAGAAGTTACATAACTGAAAAGTCTGATTTGGAAACCACAGTCTTTTAAGAGGTAAAATTTAAAAACTGCATTCTCTTACAAAACAAAATATTTGTTATACATTAATAATATTGCTATACCTCGCTTTTTTCCCCCCGATAGTGGGACCAAATATTAATTGCCATTTCTAAAAATTTTGTGAAATTTTCTGTTTTTCTCATGGTAGAAATAGAACAAAAGTAAAGTGTTTCTTGTATCTACTCTTCAAAGCATACACCTGAAAAGCCAAGATAACTATTGTCCCAAGAAAAGCAGCGGAAGGTAAATACTTTTGTGGATGTGAAGAAAATTCTTACATACTAAATTAGCAAACAAAATGTTTATATAAAAAGAATGCACCTGGCTAACTTTTTTCATTACATCATAGGTCTGGCCTCGGTAGATATGTGGGGATATACTAACTGTGCTCATACACTGTACCAAACATTTTGTCCTACGCTCTTTTGGATGTATGCATGTGGCGTGAAGACATGAATTCTTTTTTTCACACATATGGGGTTTATTAGGAAAAAAGCCTAACAGTGGAAAGGGGGAAAGACTGACAAAGAGTGTTCAATGTGTGTGTTTGTAAAAGGAAGGTGGTGGTGAAGGAATCTCCCCTGAGCTCTAAGTTCTGCGAGTAAGAGAAAGGCAAGATGCTGCAGACCTTGTGATCCTGGTACAGGCTGCAGGGATACACTTGCTGATCATCATTATGGAGATGGTAAATGAAGTCCTGAGACAATCAACGCAAAGCATATAACTTTGACCATATGTGAGGCAGCAAATGTGGAAACCTATGAGTCACATGACAAGTGGCACTAAGAGAAGGAGCAGGGAGTCCAAATTTGGTCTACGAAAGGAAAGAAAGGGAAATATTTCAAGGACGATCAAAGGGTCAGCAGTGCTGCCAGCAAGGTACTAAGAGGTGAAAAGGGTGCCCCAGATAGACGGGTGAAGTCATTCGTGACTTCGACAAGAACCAAAACTGACCGAAGATTATCCTTGCATACGACTTACCAGTGTATCAATAAAATAGTTAAGGAAATTGAAAAAGCCAATAATCACAACAGGAAAGGTTCAATCTCACTCTTAATTATGGTTTTCATTCTTTTCAGAATCGTTTGAGGTAACACTTATTATAGCAAGAAAGACAACAACATACTGCAAAGTAAATACAAAACAGCAGAGAGAGTTATTGTGTTTGTATAATATCATCCATCCTCAAAAGTTTATGCATTTAGGTAAAGAAATCTGTAGAAAAGAATTAACCAAATATTAACATTAGTCATCTCTGGGTATTGGCATTTGAGCACACTTCAGTTCAGTTCAGTTGCTCAGTCGTGTCCGACTCCAGGACCCCATGAACCACAGCATGTCAGGCCTCTCTGTTCATTGCCAACTCCTGAAGTCCACCCAAACTCATGTCCATTGAGTTGGTGATGCCATCCAACCATCTCGTCCTCTGTCATCCCCTTCTCCTCCTGCCCTCAATCTTTCCCAGCATCAGGGTCTTTTCAAATGAGTCAAATCTTCGCATTAGGTGGCCAAAGTATTGGAGTTTCAGCTTCAACATCAGTCCTTGCAATGAACACCCAGGACTGATCTCCTTTAAAATGGACTGGTTGGATCTCCTTGCAGTCCAAGGGACTCTCAAGAATCTCCTCCAACACCACAGTTCAAAAGCATCAATTCTTCAGTGCTCAGCCTTCTTTATAGTCCCCAACTCTCATATCCATACATGACCACTGGAAAAACCATAGCCTTGACTAGATGGACCTTTGTTGACAAAGTAATGTCTCTGCTTTTTAATATGCTATCTAGGTTGGTCATAACTTTCTTTCCAAGGAGTAAGCCTCTTTTAATTTCATGGCTGCAATCACCATCTGCAGTGATTATACTTGTTTTAAAATATCTACTTTCCACTTTATTGACTCTGCTAAAGCCTTTGACAATGTGGATCACAACAAAATGTGGAAAATTCTTAGAAAGAGATAGGAAAATCAGACCACCTTACCTGTCTCCTGAGAAACCTGTATATAGGCCAAGAAGCAACAGTTAGAACTGGACATGGAACTGCAGACTGGTTCCAAATTGGGAAAGGTGTACATCAAGGCTGTACATTGTCACCCTGCTTATTAAAGTTACATGCAGAGTACGTCATGCAAAATGCTGGACTGGAGGAAGCATAAGCTGGAATCTAGATTAATGGGAAAAATATGAACAACCTCAGATACGCAGATGACACCACTCTAATGGCAGAAAGTGAAGGAACTAAAGAGTCTCTTGATGAAAGTGAAAGAGGAGAGTGAAAAAGCTGGCTTGAAACTCAACATTCAAAAAACTAAGATCATGGCATCACTTCATCATTTCATGGTAAGCAGATGGGGAAAAACTAGCAGATTTTATTTTCTTGGGCTCCAAAATCATTGCTAATGGTGACTGTAGCCATGAAATTAAAAGACACTTGCTCCTTGGAAGGAAAGCTATGACAAACCTTTGTCAGCAAAGTGATGCCTCTGCTTTTTAATGACAAACCTAGACAGCATATTAAAAACCAGAGGTGTCACTTTGCCAAAAAAGGTCCATCTAGTCAAAACCATGGTTTTTCCAGTAGTCACGTATGGATGTGAGAACTGGAACACAAAGGAGGCTGAGTGCTGAAGAACTGATGCTTTCGAACTGTGGGGCTAGAGAAGGCTCTTGAGAATCCCTTGGACTGCAAGGAGATCAAATCAGTCAATCCTAAAGGAAATTAATCCTGAATATTCACTGGAAGGACTGATTCTGAAGCTGAAGCTTCAAAACTTTGGACACCTGATGTGAAGAACTGACTCATCTGAAAAGACCCTGATGTTGGCAAAGACTGAAGGCAGAAGGAGAAGGGTACGACAGAGGTTGAGATGGTTGGATGGCATCACCGAATCAATGCACATGAGTTTGAGCAAACTCTGGGAGATAATAAAGGACAGGAAGCCTGGTGTGCTGTAGTCCACAGGGTCGCAAAAAGTAGGACATGACTTAGTGACTAAACAACAACAGCAATTTCTGAGTATTGGGATTCGAGCACACTACAAAGTGCTTTTATACGTGGACTTGAATTACCTATAATGATAATGAGATTTTCATAAACAGTAGCAATAAAAATAAACCTGGCACACAGTGAAAGCCAGCAGTTCAAATCAAAAGGGAGTCTGGAAGTGAATGGGGCCATGTATCAGCACAGATAGATATAAGAGCTCAGAGTGAAGAATTAAAGGGTGGCTCTACCTAAAAAGGGCTTCCCTGGTGGGTCACATGGTAAAGAATTCACCTGCAAGGCAGAAGACCTGGGTTCAGTCCCTGGGTTGGGAAGATCCCCCGGAGGAGGGCATGGCAACCCACTCCAGGATTCTCGCCTGGAGAATCCCCATGGACAGAGGAGGCTGGCAGGCTACAGCCCATGGGGTCGCTAAGAGTCGCACACAACTGAGCGACTAGGTATGTATATACCCTGTCTTAAAGTAGGTTGGCCTAAGCAACATTTCTCAATGAAAGGCACTCGCACCATGCTGTGCAGGGCAATTTCTGATTGTACAGAATGTTCCTTGCGTAGCAGAGTAGGTGGCATACCCGGCCTCCACTCCCAGGTCTTTGTGACAACCACAACACTTGCATACATTTGCATATGTCCTCCAAGTATTTGAAAAATCACTGACCTGGGGATCTGACCACTTCCGGTGATTTACAATTACCATAGGAACTAGTTATGAAAACCAAGTTCTGAGAACAACAAGAGAGGAAAAATGAGTGGTTGTGATACCTATTAAACATTTAGATCAACATACCAGGACACTTAAATAGTGTTCTGAAACCTTTTCCTCTGATGCCCCTGCTCTGAAAGATAACAATTTTTATTTTGCTTTTTACCTATTTTTAATAATTTCTGAACTTTTATCTTTAATCCTTTTTTTTAGTTACACACTCACAATTGAGAGGATTTTTTTAAAAAATTAATTATAAACTATATTTCTTAGCCATTTTATTATTGATTGATGAAATGATATTTAATGAAACACTGGGACTTCTTTTTAAATTTGTTGACAAAGTTAAAGCTCACTGCTCATTGTACCAAAAAAAGGGGTGGATGGGACTAGAAAGAAAGGTGCTATGGCAATTGGGATTTAACTTGCAGGCTGATTCTTTATTGTCCGAGCCATTAGGTAAGCCCCTTAAATGTACTGGAATGATTTAGACAAGTGGTCTCCAGCCTCTCTGGCACCAGGGACTGGGTTCATGAAAGACAACTTTCCCACGGACTGGGGGTTGAGGACCACTGATCTAGATGATTCCTGAACTATAATGCAGAAATTACCCCTCCTAAATCCACTCCAGAAACATTCAAAGATCAGGGACACATAGGAAAATTGGCTTTTAGCTACAGCCAAGTGGCCAACCGTGTTGTCTGTCAACAAAAGTTCTCAGTTCTATGCTTCTCTTAACCCACAAACATTCCACAGCCACATCAACACCATTCCAAATCATAATCTAGGTAAAAGTTTTACAGACTCCCATTTGTATTTTTTAAAAATCAACTATCATGCATGTAAAGCTTATAAAGCTTCTGTCTCATAAGAAAATATTTCAATACAATTGAAAGTACGTAATACTACAAGATGCTCTAGTATATGGCTTACCGAGCATACTGCCAGCCACCAGGATATCGAAGAGTGTGTCTGCATAGCGACGATAATCTAATCTTGAGCCTGTGGAGTCCAAAAACTTGGCTACAGCTTCAAGGTCATCACCAGCTTCATTAAGCCCCTGGACAAGTGTATCCCTGAAGACTGTGGGTTCGAATTTCTCTTTTTCATCTAAAATAATAGATAATACAATGGCTCTTTTACTTATACATCATATTGCCAAGTGCAACCATACATTTCCTTTGCTCACTGGTTTTTATTTGATAGCACGATTATTCAAAAGTTGAAAGACAATTAAGATTGTCTACTAATTTTTCATGTTAAAGCCCTTGTTTAAATATTCATTTAAGCAACTGATTTCCACTAAATGGGGCCACACTTTAATACATTAAAAAGTTGATGATCAATCGTTTGTATCACTCATAGGGTAGGCCAATGTAACTATTAGTAGGCCAATCTAACTATTAACTCTCTCTAATAAAAAATAAAGTATAACAATCAAAAGTTTAAAACAATTTTTTCTATCCAGGATAGAAAAAGAAAATGACTCAGGGAGACTCACCTAAGAATAAGGGAGAATATAAAAACAAACAAAATAAAGACTGGGAGGGAGGAAATAAAGAGGGGTGGTACTTTAAAAAATTTTTTAATTGAGATATAATTGATATGTGATATTAGTTTAATGATTTGATATCTGTACATATTGCCAAATGATCACCATTAAGTCTAGTTAGTCATCACCATATACAGTCATATATTCTGGCTTGTAATGAGAACTTCCAAGATCTTATTTCCAGTATGCAATACAGTATTATTAACTGTAGTTGTCAGGCTGTACATTACATTCTCACTGCTTACTCTACAGTTGGAGGTTTCTTCCTTTTGAATACTACCTCCACCCACTGGCCCACCTCTTCATACCCTCTCCTGCAACCATCAATCTGTTATCTATGAGCTTTTTTGTTGTTTTTATTGTTAAGATTTCACATATAGAGATCATATAGAATTTGTATTTCTTATTTCACTTAACATAATTCCCTCCAGATCCATCCATGTTGTCACAAACAACAGGGTTTCCTTCTCTTTACTGCTGAGTAATAAAAACTTAGGTTGTCGCTATACCTTAGCTATTATAAATAATGCTTCAGTGAACACTGGGGTGAATGTATCTTTTTGAGTTAGTGTTTTCATTTTCTTCAGATAAATACCCAGAAGTGGAGCCGCTGGGTCATATGTAATTCTACTTTTAATTTTTTAAAGGAACTTCCATACTGTTTTTTATAGTGGCTGCACAAATTTACACTCCCACCAAGGGTGTTCAAAGGTTCTCCTTTAACCACATCCTCACCAACACCTGTTACTTCCTGGAAGGATATATATATTTTTTAACAAGATAAGTTATTCCAGAATATTTAAATATTTAATAAATATCTGAGCTATATGTTTATAAATCCAGCTTCAGAGAAGACATTGTCAGCCTTCCTGGTTGCATGACCCCTTGGCAACCTTCAAAAATACTAAAGATTCCAAAGAACTCTTGTGTTTATGGACCCATGGAAACTTATTTTATTGAAATAAAATTAAAACTATTTATTACATGAAAGATATTAGTGAGAAGATAGGCACTGTTTTTACACTTTTGCATTTCTTTTAAAGTCTGGAGTAATAGCAGATAGACAAATTCTCAATGTACTGCGTGCAATTTGTTGCAATATCACACATCCTGAAACGACTGTTAAACTCTTGAGAGAATGTGTTAAAGGGGAAAATATTATCTTGGTATTTTATTACGAAAACAGTTTCAATTTTGTAGATGCCCTGAAGTATTTCAGAGGATTTAAGGATATAGATACTATGTAACTTTCTCTCCTCAGCACACTCTTGAGAGACTTCTTTGTGGATGGTCACTTTGGAGTAAAATCTTGAACAAAGTAAGGATCACTTGAAAAAAAGTGAAGGTAACAAACTAGATGTCAGATGAGGAGTTAAAAAAAATGACTAGATAAGACAAAGGATCTAACATTCAGTTCAAAGAATTTCACCTTTTCCCCCTTATAAAGACTGAGTCGGCATATGGGGAAAAGGGGCAAAGGATGACATTCCCCCAAAATATTCTATCATAAATGTCTTTAGAGAAGTAGATATTGCAACTGGTTTTTTTTTTTTTAAAGGAAGAAAGAGGAGGAGAAGAGAATGCTATGGAAAAAAGAAACATTTCATGAATAAAAAAAGAGTACTTGGAAATGAAAAATATGGTAGAAAAACTTAAGAACTCAATTGAAGAGTTAAAAGAGAAAGCTGAGAGTATCTCTTAGAAACTCACAGGAAAGTCAAAGACGTACATAATAGAAGCATAAAGATAAGAAGAGCAGACTAGCCAAATGTCCAAACAAGTGAATAAAAAGATACTTTTCTTGAAAAGGGGAGGATTTAAAACTTTCAAGAAATTTCAGTTTTAAAGGAGACGTGAGTTTCCCAGTGAAAGATTATCCGTGGACACAGCACAAGGACTGAAAGCGGATCCACAAGGAGCCTTCATTACTGTGAAACTTCAGAATAAAGCAACTCTCTGAAGTTTCAAGGGCAAAAAACCAAATCACATACAAGGTATCAAGAAACAGAACAACCCTCAACTGCCCAACAGAAATACCAGAAGCCAGAAGACAGTCCTTCAAAATTCCAAGGAAAAACAATTTTCAACCCAGAATTCCAGTGTTTGGTCACACTATTAGTTAAACATAGTTAAGTGGAGTTCAGTTGCTTAGGCAAGTCTGACTCTTTGCGACCCCATGGATCACAGCATGCCGGTCTTCCCTATCCATCACCAACTCCTGGAGTTTGCTCAAACTCATGCCCATAGAGTTGGTGACGCCATCCAACTATCTCATCCTCTGTCGGCCCCTTCTCTTCCTGCCTTCAGTCTTTCCCAGCATCAGGGGCTTTTCCAATGAGTCAGTTCTTCGCATCAGGTGGCCAAAGTACTGGAGCTTCAGCTTCAAGCATCAGTCCTTCCAATGAATATTCAGGACTGATTTCCTTTAGGATTGACTACTTTGATCTCCTTGCAGTTCAAGACTCAAGAAGTTCAAGACTCTTCTTCAACACCATAGTTCAAAAGCATCCATTCTTCAGCACTCGGCTTTCTTTATAGTCCAACTCTCACATGCATACATGACTATTGAAAAAACCATAGCTTTGACTAGACGGACCTTTGTTGGCAAAGTAATGTCTCTGCTTTTTAATATGCTGTCTAGGTTGCTCATAACTTTTCTTCCAAGAAGCAAGGGTCTTTTAATTTCATGGCTGCAGTCACCATCTGCAGTGATTTTGGAGCCTAAGAAAACAAAGTCTGTCACAATTTCCATTGTTTTCCCATCTATTTGCCATGAAGTGATGGGAATAGATGCCATGATCTTCGCTTTTTGAACATTGACTTTAAGCCAGATTTTTCACTTTCTTCTTTCACTTTCATCAAGAGGCTCTTTTAGCTTCTCTTGCTTTCTGCCATTAGAGTGGTATCATCTGCATATCTGCGGTTATTCTCCCACCAATCTTGATCCCAGCTTGTGCTTCATCCAGGCCGGCATTTTGCATGATGTACTCTGCATATAAGTTAAATAAGCAGGATGACAATATACAGCCTTGACGTACTCCTTTCCCAATTTGGAACCAGTCTGTTGTTCCATGTCCGGTTCTAACTGTTGCTTCTTGATCTGCATACAGATTTCTCAGGAGGCAGGTCAGGTGGTCCGATATTCCCATCTCTTGAAGAATATTCCACAGTTTGTTGTGATCTACACAGTCAAAGGCTTTGACATAGTCAATAAAGCAAAAGTAGATGTTTTTCTGGAATTCTCTTGCTTTTTCTATGATCCAGCAGATACTGGCAATTTGATCTCTGGTTCCTCTGCCTTTTCTAAATCCAGTTGAACATCTGGAAGTTCTCAGTTCAATTACTGTTGAAGGCTCGCTTGGAGAATTTTGAGCATTACTTTGCTAGCATGTGAGATGAGTGCAATTGTGTGGTAGTTTGAACATTCTTTGTCATTGCCTTTCTTTGGGATTGGAATGAAAACTGACCTTTTCCAGTCCTGTGGCCACTGCTGAGTTTTCCAAATTTGCTGGCATATTGAGTGCAGCACTTTCACAGCATCATCTTTGAGGATTTGAAATAGCTCAGCTGAAATTCTATCATCTCCACTAGCTTTGTTCCTAGTGATGCTTCCTAAGGCCCATTTGACTTCACACTCCAGGATGTCTGGCTCTAGGTGAGAGATCACACCATTGTGGTTTTCTGGATCATTAAAATCTTTTTTGTATAGTTCTTCTGTGTATTCTTGCCACCTTTTCTTGATATTTGCTGCTTCTTTTAGGTCCATACCATTTCTGTCCTTTATTGTCCCCATTGCTACGTAAGAGCAGATTAAACACATATTAAAACATTCAAGGCCTCAAAAATTATGTTTCTCATTCACTCTTTTTAAAAAGCAATTGAAACAGACACTCCACCAAAACAGAAGAGTAACTCATGATTTCATGATCTTATTAACTTATGAGATCCCGGGAAAAAGAGAAAAAAATCTAAGAGACAGACAACAGTACTTTTCAGGATAGTAGGAAAAGGGTCATTTCAAGCTGTACTGTTAACAACTGGACAAGTGGCCTAAAGAACAAACTGAATGGAAGAGTGTTTTCCAATGCAATCATACAGTATGAAATGATACATAGTTAGAATTCCTTCAATAAAATGTCATTGTTAGAATTCCAAAAGTGTTTATATGAAGAGATTTACATAACAAAGGAAAGTGTAGTGCTGTCTAGTTTTAAGGTACAGAAAGCTAAGAAAAAAAAAGTCAATTACTATAAACTCATTTAGTCCAAAGTGAAAATGGTGTTCAGAAAAATAAATAATAGTTTAGCTCTGAAGACCATGTACCAGGTCACAATGATATAACCCCTAGTCAGGAGTCTAGCTAAAACTGATAAAATGAAAGAACACAGACCAAGAAGAGGATTTTGCAGGTGGGTGGGGGGCGTGAAAGAGACAAATCCTCATCTCCCACAGCTGGAAGTGCATCCATAATATACCTTTCCAACAGAAACATCAAGAAAGAGCCAAGTAGAAGTGTTATGTGGTCATAGGAATGCAAATGCTAAAAGGAGCAGTTAAAGGTTAGAAAGAAGACGGCTGGAAAACAGACTTGGTGCTGTTACAACATGTTTTGCAGAATGGTTTGACTATTTAAGCCATGTATGTGTGGACTCTTCAAACCATGTACGTGCATGACTTAGATACAATTAAAAACTACATTTTAAACCAGAGAGCAGCTATCTGGTTTTTACAGACTGCCTACCTACGGTGTAACAGAAAGGATGTGTTGTAAGAGGTTAATACCACAACCTCAGAAGCAGAGAAGAATGGCATTCCCAGTACCAGTCACAGTCACGCAGCGTAAGATTCCACGAAGACAGATGTAAATTAACTTGAACACTATTTGTCATGAACAAGAGATAAAAGTCCCTTTGATTCCATAAGCAAAACATTATGCAGACAAGAACATGCAAATGTTGACTGTGGGGGAAAACATAATTAGGGTCTTGTTGTGAAGCGGGGGAGGGAGAGAATGGGCGCCCTACAAGAACAGATCATGGGGTGTGGGAGGAGCAGGCAACTGAGACCAGAAAGACGAACTCATTGGCAAGCATCATCCCCCTGCTGGGCGTCCAGCTAAAGGGTAATTCTCCTCCCACCTTGGGAAAAAGTTCTGTTTCCCTTAATAAAAAAACGTGAGAAGTAAAAAAAAAGACCACAGGTTGCTCACTAAGTATTAGTCACTCAGTTGTGTCCAACTCTTTGTGACCGCATGGACTGTAGCCAGCTGGGCTCTTCTGTCTATGGAATTCTCCAGGCAAGAATACTAGAGTGGGTTGCCATTTCCTTCTTGGGTCTCCTGCATTGCAGGCTGACACTTCACCATCTAAGCCAATAGGGAAGACTACTAAGCTTATTAAAACTTGTGACCAGCTCCCAAAATCAACTGAGGCCACCCACATAATGGTACCCCAACATACTAGGATGTTGATTCAGGCGGCAGAACAGACTTTGATGGTTTGAAAATTATAAATTTGAAGCATTGGTAATATAAGTTGGTCAATAAAGTACAATCCAGACCAAGCTACAAATACAGACAGCTTTGTTTTGAATCTAACAGACAACTTAAAAACTTTCGCTTGTGAAAAGGCTTTCACCCTCCAGTTACACTTTTTCAAAAGACTTGCTAACAGAGAGGAAGGCAGGATATTACAGCCAGAGCTATTTCAACAGTGAGTAATAACGCAGTAGGTCAAAATGCTCACGTATAGCTTGGGAATCTTAAAAAGTCATGACGGCCTGGGAGGATTAATAATTATCTTGCAGGATGAAGAACAGAACTCCCATGTGCTAAGTTAAGTGTCCATCTGCAGGAATATAAAATTCCTGTACAGGAAAATGGCAAGAACGTTAATGGAAGTTTGGGGAAACAAGACAATACTTTTACCCAAAGGTTCTTTTTCACCTTAAACAACCAACAGTAAATATGATGGATTTTCTAACCATACACACAGATTGACTTCCAATATATATTACCTTAAATGATTTACTTCATTAGTTCCTAACACCATTTATTACAAATCTGAAGTTATTTAAAACTGTCAACTCAGATCTAAAGCTTCAGAGAGAAACCTGAGTATGTGGCCACTCTGGATGCCTGATGTTTGGTTCATTTTTTCTCACTCCTATTTTCACTAATTTTAATTTTATTTTTCTACAAAATTTAGAGGGGGACCACTTGAATTATTAAACATTTCATCTCGCTCATTTCCTCTAAGCATAACAATGGCTCAGGCAAGAAGTGTTCATCCTTCTCAGATTCCCACAAGTCGCAGAAGAAAACATAATTTCTTTGGAGAAAATATTATAAGTAAGATGTGCATATTTCATAAAGGATAAGTGCTATATGATGTGCCCTACTATAATGTTTGGGCTTCCCAGGTTGTGCTAATGTTACAGAACCCATTTGCCTATGCAGGAGACATGAGACACGGGTTTGATCCTGGGTTTGGGAAGATCCCCTGGAGGAGGGAATAGCAACCCACTCCAGTATTCTTGCCTAGAGAATCCCCAAGGGCAGAGGAGCCTGGTGGGCTACAGCCCATGGGGTCACAAAGAGTCAGACACGACTGAAGCAACTTAGCATGCACACACCATAATATTTCATTTTGATGTTAAGAAGAAAAAAAAAGAACAAAACATTTTTAGACTAACTTGGCAGGGAAGAGCATTAGCTGTGCTAGGGAATAGTTACAAACTGAAGACAGAGCTTCAGAAGACAGCCTATTAAAATGACCTTGAAATATCCTCTGCAGATTTCTTTTCTCAGCTCTATGAAATTGCCAACCATTTATCTGAAGTCAGCCCCATCATAATAGCAAAAGAAAAGCCAAAACACGATGAATTGTCAGGAGGCAGTTTACTGTTATGAAAAGCAGAAAATGAGGCTGATCCATTTTTTCCCCCAGTCAGCAGTTTGCACAAAATGGCTCAAATGCAGCTTTAAATCCTCAACAGACCTGAGTTATATAAATCTAGATCAACTGGCAAATTATGGATAACATATTTCTGGGTGACTCTCTGTGTGTACTCCTGAAGCAATGAGACGCAGGCACAATCTTGCCCGTCAAATGAATCAGAGGCAAACCAGTTCAGTATGAGAGGCAACCTTTCCGTTTCAGAACTGACTGACTGTAAGAGCCAGTTGACTCGTTGACTCATGCTTGCTCTTGTGCAATCCATCCTAAGGCCCTCTCCTGGCGTTGGAGCTCAGCTACCGTGAATCAGCGTCACGTTAAGAAAGCTGCCTGAGCTGAAGATCCAGGTCTGAGATTAACACGTTCCCTCAGCGGGCAGGTGGTGGCAAACCTTTCTTCACCTCACAGTGGGGCATACGTTAAATATTATCACATTACCAGGAGCAAGAATACCTGAACTGTGACTAGATTTCTGATTAAGTCCTTTGGAAATCATCGACGTCATTTATTTATTTTTTTCCCAAGACTGCTTTACACAATGAGACAAAGAATGCATGCTGGTTTCGGCACCTTGCATGGCTATCTGCTTCCAGACTTCAATCCTCATTGTGTAAGCGGGGACACAGTTTCTAAAAGGACTAAACACAGGGGGTGGTTCAGGCTATACTTGTTCGTCATTTATGGGGATGAGTCAAGAATGCAAAAAATAAAAACATAAAAATAAAAGCATATAAGACAGAAATACTGTACAAAATAACTACTTTTTTGGTTTTTAAAACTTTTTTTTTTTCATTTTTTAGAGAGAATGTGAAGTTTTTTTGCAGGCAGCATTTACAGTTAAATTTAGACTTACTGCTACTGAGTGTATATTCTTATAATGTCTTCTTATTCAATTGACCCATTGTATTGAGAAATCTTTTCTTTCTACATGGCCACACTGGGCTGCTTCTTACACAGACACCACTACAAGAGAACCTCAGCTACAGACCCTGTGGGCAATGCCAAAGGCCTCTGACACAGGTTAACAATTCCACAGTTTAGTGCTAGAAGACCATTACATAGCTTCTGTTTCATAATCAGCAATGAGGCCTTCCTTCACAAAGATATTCAATCATCCTTTATCTTTACACATGATACTTCCTTAAATATTTTTCAGTCACTCTCCTCAGTGTTAGTCATGCCATGTTTCATATTTTAAAAAGTTTCCCAATCAAGTTTTAGCTCAACTATTCTTAAATCCAAGAGGATTTCTGTGTAATTATGCAAAACTGGTTAAATATTTAGAATACTTAAAAATTCTTTATGCAGAGAAATGGTAAGATGAACACAAAAGGAGTCACTTACATACAGATGTTTTAACAGCCACCATCAAACTGGCTTTATCACTACTTTTCCCACAATAAAAGACACTTGAAAATATCATGAATTTTAAAGTTTTAAAGATATTTAGGTAAATTCATTCGACTTTCTAAAATTCTGAAACGGTTACAGCTCTATTATATCTCTTTTCCTAATTTACTCTTCTCGTAGCTTTACTATCTTTGCATATGAACATTTTCTTAAAAACATAAAGAAAGCAAAAACCAAGTGCAAATGTCAAAAATAGTAAAATTTATCAATTGCCTTCATAGCCTCACATGAGACTAAGGGAACCTGAACAGACATAATTACCCTCATTTTGTAGCTAAAGACACAAAGCTCAGACAAGTTAAATGACTTGTTCAAAAATCAAACACCTAAATAACTGGCAGTTCTGAAGCTTGAATGCAGAACTTTAGATTTTACAGTCTGAGCTCAAAAGACAGGAATTAATGAGGTTCGGTGGAAACAAAGAGAATACTAATTTTCTTTGTGGAATTAAGAAACCTTACCTAAAAGTGGGCTTCACTGGTAGCTCAGCTGGTAAAGATCCCCTTGGAGAAGGGAACGGCTAGCTACTCCAGTATTCTGGCCTAGAGAATTCCATGGACTGTATAGTCCATGGGGTTGCAAGGAGTCAGACATGACAGAGTGACTTTCACTTCCCTTCACTTCAGCTACAACTGGAGTCCAGACATGCCTGTAGGGGGAGCTCTTACACCCTCTCATGCACCATCAATTATTCCAAACAGGAAGAGACTTAATGCCTTCACCTCTAGTCTCCAGCAGAAAGCTATGGCCTACTTTACTATCCAGAAGGAAGAAGAAAACTTTTCTCCACCTAACCACAGCCCAGCCAATCAGAGAGTGTACCAGTGCAACCTATGAGAAGCCTGCGTACTTTGGACTTCCAGCGTCCTAATGTGACTCTTCGGTTATTACAGCCCCTCTCAGCTTCCCTCTTTTCTCTACAACAGCAAGTTCCTCATCCTTGTTCTGATTTGCCCCATAGTTCAAATATCCAGAATTGCAATTTCTTTGGACTATTCTTGAATAAATTGGCTTTTGCTAGTCAAATAACTGGTTTTATATTGTTAAATTTGACATTCTCCAAACTTATATATTGATTAGCACTTTAAACAACATTTCCCCCCAACCCCTCCCCCCCACCACCCTCCTTGTCTCCACCATACACACACAAACACAACACAACTTACCCCTTTTCCGAGTTTTGAACCGCTGGCCTGTTAGCACTGGCTTCTGATGCTTATTCATAAAATTTCTAAAAACAAAAAAATAAAGATTATGTGCTTCAAATTAACAGTCCATATATTTCCAGTAAGTATGTTTGACTTTACTCTTCTAAATACACTTTTCAAAATGAGATAACTGTAACTACTGAACTAGCAAAACTTTTAAAGTTTTATAATATCTGCTGCTGCTGCTGCTGCTAAGTCGCTCAGTCGTGTCCGACTCTGTGCGACCCCATAGACGGCAGCCCACCAGGCTCCCCCGTCCGTGGGATTCTCCAGGCAAGAACACTGGAGTGGGTTGCCATTTCCTTCTCCAATGCATGAAAGTGAAAAGTGAAACTGAAGTCGCTCAGTCGTGTCCGACTCTGTGCGACCCCATAGACGGCAGCCCACTAGGCTCCTCCGTCCATGGGATTTTCCAGCCAAGAGTACTGGAGTGGGGTGCCATTGCCTCTAGTGTTGACAAAAGACACAAGGAAAATAATCATAGACATAAACTTTGGCATAAGGGATAAAGTCCATGCAATACGTTTGGAACGCATTTGGTGAATATAAATATTTACATGTACAAAACCTATGGTCCAGCAATTCCTTTACAAGGAATTTATTCTAGTTATACCCACCAAGTATGTAAATATACTCATGGTATGTAAATATACTCATGTGTATCTAAAAGGATTTAGTTGCAACATTGTTGGATGCATAAGCAAATGAAAAAGTCAAATGCCCATAAACCAGTATCTGGTTCAATAAGTTATAATAAGCCATTGAATGGAACTATGAAGCATTACAAAACAAATTAGATACAAATGTGCTGCATATGGCTCTGGCTGCCTCTCTGATTACGTTTCCTATACCTATCTTTTCCCATCACTCACTCCTCTAGTCACCCAGCCCTCTGCTTTTCCCACTGGGCCAGGGAAGGTCATTTTTCTTCTGGGAAGACTCCTTCCCAAGGCATTCATGTGGCTTTACTCTCTGCAAACACCTCCTTTTCAGAGAAATTCCCAGACCATCCTGACTAACAAGGCTCCGTGTCTTTCTCTAGCTTTATTTCTCTTCATTGCTTACAGCAGCCCCTGGCATTCTTTAGGATTTGTTTGCCACGGTCTATTGCCCTGATGACAGTGTAACCTCCCTGTGGGCAGGGACTTCACAAGTTTTACTCAAAACTGTATCTTTAGCACCTAAAACAACACTGAGATCAAGTATTGAATAAATAATTGTCAGTAAGCTGTCATACTGAGAAAGATGTTCAAGGTAAATTGCGAAGGGAAAAAAGCAAATTGAATAAAAGAGTGCAAAGCATAATTTTTTGGTTAAAAGGGGGTACGTGTAATATTTGCTTTTCTAGACAAGGAACATTTAAGAATGAGACAAGAAACAGTTTTTCATTTGTTTGTTTACTTCAGAGGATGCATATTTGGGCTTTTTAATTCTTCTACTGGAGTTAATAATTTAAAATATCATAAATTATCTTTTAAAAAAGTGAAAAACCTGCTCTAAAAAGAGCTTCTACAAACTGAGAATAACCTTGCTGACATAAATATTACAATCTGAAAATGTATCTAGATTGCCTAAGTTATGAAGACCAAACAATTCCAGGTAATGTGAAGCAAATTATTTCTCTTTCAAAGTTTTTTAAAACTGTAATTAACAAACATTCTCAAGAATGTGGAAAAATTATTCAATTTATGTACCAAAACTTTCTTCCCACCCATCCAGTGAAAGAAGAGAAACACCTATTTTCACATAGAAAGCAATCTATTTATCATGGAAAAACTTGAATCGCCATTTCACAAGTGAAATTCATTAAAAATAAAGTAACAAAGCCCAAAAGTAATTTCTTTCATGGTTAAAGAGAGAGAATTTTTATCAGTCTTATAAAGTGAACTTACTACATACTGCTTTTAGATATAAAGGTGACTAAGCTAGATTCCAAGCCCTCAAGGAGCACAGAGTCCAGCAGGAGATAAAACACAAACATTTCCAGTACAATGAGGCAGGTGAAACAACAGCGAGGCTCCCCTAGGTCAAGAGTGGCGAAGGGATGTCCCGTGAATGGGGCAGCAGCTGCATATGAAATAGTTACAAATGCAATAACCTTAATCAGTGAAATCTCATTTCACTTGAGAGGCACTGGAAACAGAGTTTCTAATGCATTATGTATATTTACAGAAAAGTTCTTTCATTCAGGATTTTCCCTGTTGGCATTTTCAACAGATTCACTCTAGATCCACTGGGGCAAAGTAATGAATATAGCTAAGTGTGCATGTAGTTTCCTTAATGTTTCCATACCTCCCCAAACACAACAAATATCATACAAAATATTTTCTTGTGTTAGCAAAGAAAAAATACCTGTTAAAGGGTTTGGGTCTTGTACTGAGATACACAACCAAAAATAGAGCCTGAAACTTCTCCAGGAGCTGAACATGTATGGAAGGCATTACCCTTTGCCAAAGATGTTTTTATTTCAGAATTTAAAATTATTTTTAAAGTGTGTGCCCCTTCTATTAGAGTCTACAGTATAAATACAAAGAATTCTCTAATTACCTTAATATCTTATTTTTGTTTTCCTGCTAATGGAGAATTACCACCAAACAAAACCTACCTAGGAGTGAATTACTGTATTTTAAAAATTCTTTAGCTCCATTTATAATCCCTTCTTTAGTTTTAAACAGGAAAGTTTGTATCTTCAAAGTTCAGTTATGTGGGCTTGTTTTGTACAACCTGAACATATTCTATGTGGAAAATAAGGTAAGAACACATAAATGTTTTAAAAAAAGTATGCAAAGATTTTTGACATATACAACATCAAAAATTAAAATAAACAAACACACACAAATAGAGATTCACCTAGTGGTATTGAATGACTAACT
The DNA here is from genome assembly GCF_023091745.1 of Budorcas taxicolor. Taxonomy (NCBI): domain Eukaryota; kingdom Metazoa; phylum Chordata; class Mammalia; order Artiodactyla; family Bovidae; genus Budorcas; species Budorcas taxicolor. The sequence continues at coordinate 27,145,055 of NC_068913.1, read as the reverse complement.
GAAGATATTCTGTTCACCAAAAGTCTCTATCACTTAGCTGTTACTATTTGGAGCAGAGGCTTGGCTGTTCTCTAAATTTAGCTCTGGTGCTACATTATAATCTGCTCTAGAGAGGGTCAGCCTTTATAAGGCATTCACTGAATCCTGGCCGAAGAAGAGCAAGGGCACGTAGACTAAGAAACTGCACCAGCTTAAACCTGGGCAAGTCACAGCAGAAGGGCAACAACGGCAGTTCTCTTAGGCCAACCAAAAAAGGTCACGTTATTAGATTGCATTACAATTTATAACTTGATATCCACTAACTAACAGCATGATAATTTGGCTTCCATTCAGAACACTGTAACTCAAACATTCGCAGAGAAAAATAAGCTCATGTCCCACCAAAATGGAAAAGCTCCATGGTTTAAAACAGTACTTATTTTTTAAAAATTTTTATGTAAAGTTGGAAATGTTAGAAGATGAGGTCATAAAAATACTAAAATGATCCACTCAACAAACATTAGAGACCAGGTCCTCTATTAATGAAATAACAATTTAAAATCAATTTCTATTTGAGCCTAAATGGCTAACTGACCTCACACCCTTTTCACATTCCATCTCTCACTTCCAACCAGACTCTGGGCTGCAGTGTGACGGAGGGCCAGCAGCACTGAGGGGCCTCATGGCTGCTGTAGGCTAATTCTGCCACTTGCCCTGCCCACCTTGAGTAGACTGACACCTTGTGAGTTGCCTTCCCTTATACTCTTCTTTAATTCTCTCCATTTTGGAAAGTGTCTGATCAGTCAGAGACAGACATATCTTCCAGCTGTCCCTCCTAGGGGAAGCCTGTTCTCAACTAGTAATTAAGAGATCTTGCCTGTCCTGGTCTGGCTGATCTCTGAAGTATGATAACCTACTTTATGTAAGGCATTTAATACCGCTAATATATACTACACATAAAATAACTGCTATTCAAACAATCTCGACATTATGAATATGGATACTCAAAAGTGGGGTCACAATCTTTTTCCATAAAGGGACAGAAAGGAAGTATTTTAGGCTCTGCGAGCTACAAGGTCTCTATTCTTACAGTTCGCTGTTACAGCCTGCCTGAAAGTAGCCACAGGCAAAATGCAAAGAGGTGGTCCTGGTTGCATTCCAGTAAAACTTCATTTACAAAACAAATAGTGGCTCAAAATGGACCTCCAGACTTTAGTCTGCCAATACCCATCCTAGAAAGTGAAGTGAAGTCCCTCAGTCCTGTCTGACTCTTTGTGACCCCATGGACTGTAGCCTACCAGGCTCCTTCGTCTATGGGATTCTCCAGGCAATACTGGAGTGGGTTACCATTTCCCTTCTCCAGGAGATCTTCCCGACGCAGGGATTGAACCTGGGCCTCCCGCATTGCAGGCAGACGCTTTAACCCCTGAGCCACCTGGAAGCCATCCTGGAAAGGCAGTGCCTAACACTACTGTCTGTGACAGTGAGAATGTTCTGTATCTGCACTGTCTAATACGGTCGCCACTAGACACCTGTAGCATCCTTGGAGTGTGGCTAGTGTGAATGAGGAAGAAAATGCTTAATTTTATTTAATTGTTATTAGTGAAAACTGAAACAGCCAACATGCCTAGTGGCTATCATGACGGGCAATCCCGTTCCAAAGCATTCCCCATGGCTCAACACACAAACTTGATAAGACTTGATAAGAAGATGAAAATATACTCAAAGAAAAGCAATTTCTTACTTAGCATTTTTCAAATAAAGTAACTGCAGAGCATTTTGCCCAAATTTCAAAACTACGTGTCTACAGCAGGAAAGAAAAGAAAAAGTACCAAACTCCAAAGTGAAACTCTGTGTACAATCAATATTACTTAAGACAATGGCAACAAAAAGACCTCCGATTGATTCTGATACTAACAATGATTTTTGCCGTTGTTTAGTTGCTAAGTTGTGTCTGACTCTTTGTGACTCCATGGGCTGTGGCCCACCAGGCTTGTCTGTCCATGGGATTTCCCAGGCACACTTTATTCTTTGGGTATGATACTGTTGCCATACAAAATTATACCCAAAGAATAAAGTGTGTTGTACAAATGCAGCAACACCAGGACACAAAACTCAAAATATTACTGAGCCACTTCACTGCAATATTCTAGGGAAATACTCTGTGTTTAGGAGCAAGTTTCAAGAATTTAACTCTACATAAGTTTCAGTATTTATAATAATTGAAATAACATTAAAATTTAAAATAAGTAGTCTATCTATAAAAGAAGAATGTTTTAAAATACAGGCAAATATTTCTTTAATATAAATATTATTGTTATATTCATATCCACTTCACTTTTATAATTAATGATATCAAAGGACAAAAATACTTATCTTAAAAAGTACAAAACAATAAACTGAAACAATAGTTTCCAGTGAGGAACACTAACGATTGGAACTTAAATTGTGCTGCTAAGCAATGACTTTATAAGAAAGAGGGATCAAAAGCCTAAGGAATTGTGCTGTGAAAAAAATAAACACTGAGTTAATTACGTTCATCTAAATCTTCCTTAAGAAGACAGAAAAGCATCATGATTAAATTTTTATTATAACATTTCCAAATCTATTTCATGTCTTAAACTTTATCTTGTTTTTGAACACTGGATTTTTGCTTCCCTTTTAATAAAAATATTTCAGAAATTACATTTTAACTATCACTGTACAACCTCTTCATTGAAATAAGATGATTACATAACGTCCCTTATTTCATCTCAATGAAATTATTTTCAAAAACTCCCAAGAAGTATAAATAACTCCTAAATAGTTTCACTCTGCTTATCCATTCATGCTATCTATTTAATGAACCCTATACAAAGTCCCTGGGGCAAGCACACCTCCTTCTCTGGGAGCTTCCACTTTCCCCAGAGGCAATCTCTCCTGGGCCCTTCCCTTCCCCCAGCAACTGACCAGCCCCTCTCAGCTTCCCAGATGGCCTAATCCTGCTGATGTTATTCTTATGTCTCAACACTCTGAAAAACACAAACACACCTTCAACTACAAATACTACTATACTTGAGCTTTTAGAAAAGCCATCCCTCAAACATAACATCTCAGGGTGTTTTAATAACAAAATGTCCTAAAACCCTTGTGCTAGATGAGACCCTTAGAATTTTTATCTACAAGACAAGAGGATGGTGATAAGAGCTGCATACCTACTAGGATACTTCAAGCTGTAAATTCGGAGAATTTAGAGGAAATGGTGGCATGAAACAGAGAAATATCCAATGATTAAATGTCTAGCTGTGGTTTAAACATGTTTATTAATTTATCAAGCATTTGAGGGGCGTTTACTCTGTGTCAAGCACTGTGCTAGAGCAGTGGCTTCACTCCAGGGTTAGTTTTCTTACCCAAGGGACATTTGGCAGTGTCTGCAGACATTTTTATTTGTCATGCTGGGAAGACTGGGGTGCTACTGGAATCTAGTAGGTTGAGGCCAGGGCTGCTGCTGAACCATCTATAATGTTGTAGGAGAGCCCCCTACAGCAAAAGGTTATCTGGTCCAAAATTTCCAGTGGTTGGAAGACCCCACACTAGAGAGGAAAAACGGCAAGCAAAGCCAAAGATGGGCTTTGCTCTCAAGAACTGAACATTGTACACACAGGTCTGCACATATCAGAGCAGTAATCAGGCAGATATTTCCTTGAGTGATTTGTTTGCCACACAGTAATGTCAGTTTTAGACAAAACAAATGTATCACTGAGTAGCTCTGGTGAGGAGTGATGATAATGAGGAGACTATGTATATGGGCAGAGGGTATATATGAAATCTCTGTACCCTTAACTTTGATGTGAACCTAAAAAAATTAAGTTTAAAAAATCAGCAGGGAGTGGTGTCAAATACCAGAGCGCAAACCAGTTGATTTAGGCTAATTTTGTATCAAACACAAAGGTGATGGGAATGCTTATGACTATCAGCACAAACAGAAGATTAGATGGTAAGTTATCATGGCAAGGGGGATTGAAATCTGTTCCTCTCTTAGCGTGTTAATCAAGGAGCAGAAGAAAACAGAATTTTCTGAAAAACAAAACAAAAATACTAGACTGGTAACTAGTGGGAGAATGTTGCTTTGGAGCAGTGGCTTAAAAAACATGGGAATGGACCTTCAGGAAGTTCAAACGTGGTGGTGGGCAGAAGTCCAAATATCTTCTCACTTGTGAGTTCTCCCAGGCCACTCCTGCCCCCATTCTCCCAGGAGGGAACCTGCCCAAGCCTGTTTAGCAGATGAAGCTTTACTCGAAGAGTTGCACACACACAAAAAGTTACACATGCCTATTTCACAATGAGGAGAGCATAAACTGGATATAAATATCCAACCTTAGCCTGGGACTTATGGGACACAGCACACTGATATGAGACTGCATTCCCAGGTACAATTTTAAAGGAGTGAATTATACAAACTCAAATTAAAAGGGGGAAGGAAGGCCAGAGCAGAATTACAAACTCTCATGTATACTTTCTAAAAAAGCCTAAACATATAGAGAATAACTCCTTTGCATTCACTTATTAAACATACACTGTGCTGTGCTAAGTCACTTCAGTCTTGTCCGACTGTTGGTAACCCTGTAGACTGGGCCCTGCCAGGCTCCTCTGTCCATGGGATTCTCCAGGCAAAAATACTGGAGTGGATTGCCATGCCCTCCTCCAGAGGATCTTCCAGATCCAGGGGTCAAACCCGAGTCTCTGACGTCTCCTGCACTGGCAGACAGATTCTTAACCACTAGCGGCACCCGGGAAGCCCTACCTGGTACTGGCAATAGGGATGCAGTGGGGACCAGACAAGACGCATAGATGAGATGCCTGGTGCTCACTTTCTAGCAGGTGGGGTTCTGAGCCAAGCACTGCACAAGATTAGCTGGCAGTGTGAGTTAAGAAGGAATGGTCTCCAGCATGTTAAAGTCCATTGTGATGAATTTGAGTTGCAAATTGTGTTTATTAATGCTTTAACAATTCGATGTGTGTTATTGTTGTTGTTTTTTACTTTTTAACTTATAATGGCTATCCATGAAGCTTGGAACACTTTGAAACCTGAAGAACTAAACCTAGACCCACTCTGATAAGCTTAAGACTCTGATAGACTCTGATAAGACTCTGAGATGTCATGCCACTTGTCTGAGGCCATGCATTCCATTCTAACCTTGGTGATAACAGCAGAGATCAAAGAGGAAAAATCAAACACAGAACAGCCAGGGCCAGAACCCATCAACTGTCTCCTCACAGTGCACTTCCTCCAAAGAACCAACCAAAGTTGTCGGGTAACAATCTACATGATTCTTGACGGCAGCTTTTTCATTATCTGCCTCATGGATTTTATGGGTTTAGAGTTAGAGAGAGTGAAGCATAAATATTAATTTTAATGTCTAGTTCAGCACTTGGATAAACTAAATTAGCATATGTTACCTCCAAAATGCCAAATAGTTCTCTGTGGAGTTCTGGTAAGGAAAAACACATTCATTTTTAGCAAGAGGATTTAACAGAAATCCTGACTCTTATGGACATGTAAACAGTAGGAAATTTATGGCTCCCTGGTTTCTGGTACTATGGGAGCCAGTGCCCAACTTGCTTCCTGCAGAGGCTCGACCCTCATGTAAACACCATCTTCACACTCCTCCACGCGCCGAGAAGTGGCATCCTTTCCTCTAGCCAGCAGGTTCCTCTGTACCAGCGACACGGGCTTCTCCTTCCTGTTTACAATAACCCCTTTCTATTACCTTGTATACTGAGAAGAACGTATGTCCTGTTCTTTTTTTTCTTAGAAATGGTCACAAATCCAGGAAGCCATAGACGTTGGTTTGAAAACCATTCAAGTCTTTGGTGTGAATATGAGAAAAAGGACGACAGTAGAATATTATAAAACTGCACACCTCACAGTGGCTTATGATAAAGTCTCCACAGTGCTAAGAGTTAATATTCATTACTGTTCCCCTTCTCTGCTCAGTGGTTGTCTTCAGATTTACTTAGAAGTCCTCAAAATAACAGTGCATCTAACAATTATTTTCTGAAAGTCCTCATCTAACATAAAAATAAGTTGGATTATGAGAAGAGGAAACATAATTCTACATCGCTCAAGAATTTGTTATTATTGTTTTCCTATTAATATATCATTTCTGTAATTAAGATAAAATTACAAAACAAAAAATACCAAAGGCTACACCTGCAGTTAAAAAATCGGGCAAGAACAATGAAAGCACTCTCTTCGGGTGTTTGTCAAAGAAGAATGGGTCATTCGGTGAGTTATCTAAACCTTTTATTTTCAAAATAGTTTACAAATATGACTATCAGAACATTTTTTGGCACTCTTCACTCATCACATGCCAAATTTAGAACAGGTCAGTTCATTCTAGTTGGCATTTAACTGCCCAAAAGATACTAGCTGAAGAGGCCCATGGCCCCAGCACATACATCAGAGTGAGCCAAGAATGAAAAATACTCTTGTATACACTGCCGATAGTGGTAGATTTCATATTTTAAAAAATTTAGAAATTATTTTAAATTATCACAAACTTTTTTCCCCAGTAGATACAAAGGAAAAAATGTTGTGGAAACTCCTAATGACAATCACAATCCCGCATTAAAGTGATTCACATTAATCTGATTATTAAATCCGAGTTGCATCTCTCAGGTCTAACTGTTTCAGTCATTATTCCATTCGTCAATGAAAGTAGAAAAAAAATCGGAACAATCCAATTGGCAAAAAAAATCACAGAAGAAAATGCTTTAAAGGCACTGTATAGATAAAAACAGGTTCCATGGATTATATTTCATTTGTAAAATAAATTTCATAAACAATTTCCTACTCATTTGATTGTCTAGCTGTTTTGGCTATTGATATTTTAGCTATTTTGGATAATTTTGAATCAGTTTGTATTCAAGGACACAATATCCTAATAAGTATGTGATTTTCTCTTCCATTGCTTCTTTTCATGTCCATTTCAACTTTCCTGTTACCAACAATTCTAAAGATACTGCTTTATAATTTTCAGTTTAGTCGAAAACATGTGATGTCATAAACTACTTGAGAGCAAGAACAAGCCTAGTGTGCTTTAAAATACAATCTACCTCTTCTATGACGTAAAAATTTCTAGTTCCAAGATGGTCAGCCAGAAAATTACAGGCAATATTTATTTTATAAATATTTATGTTACAGTATATTATGGAGTTGTTGTCTTAGGGGTTGTCCTCCCTGGAATGTTTTCCATTTTCTGGCTCACCTGCCCAAATTCACCAGTCCTTCTACACTCTGCTCACAATCTCATTTTCTCTGAGCCTCCCATTGAGCGCCACCCATTCTGGAACCTACACATGTGGACTGTGTTGCTCAGATTAGGCATTGGAGAAGGCTGTTTGAAGGAGGAGCTGAGAAGGCTTTGAGTAAAATGTGAGGCAGAAATGGGTGGAGGAGGGCACTCTGGGAGCAGGAAACCTCTGGGTGGATAGGGGAATAAGCACATTGTTCAAATTAAAGTTGAAAGACTGGAAGGAGCCAGACAGCCACTTGAACAGGCAACGGACTCTAGTCATTGTTTCAGAGACTGGCAGGTCTCCTAGAGGACACTGGAAGCCTCTTGAGGACAAAGACCACATCTATCATTTGGGATTTGCTGAAAACAACAGATACACACCAAGAGATGTAATTCTAATAACTCTATCTCAGGATTATATATATATATAATGTTAATCCTGACATAGAGTTATTAGAATTACATCTTTTATGAAAGTCTCTCTTGAAAAACAAATCTCTTCCAAAATGTAGGAAGAAGGGCTTATATGAATACTAATTTCTATACAATTTTACTTTAAAATGACTTCTTACCTAGGCCTACAACTATGTTATTCATCTACTTCTCAACTGTAAAAACAGGGAGAATTGGCCCTAAAAATATCAATTAGTTTTTATATAACACTTTATAGTTCACAGGGCATCCTCAAGAATCCTCAAAGTCACCATGTAAGTTTGGTTACCATCCCTGTTTTATATATGAAGAAAGTGAAAGCAAGAGAGGTTGCCTTGGAAAAGCCACCTCATCACAGAGCCGTGGCTTTGCCACTCCGATTCTCAGGACTGTGGCTGTGCTTGGCTGTCTCCCAGGGCTCATCCATAATCATTTCCCACCAGGTCAGAAGAGGCTACTTAATGGGACTGCTATACTCCACAATCAACAGACCAGGAAGAGATTTTACTCAGAGGCTGATGAATATAGTTTTAAGGGCAGCTTCATCTGCTGGGTTGTTCTAACAACCCAGCAAAAGACAATCAAATTATGAGACATAAAAACACCGATTTTCTACCTTAAATGTATTTATTGGGAAGGCGAATACTACCTTTCCCTTCTGATGCAGAAACAGCTTTCTATTTTTAATTATTGCAATTGCTTTACTATGCTCAGAGATAAAGAGGCAGCGGCCTAGAGTTTTAAATTCCACAGTGGCCTAGCTAACATAGACACATGAGTTGAAGCTGGAAGCACCCGCGTGTGTGCTTCAACATCACCTGGCAATGAGACTGGATTGGCTGCATTGCCTTAGATATTGTGAAGGCTTGGCTTTGAAGCTTAATTAAATATGCTTTAAAAACCCTTCCAAAAAAAAAAGAAATCTGTAAGATTATAAATGATACCAACATATTTCATATTGGCCTCTGGAAATATTAACATTTCATAAGTCCACAACATCATACGAGAAATGTAAACACCAGGACACACAAGTTATAAAGTTTTAAGAATTCAGAAAGCAGGTGTCAAAATGAGCCTTTAGTTAAGCAAACCCTGAGGAAGGGCATGGCAGGCACACCTGAGTGCGGTCCTCATTTCCTACACTGAGAGATTTGTTCTAACTACACTGATGCTGCTCACAACATTACCAAAGTACTCCTTCTTTGGAAATGTCTTCTGACGTGGTTTATGAGACAGAGAAGGAAATCGGTCTCTCTACTTCATTCATATCTTGATTTTCTCAGTTAAACTAAATATATTTGCACCCCTTGTTCAGACTTGTCTGCAAATTACTCTGTCAGAGTTCAAAAAGGATGAAGATTAACTGACAGCAGGATATTCATAAGCCTGTGACACAGCACTGAGAATGCCACCTACCCCTTCTTCATTCGGGGGAGAAGTTAAAATGTGACATGAACAGTTTACGGAAATGCATTGTTCACAAGACAACCTTTTGCACGTTTAGGTGTAACTGTTTTAACATTAAATGGATAACTGCATAAGCTAAACTCCAAGGACAGAGAAAGAATGTTTGTATCCATATTGCTTTCTTTTTAAAAAAAACTGAAACAACAATTTCTTAAGAAGCTATAATACTTCCAAACCTTCCTTTTTATTTCTTTATTTTTTTAAATTTATTTGGCTGCACAGGATTTTACTTGCTACACGCAGGATGTCTTAATGGTGGCATGTGGGCTGGAGTTCCCTGACCAGGGATTCAACCTGGGTCCCCTGCATTGGCAGCACAGAGTCTTAACCACTGGACTACCGGGGAGTCCCAAACCTTCCTTTTTAAAACTTCATTACGGAAAAATCTCAAACATATCAAAAGCAGAGAGAATAACGAAGTCAGTGTACTCACTGCCCACCTTAAACTGTTAACAGCATTGGTGAGTTTTGTCTCATTAATATTCTTATTCAGTCCCTGCCCATCACTGTCACGAAATTAGATTAAAGCCAGTGTTAGATATCTTACCATTCCCACCTTAAATAATTCAGTACCCATGTCTAAAAGATGAGGGATATTTTAAAATATAACCATAATATTAGTTTCAGACCTAAAGGAAAATGAAATTCCTTAATATCATCAAATATCCAACTCAGTCAAGAAGTGTACCTAAGACAAGAGTCAAATGTCAAGGAAAACATTACCCACCAAAGTTACAACACTCAAAAATCAGCTATTCCCCTGCAATAAAAAAACAAACAGCATTCTCTTAAAGCACAGAGTTGGAAGTCAAAGGTTTCAAAGAGAATCCAGGCATGGTTGGCAAAATTTGTAGCACGTACATATGAACAATTTTTTTTTTCTTGGTTGATAGCATTCATCAGAATGTCAAGCAGCTTGAGACTGAAAACATTTAAAGACCTTCTGCGCTTGGTTACGACTGTGTGTGCTTAGTGCCACATCACCTCACATTGCCAGGAAGGATTAGTCAAGTAGGGAAATAAATCTACCTAAAATAACTTAGAGATCAAGCTGAATTCAACTCAGTATGCACTGAGCACACACTAGGTGCAAGACACTGGGTCACGATCTTGAGAAGCAAAGGTAAACTAATCCTGGTTAATTCACAGTATAGAAGGAGAACGGATCAAACAGATTAACAAACACTGAACTAGAAAGTCACGAAAAAGGTGCTGGCTTTAGGTTATTTTCATGGAGCTCCCGATGAAGAAGCAAAGATGTTAACTTAGGGGTGCGGGGAGGGATCAGGGTTAATAAGGAGATAGGAGAAAATCAGAGGATGTCAGCAATTGTACCAGCAACTCACGAGGAAAGACTGTCCTTATCGCCCTTGCTGATGGACAGGAATAAACATGTTTACTAGGGCCTGTATTCCCCTCCTGGATAGGGCAGAAGAAATTTTCTTGAAAGTTGACACCTGATCAGATCTGGGAAGGAGAGAAACACTCAGTGAAGAGGAAAGGGAGGTCATTCCAAGAAGAGAGAAGAGCAGGAACAAAGGGGTAGAAGTTACTGGCATGTTAGGGAATCAGCAGTGAGGCGAGCTTAGAGCAGAGTTATGTGGGAAGGGCTGGCTGACTGGAAATGCTGGCTGGGACCAGAAGTCAGAGCCTCCCAGACCAGACGTGGACCACTTGTCTGCGGCTCGTGGAGGGGAACTGGAAGTAGTTCTCCAGCCCAGACCAGAGCCTCTACTCTGTGGCCAGTGGAGAGCCACCGACAGGTTTTTAAGTGAATCAGTTCTGTCTTTACAAAGTATGTCTCATCCTTCAGTAGAGGATGAGTGCTGACTGTTTATTGGTGGCCTTGAATGAGCCAGATGGGAAGCAAGCTACTTAGGAATCCATTGCAATCGGCTGAGAGGTCCAAGGTATTAGGAGTAGGCAAAGGGCTGACAGGGACACATATAAGAATTTCAGACATTTCAGAAATTTTTTTTTTTTTTTTCACAGAAGAGGAAAGAAACCAAAGCATTATATAAATTCCATTACACAGTGTGCAATAGTGTGTTAGCACACTTTTCACTTGTTTAAAAAAAAGTGGAAATACACCTGCAAGTTATAAACACATACAATTTCTCAGTAAAGGTATGAGAAAAATAGACACTATGGGTTGTAGGACATGGAGAAAAACTGGGAAGAGGCTGGAGAGTTTTTTGTATCTTTGTCTCACTGAACCACATGAACATGTTACCTATAAGCTAAAGAATATATACTTTCCCCCTTACTTCCAGCCACGTAGATAGAGAAAAACGCAAAGAGGAAAGGTTTTGGAGACAGATCTAGGTTCCAGTTTGGGCTGTGATACTTCCTAACTGTAGGGCTGTGGGCAAATTAACTTCTTTTTGTTTCTGTCCTCTTATTTTCAGAAACAGGGGTAATATTGGCTAATTTTGGGGTCATTACAACAATGATTAAACTAATCCTATACAAAGCTTCTGGTGGACTATCTGGTGCTGACTAAGTACCCAGTAAGCAGTACCTATTTTATTACCAACAAAACTTCTTTGATGTGAACACATTCTTCATACAAAAAAAAGTTCCTTGAACAAGTCTAAGTTATGTTCATTAGCCGATCCAATTCCTACATTCAATATTAACACTGTACAAAACAATGAATGTAACCCATATGATAAACACTACCCATTACATTATCTAGAAATTTAAAATTAACATGTTACTTACATGCATTTCAAGGCAGATGTTAGCTGCTTTATTTCTAGCTGCCTAGATTTACTGAATGAATGTAGTCACAGAGGACTAAGTATCAACAAGGCACCAGGAAAACAGGTAATAAGTTGCTATCCTTTAGAAACTGACAACCTCAGTGAGCCAAACAGGTGTGACCTTCAAGTAACCATGGCCCCAATTTGGCAGAAGACATGGAAATTCTGGCAATGAAGCACCCAATTCTGTAACATCCCTTCAGTTCAGTTCAGTCACTCAGTCGTGTCCGACTCTTTGTGACCCCATGAATCGCAGCATGCCAGGCCTCCCTGTCCATCACTAATTCCCAGAGTTCACTCAAACTCATGTCCATTGAGTCGGTGATGCCATCCAGACATCTCATCCTCTGTCGTCCCCTTCTCCTCCTGCCCCCAACCCCTCCCAGCATCAAAGTCTTTTCCAATGAGTCAACTCTACACATGAGGTGGCCAGAGTACTGGAGTTTCAGATTTATAGGATGTTAAATCACATGGTAAGGAAAGGTTACTCTGTAAGCATTTTCTTAGGTTTGTGGGTTGCTCCTTCATGAGACTGTGTTTTTAATCAGCTGTAACTGTGGCAATAGCAGCATTCTAAGTGTTACAAAAGATGGGTCACTCAAAAGCCTTACTACTTGTTTGAACAGTCACATCATTATTAAAGCATCCCTAAACAAAAGTTTCTTTGTTATACATTGAGTTGAATAATTTCAGACCATTTTCATGTGAGATGTTCTGGCTCAGATTTGCCCCAGCCTGCAGAGATGAAGCCTTAGAAAAAAAACATCTGGGATTCAGAGGGGAAAAAAAAATTTTTTTTTTAAAGACAGGAAATAAGGGTGAACATCTTCCAGGATTTCAGAAGTGTTAGTGAATGCTTCCAAGAAATGAAGGTGTAAGGCCAGAGGAAAATACATTTCACTTCATATATGGCACAAGAGGGGAGGAAGAGTGGTGGGGAGGGATGCTTAACAAAAAAAATAATCTACGTAATCATTCAAATTATTCTCTTGGAAGCAGAAGGGTCTTGGGAGAAACACTAATACTAGACTGTAGAGAAACCGTAAACACCAATTTCTAAACAGCTTTCACCAATGCTGTAAATATGTTATGGATAAGCACCCGGGAGGAATGACTGACTTCATATTAGCAAGCAAGTCTTGTGGCTGAGCCACAGGAGGGTGCACACTTGTATTTATCCCCTAGCTTCCCATAGTGAAACCTTGAGGTTACATATTACAGTTGAATGAAGGTTGGATTAAGAGGCTAATCTAATGCTATATATAGACAGCAACACCAATTTAATCTCCGCCCCTTCCCCCTCCCCTCCCTATTTCCATAAATCTCAAGATCTGAGTTACAAAGAGACTGGGAACTCTAGCAGAGTGAAGAGGCCCTTCCTCCCCCCCTCCCCCTTGACTGTCTCCCCTAAATCAAGTATTAGTGCACGTGTAAATTGCTTCCAAACACCTTTTACAGGCACACAGCGCGATCAGATCCGGTTTTCTTCTACAGCTTCCACAGAGGCCGGAGGAGATGACAAGTGGGGGCGAGGGGTAGGTTGCCAGAAGAGACTTATTCTCACATGCTTTCACCTCGCTTGTAATGGGGAGCTCCTTTCCTCCCCACCCGTAGTTGAGAGCCTCAACCTTGGCTTCCTCCGGAGTTGCATCTGGCGGTGCCACGCACGAGACGCTGTGCACCCGCCACTTCCCACCGCGTGGCCAGCCCCTGCCCGCCCTTGGTCTCTCGGGGCGGCCAGACGTGGCGAGTGGTGGGTCTTTACTCTAGGGCACCGATACGCTGTATAAGCGATGGTAGTGGGGTGGAGGGGAGGCTTCCCCACCGAGAGGCAGGAAGCAGCCCGAGCAGGCACATGCTTCCTCCCGGCCACCTTCGGCCGGAGGGGAAGCTCCAAGTCGGGCTTTGGCTCCGGTGGTCTAAGGCTTCCCGGCTCTCCCCTGCCCTACCTGGCTTGCTTCTCACCTGTCCGAGGAGGTAGCGGCGACGCGCGAGGCTGGGGGCTGCGGCGATCCCGGCAGCGGCGGCGGCAGAAGCGGCAGCGGTGGTGGCAGACAATGGAGGAGTGAAGGACAGACACATTGACATCCACACGGAGCTCGGCGCAGCCCCGCCTCCCACGCCGCCCCGCCTCCCAGCCCGCCCCCGGCCCGGGCCGCTCCACTTCCAGGGAAATAAAGGGGGGGGGTTGTATAGCGAGAACTAAGGAGATGCATGCCCGAAGAAGAAATTTTTGAACACAGAAGTTTCAGATAGAGGATTTAATTATTGTGTGTCCTTAAATATCTGAACCGGAAAGAGTGGCTTGGGGGAAACGTGCAAGAAGCATTTAATTACCCCCCAGTGATTTTCTCCATTTGGTTTTTCCTCCCCAGGCTCTTCCAATGGGACAGCCTCGCTGCTGCCTCCTGCAGCTCCTCCTCCCTGCCGGGCCAACGAGGCGCGGGGGGCGGGGACTACCGCTGGGCCTGCGGAGACCGCCCGCCCGGCTCGCCCGAGCTCGCCCGCTGCTCGCCAGCTCCTGGAAGGTGGAGAGAATTCGAATGCTTCCGCGGTTGGCTACTTAGTGTCCTAGTCGCAGGTTGCCTAACGTTGCGGCTGGCTTTCCTAATACAGAAACGTCGTTTCTTTTTAGTACTCCCGAAGACACAGAATAGCCGTCAAGCTGGCGGAAGCAATGGTTCACCTAAAGAAAGGCGAGCTGACCCAGGAGGAAAAGGAGCTGCTGGAAGTCATCGGAAAAGGTGTGGGTGCTGGGCTGCGACGGGGGCTTTGCCTGCCTGGCTGGGGAGCGGAGGGAGGGGCGTGGCGGAGCCCGGGCGGCGCCCCAGGCCCGGCTGACCCCAGGTTGCGGTTTTACGAGGTTGACACCCTACCACCGGGAAGCGGCGCTCCTCCCTTTGGTCTGGGACGAGTTGCGGGGGCGGAGAGGTGGGGAGGGAGAAGCGCAGCTGGGACGAGAGCGGAGGTTGCAGACTTTCGTCCTCTGAATCAGCTTTTAGAAGGTGGCACCTTTCCGGGCTCCACATCGGATAATAAAGAACCACCCGGGGGTGGGGCCTCAGAATGTGCATTCTTCAAAACTCCTCAGGTGAATTGACCACAGCCCACCTGGGCGATAGTGGCCGGAAAGTTTCAGGCTCTTACACCGGTGTCTACAGCGCCGTTTCGACTTCCGGAGGCCGAATGATCTGGATCCATTGGCTGTCTCCGCCCCCTTTGTGGGGGCGGGGGGTGTGTGTGGAGAGAGCTCCTAAGAAGCAGGGTTCTTTATAAGGGCACAAAACGACATCTGTGACTTGCCGCATTGAAGCTTCTGCCTGCAAGGCCTCCCTGGCATCCTTCCAGAAGCCCCCGACCGCCGCAGAAACTCGCGCGAAAGCGCGAAGGGGTTGAGGAGGCGTCCACACCGCCTGGCGCTCTTTGGCAGGGCTGGAATCGCGCTCTGCGCGCATTCTCTTCCGTTCTCCCTACGCGAGTCCCCTTCCACCGCTCCTGGTACTAGGGAGGGAGACGCAGGCCCCGGGGACGAGCCAGAAGCCATGTGTCCCCTCAGTCCCCCAGCGGATATCCCAGAAGAGTTTACTGCTAAGTCCCGTTACCTGGCAGGTGCCAACAGCATGAATACGTTGCTTCTGTACTGTCGCCACGCGGGGATGGGGATGCGTGGGAACTGCGGGCGTTGTTCACGTGGCTGTTTTAAGCTCAAAATGAGCTTGCCCTCGATCGGGATCGGCAGAGAGGCTGGTCATAATAACATAAAAAGCTTCCCAAGTTCCTGTCTTTGTTTCTAAGTAACATGGCTCAAATCTGGACCTACATAGAGAGAGGAAGGCAAACTTTATACTGACAAGGAAAGTCTGCTCGGAAAAGAGAAAAATCGGATTGGAACTCAACAGGTGCTGATGACCTGAGCCCACCCGATGTGACCTCAACAATTTTAAGTCAGTCACAGCTGTGTTTGTCATGATAAGTGTTCTTTGCCCAGAATTTGTGGGACTTGGAGTTAGTGCAGTGTGTTTGTTCAGCATGGTTCTCGCCGACCTATTTGGCATGCAGTCTTTCTGTTCTGCCTATCTCTGGTTAATTTCTCCGTGCTTTTTGGTGACTCTGGGATTAGGCTCCCCAACCATGTGAGTCTCAGCTCTGTGCCAGGTACAGTGCTGGGCAAAAAAAGGAGACAAAGGATCAACTTACAATCCACCAGGGATGCAAATGCTGTTTTTAAGCAGTCCAGGGCTATCACCTTCTCTCAAAAGTGTAAACAAGAGAGCAGTTTTGTAAAGTGGGTCTCTGAAAGGCGTTGATGGTGTGTGTGTGTGTGTGTGTGTGTTGGAGGGAGGGCAGGGAAGGGGAAAGCTTGGATAAATTATTGGGTGTCTACTGGTTTTTATTTGTAAAGATTAAATGAAACAATTGATGGGAATTTAGCCTGGTTAACCCTGTGACTTTTTTTTTAACTGGGCTCACATTGTTCAACAAATTACATAGACCCTCTTTCAGCTATTTATTTGGTGCAAGCTGATGAGAAAAGAAGAGAGATGGACTTAGTATGTGATACATTCTTGTCAAGTGAAGGTCAGTTGGACATCACCGTATTCTTAAAAGTAATGAGAAAACTGTAGCCAACCTTTACTGACTATTATCATGGGTCTGGCATAATTCTTAGCACTTTACATGTATCCCTGCATTTAATCTTCATAAGGTAGGAATACAGACTTCTCCGTAGCTCAAAAGGTAAAGAATCTGCCTGCAATGCAGGAGACCAGGGTTCGATCCCTGGGTTGGGAACTTCTTTGGAGAAGGGGATGGCCCTCTAACCCAGTATTCTTGCCTGGAAAACTCCATGGACAGAGAAGCCTTCAGGCTACAGTCCATGGGGTCGCAAAGAGCTGGACACGACTGAGCAACTAAGACACACATAACACTTTACAACATTTTAAATGAGTTAGTATATGTAAAGTATTTAAGATACTGTGTTGGCTATGATTATGGTAAATGTGGCAGTCTCTATTTGATAGATAACAAACCAAGGAATTGAAAAGTTAAATAGCTTGCCCAATGTAACACAGGTAATAAGTGGCAGAGCAGAGAGATCACCTGGCCCACAGTTGTAGAAACATGCTGGACTCGAAAACAAACTAAAGAAAAAAATGAAATCAACACCATAGCAGTCCATACCATATCTTACTCACTTTGAAAGGTAATTGCATTAAAATATTATCATCTGTCAAGTTAAATTAATTTTAATTGTAAGTGATTTTGTAGTTTTGTGTGCAAGTGGCTCAGGGGTGAAGAATCTGCCTGCCAAGCAGAAGACAGTGGATTTAATACCTGGGTTGGGAAGATCCCCTGGAGAAGGAAGAAGCAACCCACTCCAGTATTCTTGCCTGGGAAATCCCATGGACTGAGGAGCCTGGTGGGTTACAGTCCATGGGGTCCCAAAGAGTTGGACATGACTTAGCAACAACAATTTGTAAAATAATTGTTGGCTTATCGTCGAACAAAGGTCATAAACAGAGCTTATATTTGTATCATAAGAAGCATTTTTTTTTTAAAGAAGTGAGTACAGTTCTGATATTTTCCCCCTTTTTGTACATTTCTCGACTTTGAGAAGCACTGGATTAGTCAGTACTAGTCTATGAAATTAACAATAAATTTCTAGCCAAGCGTGACCTGTCACCTTGGCTAGTCTGAAATAAGCTCAGCAAGTAAGCTCAGCAAAGTTTTGAATGTCTCCATCCTGCTAATCACTGCCCTTCAGAAGTTAAGCAGATTGTACGGGGGACTTATAGCCCAGAGAATACCACATGTGGCACTGGGCACTTTAAGAGCAGTTTCTCCTTTTGAGTGAATTCATATGCTAGCTACTGTACAGGCTGTTTGTCTGTTGGAATGCCGAGAAGAAGCTCCAGGTGAAACTGAGAAGCTGTTTCTCACATATCCATTTAAATTATAGTCACTGACAGCGTCCATTTCACAACATTTCAGAAGAGAAATGAAATCACTGAAGCACAGTTTAGTGGCTTATATTACTTGTAGATTGAGCCATTCTTCCAAGTTCTGATATCTTTTTCACTAAACACTAAGGAAGCACTGTTTCAAAATAAATGAAACCTCCTTTAAGAATATAAACCAGAAGGTCTTTCATTACTTATCTTGTTTAGTACTTGAAATCCCTGGAGTCAGTGTTGCTGATTTCACAAGAAAGTAATGTACTTTCTTTTCTTTTTCTCTTTTTCCATTATTTGTGTTAAAGGAGCTATGAAACAGGCTTGAACAATAAGGTTTATTCTACCGGTCTTACTGGAGTATAATTTAAGTATGATAAACGATGCATATTTAAAATGCGCATTTTTTAAAAGAGAGTTTTGACATAAGTATACATCCACGAAGGCTTCACTGCAATCCACACAATGACCAGTTGCGTTACCCCAAAAGATTCTACATACCTTTTGTAATCTGCCACTCCCTCCAACCCTGTCTCTAGGCAACCACTGATAGGTTTCTGTCACTATTGGTTAAATTTATTTATTCTAGAATTTTATAAAAGTGGAATTATAAAATAAGTAGAGTAAATAATCCCCCCCCTTTTTTTTGCATGACTTTTTTCACTCAGCATCATGATTTTGAGGTTCATCTGTACTGTACCAACAGTTTGTTTTTTATATTCTTCTTTTATTCCCCGTGTATGGATATATCATTATGTGCTTATCTGGTCACACTTAGGGACATTTCAGTTGTTTCCAATTTGGGACTGTTAAAAGATCCTGCTCTAAGGTCCTGTGGAGTTAATACGGTTATTTCTAGTGCCCCTGGTATATAGAAAGATTCAGTTCAGTTCAGTCGATCAGTTGTGTCTGACCCTTTGTGACCCCGTGGACTGCAGCATGCCAGGCTTCCCTATCTATCACCTACTCCCAGAGCTTGCTCAAATTCATGTCCATTGCATTGGTGATGCCATCCAACCATCTCATCCTCTGTCATCCCCTTCTCCTACTGCCTTCAATCTTTCCCAGCATCAGGGTCCTTTCTAGTGAGTCTGTTCTTTGCATCAGGTGGCCAAAGTATTGGAGTTTCAGCTTCAGCATGAGTCCTTCCAGTGAACATCCAGGACTAATCTCCTTTAGTATGGACTGGTTTGATTTCCTTGCAGTCCAATGGACTCTCAAGAGTCTTCCTCAACACCACAGTTCAGAAGCAGCAATTCTTCAGTGCTCAGTTTTCTTTATACTCCAGCTCTTACATCCATTCATGACTACTGGAAAAACCATAGCTTTGACTAGACGGATCTTTGTTGACAAAGTAATGTCTATGCTTTTTAGTATGCTGTATAGGTTGGTCATAGCTTTTCTTTTAAGGAGCAAGCATTTTTTAATTTCATGGCTGCAGTTACCATCTGCAGTGATTTTGGAGCCCCCCCAAATAAAGTCTTTCATCATTTCCATTGTTTCCCCATCTACTTGCCATGAAGTGATGGGACCAGATGCCACAATCTTAATTTTCTGAATGTTGAGTTTTAAGTCAACTTTTTCACTCTCCTATTTCAATTTCATCAAGAGGCTCTTTATTTCTTCTTTGCTTTCTGCCATAAGGGTGATGTCATCTGTGTACCTGAGGTTATTGATATTTCTCCTGGCAATCTTGATTCCAGTTTGTGCTTCATCCAGCCCAGCATTTCACATGATGTACTCTGCATATAAGTTAAATAAGCAGAGTGACAATAACAGCCTTGACGTACTCCTTTCCCTATTTGGAACCAGTCTGTTCTTTGTCCAGTTCTAGGTGTTGCCTTTTGCCCTGTATACAGATTTCTTGGGAGGCAGGTGAGGTAGTCTGGTATTCCCATCTCTTTAAGAATTTTCCATGGTTTGTTGTGATCTACACAGTCAAAGGCTTTGGCATAATCAATAACACAGAAGTAGATGTTTTTCTGGAACTCTCTTGCTTCTTTGATGATCCAGCATATGTTGGCAATTTGAAAAAGATTCAGGTCTCCTAATAATCAATTATAGCATAGAGTTCAAAAACAAATTTAAATTCAAATACATAGAAACCGTTAACTATATGACTGGGCAGGTTTTACAACCTCTGAGGGCTTCCTTGTGTTCATTTACAAAACAGCTCTTTTAGATTCTTTTTTTTTTTTTTATGCAGTGATTCATAATCCTAACTTAAGGACATTTGGTTACAAAGTCTAAAAATAGATACGAGTAGAAGAATTTAGAAACTTAAACAGAGTCAGTATTTCAAAATGCATATTGTAATTAAAAGTTTATTTAAAAATACATTTATAACTATGTATCTATGATTAAATCTGTATCCATGAGTTATTTTAAAATCCAGACACTTTATTTTATACATGGTTTTACTTACACATAAATGTTATAGCAGCTAACAAGCCAAATAGGTTTTTTAAATACTTAACTTTGGTATAGATTCCTCACAAAAAGACATTCCTTTTGGGAAGTGAAGTGAAAGTTGTTCAGTCATGTCTGACTCTTCCAGGCCAGAATACTGGAGTGGGTAGCCTTTCCCTTCTCCAGGGGATCTTCCCAACCCCGGGGTCTAACCCAGGTCTCCCACATTGCAGGTGGATTGTTTACCAGCTGAGCCACCAGGGAAGCCTAAAACTCACACGTACCCAGATCCTGTGAGTGTCTGATGGATTGCTGGGAACAGAAATGTCATGTTTGTTTCTCCCTTTTTGTTTGTTTTGGTTACTTCTTGTGCTCAGTGAGACCAGTAGTCCCAAACTAGAAATTAGGAGTGTCACAATAAATTTTATTATGCTGCTCTAAATACATATAACAGGAGCATCTAGTGTGCACTGAAGTTGTACTCTGCCCTACACCAAGACAAGCCCTTAGTCCTAAGAGCTGTATGGGATGGATGTTATTATTTCTGCTTCACCGATGGGAACACTGAGGGTTTTATAGGACTTGTTCATTTTTAGAGTGATGCTAAAAGGTCTCTGGTGTGGTGTCAAGAGAGTGCAGTAACAGAGACTCTCACGCTTACCATCATCTCTTTTCTGCTAAAAGGCTGGCCCATCCAGGTAAGTTATCAATCCCACCCTAATGGAGCAGGTTAGGTTGTGTTTTCTTCTTTGGAGTAATTTGGAGAAAGTCTCAACAAGGGAACCAAATCATTAAATACTATTTTCATCATTATAGGTCTGTTCATTGTTGTCTCCAGTGAAATGTCTCATTTCCTATCCCCCTTTTACTACCACATTTCTTCATCTTAAGAGTTTGTTAACTGAGATTTAACACATTTCTTTCCCGAGGAAAGCAATTAATCTTTTAAACTTAATTGCAAAATATTGTTTGAGAGTCTCCTATATGCACAGTGAGGAATGGCCAAAAAAAAAAAAAAACCCTTCTGTGTTAACCATGCGTTTCCCATTTCCATGCTGTTGTAGACTTGTACAGTTTTCCACTAATATCATTAAATTAGGAACACCAAATTAGAAATCATTGGAAGTTTCTCTTCTTAGGGGTATTGTGCTCATGTGTTTTCTAAAATCTGTTTTCATTCTCTGGATTCCCAAACTGTTTTAGAAAAATTTTCTAACCATGGTCCCTGCATTTCAAAAGACTGACTGGTATTCCATGGCATGTGAGTGAATGCCTCATCTTTTTTTTTTTTTTTTTAATTGCCCTGTGACTGGACAGATTCAAAATGTGTTGTTAGCCCTTGGGCTCAACTTTTATAGAATTATCGGCCTGTTCCCTAACATGAGCCAAGTGTTTGTGATTGTAATTCCCATCTTCCCCCAACATATAGCAGGCTTTGGCGTGATCGCAGTCCCTATAGTATTCTCCCTTTATTGCATAAGCATCTCTTGGTTGGATGAAAAGTAACTTCAGTTATTCCTCAGTGGACAATGGGGTTAAACTGGAGCATCTTCTTCAAGTGAAACTGGGATGCTGGAGTTTGTTTGAATTCCTTTCCAAAGATGTTTGAGTCTCTGGTGAAAACCCGTGGATACGGATAAGCTTCTGTACAGAACGTGCTTGCATGATTGAAGCCTTTCCCCTCTCTCTCTGTAGCTGTAGCCATTCAGCCAGTGATACCAACTGCCCCTCAGATGGACTGCGGGATCAGACAAGCGAACTATTGACAGAACAGCTGCCGTAGTCCAGGGCCTCGCAGATCACTCACTGGACATCTCCCCAGCCGAGCTGTTGCAGCCTCAGTCTAGGAGACATTTCTGTATCTCCCCTCTGTTGGTGAGGAGCACTCAGATTATGTGCCTAAGATGCAGATCAGGTAGAAAGAAGCAGGCTAAACTCGATTCTGCTTTCCAGCTTTAACTCTGGAAGAAGTGCAGAGTTTAGCATATTCTTGAACTATAATTCTAAATTTAAAAAGAAGAAATAATTCCTCATTGAGAACGCTTCAGTTCTTCTATGTCCTTTCAGAAGAGAGGCTTAGCTCATCCTTTCTCCCTGAGAACGTGCAATTTCATTATCCTGTTCCCCTTCACACTAGACATTTTTTGGCAGAGCATGTGGTTGTCTTCTACTAATGATGGTAATAGCAACATTTTCTCCTGAGACTGCTTGCTTCTGTCAGTATGTCTTTTTTTTTTTTTTTTGTCAGTATGTCTTATAGACGGCTGGAAAACCTGACAGTTGTGGCCCAATTACAGCTTATTTACACATTTGCAGAAACTGACCTTTAGTTTTATATCAGATGACTTTCAGTATGAAAGTCAGAATCCTGGCCGTAACGGCACTTTTATATAGTACCAGGCTTTAAAGATAACGTTTACCTCAGCATTTCCAAACCGAGAATTCTATTACAAGCATGCCATCAATTCACAGGGCCTAGTGGTGACAAGGTATATAAATACTGACTGTATTTTGAACCCCAGTTATTACATTGACTGCAGTTTAAGCTTTAGATGGTGGGTTGGATTAGATGCCCTTTAAGATTTGTTTCAGTATTAAAAGTCTTAGGCCTTGTGGTTTTTGTATTACTGCCAAAAGGAAAATGCGGCCAATTTAATATACTCTGAGGCCAGTGGAAGTAAAAGCAAGATGGAACTATTTTAGTCTCTGTGAATCTGTTCTTGGGAATAATTACTTTGTGGAAGAAATACTGTGCGATCGATGTTTTATTTCTTAACAACCTAACCTGACTCATCTTAGTTTCACAGATAATCCTTTAAAGTTTGTTTCCTTGGTGTTAGATTCTTTTCTAAAGATAAATAAACTTTGCATTTTCTTTCTTTCTTTTTTTAAGGTACTATCCAAGAAGCTGGAACATTGTTAGGCAGCAAGAATGTTCGTGTCAACTGCTTGGATGAGGTAAAATTTTAAATGTTTAATAAGATGTTTTACTTCCTATGAGAATAGATAATGTATAAAATCTAACAATAAGAGTTGTTTTCTAGCATTTGTCCTCAAGTTATATTAAGCTTTAAAGCAAATATCAGCAAGACAGGTTGCAAAAGACAAATAGCATGTAATTAATGTTTAATTTTACTAGTAATCAAATAAGTGACAATTAAACCAAACTATATCATTTTTTATGAAGTATGGGAAACACTGGATTTATATATGCTAATGGATTAGGTATAAATTGACACCACATTCTGGAAAAAATTTTTAGAATATTTCTCGTTTTTAAACATGCATACCTTCGATCCAGCAAGTCTCCTTCTAGGGAAGGTTAACTGAACCTAAACTCTACATTATAGAACAGTTGCTATCCAAAATAACTTTCTGAGATGATGGTAATTTCTCTTCCAAGCTGTCCATAACGGCAGCCATTAGCCATGTGTGGCTAGTAGCTACACAATTATGCAGGGCAGTTCTAGTACTATAGACAGTTAACTGAATTTCTGTTTCTCATGCAGAAAAGGAAGTGTTTTGTTAACCCTTTACCCACACATGGATAGCAAAATTAATATCAAAGAAAATAAAGCTAAAGCAACAAACAAAAAAAAAGATTAAGACTCTTTGCTATAGATCATTAAGAATCCTCCAAGAACATGACAGCCTTAAGCCTTCACTAATAAGCCTTTAAGCTTTGAGGTTCATAATGAAAAAGATGGAAATCAAAGGAGAAATTTGTAAGACCACAAAAGCATCTTCTGGTTAAGTAGAAGTATTCAAGGGTTGGAAAATTGGATAACCTAACGGGAGAAGGCAATGGCACCCCACTCCAGTACTCTTGCCAGGAAAATCCCGTGGACAAAGGAGCCTGGTGGGCTGCAGTCCATGGGGTCGCTAAGAGTCGGACATGACTAAGTGACTTCCCTTTCACTTTTCACTTTCACGCATTGGAGAAGGAGATGGCAACCCACTCCAGTGTTCTTGCCTGGAGAATCCCAGGGACGGCGGAGCCTCGTGGGCTGCCGTCTATGGGGTCCCGCAGAGTCGGACACAGCTGAAGCCACTTAGCAGCAGCAGCAGCAAATCTCTGCACTATGTATAAGACAGAAATAGTACATCTCCATTTTACATGGAACACTGATAAAAATTTGCCCGTGAATGATACTAATTTGTACAGGAAAATTTTAGCTAATTTTGAACAAGGTCATCAAATGTAATATAACACTGAAAATAAAAATTTGATTCAAATAATAAAACATATAACCTGAATGCTTGCTAAAATTCTGAATAATTCTTGGCTAAGGGAAGAAATAGAAGTAGAAATTACCTACTATTTACAGCTGAAAGCACAATATTTATCAAAAGCTACTGTTGATCAAAAACTGGTGTCATGTGGCCAAAATCATATTCAGAGGAAACTTTGTAGCATTTATTATTGTACTTTAAATCTTTGTGGTGTTCTGAGCTTTCAGCTCATGAAATTAGATGAAAAATAGTATACTCAGAAAATATAGGAAATGAATTAAGAAAAATAAAATAGAAATAAAAAATTTAAAAAGTCATTAAACATAAGCAACAAAAGAAAAAAAAAATGAAAACCTTTGTACTTCAAACCACACCATCCAAAAAAGTAAAAAGAAAACCCACAGAATGGTTTTACAGATCCTATCTGGTAAGGGATTTGTAACTGAAATGTGTTAAGAACCCCTACAACTCAATAATAAAAATTATGAATCACCCGATTTAAAAATGGGCAAAGGATCTGAATAGACATTACTCCAAAGAAAACATATAAATGGCCAATATGCACATGAAAAAAGGCTCAAAATTAGCTGCCAGGGGAATGCAAATCAAAACTGCAGTGAGAGGCTACTTTATACCCACTAGGATGGTGAAAATAAAAGAGATGATAGCAAGTATTGGTGAGGATGTAGAGAAACTGGAACCCTCATGCTTGGCTGGTGGGAATGTAAAATGGTGCAGCTGCTCTTTAAAATGGGTTGACAGTTTCTCAAATGGTTAAACATAAGAGTTACTATATGACACAGCAATCCTAGGTATCTAACTAAGAAAAATAAAACATATGGCAATACAAAAACTTTGAACATGAATGTTTATAGCAGCATTATTCGTAACAGCCAAAGCGCCAAAGATGGAAACAGTTCAAAGCATCCATCAACTGATAAGTGGATAAACACAGTATGGTATATCTATGCAATGGATAGATAAAAAGGAAAGACATCCTGGTGCAGGCTACAACGTGGTGAATGTCAGGTAAAATCCTGCCAAGTAGAAGAACCCAATCAAACAAGACTGAATCTTATATGGTTCCATTTATAGGAGAATTCAGAAATGAGCAAGTCCAGGATACAGAAAGCAGATTTGTGGTTGACTGGGGCTGAGTGATGGGATTGGGTGGGGGCCAATGGGAACGCCTGTCAGTGGGCGTGGTGTTTCTTCCAGGTATGACAAAAGTGTTCTGAAATTGATTGTGGTGATAGTTGTACCACTCTGAAAATACTAAACATTATTTAACTGTAACATTAAATGGGTAAATCTTATGGCAATGAAACTGTTAACAAAGAAAAGATAAAACAAAGTTATCAATTTAGGATCCCCCGCCCCCCTCCCTCCAAAACAGACAATTAGGAAAGTAGAAGCAAGAAAATTATATGTATAAACACCAAGGAAGTAAGTGAGAGCATAACTGCGGTGAGAAAAAAAAATTGTCATAACCTATATGAAAGTAGTGATTTTTGTAGAAACATTAAAAT
Organism: Budorcas taxicolor; assembly: GCF_023091745.1. Classification (NCBI taxonomy): domain Eukaryota; kingdom Metazoa; phylum Chordata; class Mammalia; order Artiodactyla; family Bovidae; genus Budorcas; species Budorcas taxicolor. The sequence goes on along the minus strand of NC_068913.1, from coordinate 27,119,010 downwards.
GAACATATTCATCTCATATAGAAGTATAAAAATGGAAAATAAAAAGATTTGTGTAAATGTATATAACTGCCAACTACCTTTTAAAGCTACAGACCTGAGTAAGTTTTACAAAATGTTCAAGGACCATTTAATTCTCATTTTACACAGATTGTACCATTAATTCATAAAAATATGGGCAGATGCCCAACTCATTTTGATAAAATAATCTTAATGCTGATGCCAAAATAGGAAGAAGCCCAAGCAAACTGTGGGCTCAATGCACTTTGTAAATAAGGATTCAGAAACACTATGGAAAATACTAGCAACTTTATACAGTGGTGTATCAAAAGAATAATAAGACTTAACAAAGTAAGGTTTCTCCAGGAATGACAGGATGATTCAGTTTAGAAAATCTTATGTAAATCACTATTTTACAACGTAAAAGAAAAATATGTAGATCATCTCAATAGATATTATAATGTATTTGATAAAATTTAGCTACTGAGGGTAAAAACTCTTTAACAGATTAAGGTAGGATGGCTCTTCTGTAGCTTAATAAAAGAATAAGTTTCTGGAAACCCTCCACAAGCACTGGCATCCTATTTAATGTTTAAAACATTAGACACACTCCTATACTATACTATCCTATATATGTTTAAACCTGGAGAAGGAAGTGGCAGCCCACTCCAGTATTCTTGTCTGGAGAATTCCAAGGACAGAAGAACCTGGTGGGCTACCCTCCGTGGGGGTCACAAAGAGTCGGACACGACTGAGTGACTAACACACACTAGGAGCACTAGGATCGAGACAAAGAGGTCCTGGACATGCTATGAGTGAGCTGCACACAGATTTGGCCTCCTAGGTATTCCTTGAACACAGAACACCTAAGAGTTTTACTCTTGCTGTCTCTTTACTGAAGCATTCTTGTCTGTTTAGTTGCTGAGCTGTGTCCAGCTCTTTGCAACCCCATGGACTGTAGTGCACCAGGCTCCTTTATCCATGGGATTTCCAAGCAAGAATACTGGAGTGTGTTGCCGTTTCCTTCTCCAGGGGGTCTTCCTGACCCAGGAATCAAACCTGCATCTCCTGCTCTGGCAGGAGGATTCCTTACCACTGAACCACTCGGGGAGCCCGTTCTTCTTCTAGTTATTCAATATTGACATCCTTCCTCCAGGACTTTATTCAAAATGCCACCTTGTCAGAGGCATATTCTTTGACTGTCCTTTTAAAAATAATAACCTCCTCTAACCTTCTGGCATTCCCTCTCCCGCTTATGCAATATTGTCTCCCTATAGCGCTTCTTATCACCATCTGCCTTATCACCCCTACTAAAATTTAAGTGCCCAGGACTTAGACTTCAGGGGCTTGGGCTTTGTTCATTGCTACCCACAGTGCATAGGTTTGCCTGACATAGTTTAGGCACTCGGTAAGTATTTGCTGAATGAATGCTTTTTTTAATGATAATAGAATTATAACTTAGCAGACTAATATTGATGAATTCTTTAAGAGTTATGAGAGAGAAACTTTAATTATTTTTAATGTCATCATATCTAAAGTGTATAAAACTACTCCCTTATTATTTTCCCATTACTACTGCCAAGAAACTTTGACTACTCCTACTAAGTTGCCTCTTGTACAACCTCCCAATAATTCTCATGTCAACATAACCTCTGATAATATTGAGGACTATGTTCATAAGAATAGTCTAGAATCATTAAAAACAATTCAAATTATGTTGGTACTCTAAAATTTGCCAAAAATGAGATTATATATTTTAGAGAGGTTTTCACCCAAAACAACTGAAATTCCAGCACTCAGAGAGTCTCTCCTGGGTTCCGAGAAAATTTACTTATAGGAAACAGCTCATTTATTTATCCACCAAGTGGTTTTAGATACTTAACATATAAGGTTGGATGTTCATTGGATATGGACAAAACATGTGGAGACTAAACAGTGTGGCCTAGTGTAAATACTACTGATCATTTCTCCATATTCATATAATCATATATATGACCAAATCATATTTCTGATTGAAATATAAATGTGATTTTGAGGATCATTGTTTTAAAAATGAGGGCACTTTAATATACATTTCCTGCATCTTGTTCTCATTGGCAGTAGTAATTCATGAAAATTTCTTCAGTTCAGTAAATACAGATGAATTCAATCAGTACATAATAATATTCCATGCTATGGATATTCCATATTCAACTTTCCCCTTGATATGTATTCTGTTTATTTTAAGGTTTTTCCTTACTTTTCTTTCTTTTGTAGTCCATTTGTATCTCTTTGTTCCATTTGTTTCTTCAAGAGCTATGTGTAGGCGAGATGAGAGCTCTGATAAATTTAGTTTCAGTCTTGCCCTGGCCATTTTATTAGTTAAGTGAGGTTGAGCGATTCTTCTCTGAATCTGTTTGCTAATCTGTTGAAAAGCTGAGGTAATGAAACTATCTTTTTTCTTTAAAAAAATTTTTTTAATATAAATTTATTTATTTTAATTGGAGGCTAATTACTTTACAATATTGTATTGGTTTTGCCATACATTGACATGAATCCACCACGGGTGTACACGTGTTCCCCATCCTGAACCCCCCTCCCACCTCCACCCCATACCATCCCTCCAGGTCATCCCAGTGCACCAGCCCCAAGCATCCTGTATCCAGCATCGAACCTGGACTGGCGATTGGTTTCACATATGATAATATACATGTTTCAATGCCATTCTCCCAAATCATCCCACCCTCACCCTCTCCCACAGAGTCCCAAAGACTGTTCTATACATATGTGTCTCTTTTGCTGTCTCACATATAGGGTTATCGTTACGATCTTTCTAAATTCCATATATATGCGTTAGTATACTGTACTGGTGTTTTTCTTTCTGGCTTACTTCACTCTGTATAATAGGCTCCAGTGAAACTATCTTTTTTCCTCAGCAGTTTATAGGAGATCAAAGTGGGAAGTGAGTATAAAAATGTAGATTATAAAGATGGTTTTATTAATTCATTTTATTTTGTGTTCTAACTTAATTGCAAAAATTGTTCATAGGTGGGGGAAAGGTAAATAAGTAAAATTAATATTTTTTTCCCTTTCTGTTAAAGAATGGAATGACTCCTCTAATGCATGCTGCATATAAAGGAAAACTTGATATGTGCAAATTACTTTTACGACATGGAGCTGATGTAAATTGTCATCAACATGAACATGGATACACAGCCCTCATGTTTGCTGCACTTTCTGGTGAAGTTTTAGCATTTATAGTAATACATTAATAATAGTCACCTGAAAAATTTCGTATATGTACATTTTTTCATTAAGTGTGTTTTTGTTGTAGTAATTTTAAGATCATGTCTTACGGAAAGACGTGATGGGAATTGGTTTTGAAAAGGTACAATGTATGAAATATGTTATATAGTTAATTTGGTGATGTTTCTTTAGTTATTTAAATCACCTGATTCTGTTGATGGTATGCTTTGTTTAGAGTCATGAAGCTTGATCTGTTATTCTTACAAGTTAGTTCCTTTGATGTTCTATAGTTTTATATTTTGAAGTAACACTGAAGCTTCTCTGTTGTTCTGTTGACACAGTAGCTGCTATGATAGAGCAATTTGCTTCACTGACATTTCTGTGTGAAATAGGGTGATCTGTTTAGAAACTTACTCTGATTCATGTTTCTTATAATTTGTAAATGAAGACAATTTGGGAAGTATCTAAAATTAAGTAGAATTATCTGCACTTGTTACAGTTTTTAAGAAAATATGTAATATAATATTATCATGCTTTGAAAGCAGTAATCTGTAGTTTTTTAATCCTAGAACTGGAAGGCATTTCTAAGCATAACATAAAATATAGGCTTCAAAAGGGCAACAGTGCCTAATTTGATTACATAAAATCTTAATTTTTCCATATGTAGAAAATACCCTACATTTAATTTAAAATTTAAATTAAACAATATGGAAAATAGTTATTATATGTCTTAAAGGCTGTTCAGTTCAGTTCAGTCACTCAGTCGTGTCCAACTCTTTGTGACCCCATGGACTGCAGCATGCCAGGCTTCCCTGTCCATCACCAACTCCTGGAGCTTACTCAAATTCATGTCCATTGAGTTGGTGATGCCATCCAATCATCTCATCCTCTGTCGTCCCCTTCTCCTCCTGCCTTCAATCTTTCCTAGCATCAGGGTCTTTTCCAGTGAGTCAGTTCTTTGCATCAGGTGGCCAAAATATTGGAGTTTCAGCTTCAATGTCAGTCCTTCCAATGAATATTCAGGCCTGATTTCCTTTAGGATGGACTGGTTTGATCTCCTTCCAGTCCAAGGGACTCTCAAGAGTCTTCTCCAACACCACAGTTCAAAAGCATCAATTATTCGGCACTCAGCTTTCTTTATGGTCCTACTCTCACATCCATACGTGACTACTGAAAAACCCACAGCTTTGACTAGATTGACCTTTGTTAGCAAAGTAATGTCTCTGCTTTTTAATATGCTGTCTAGGTTGGTTATAGCTTTTCTTTCAAGGAGCAAGCATCTTTTAATTTCATGGCTTCAATCACCATCTGCAGTGATTTTGGAGCCCAAAAAATAAAGTCTGACACTGTTTATTTTGTTTCCCCATCTATTTTCCATGAACTGAGGACCAGATGCCATGATCTTAATTTTCCGAATGTTGAGCTTTAAGCCAACTTTTTCACTCTCCTCTTTCACTTTCATCAAGAGGCTTTTTAGTTCCTCTTCACTTTCTGCCATAAGGGTGGTATCATCTGCATATCTGAGGTTATTGATATTTCTCCCGGCAATCTTGATTCCAGCTTGTGCTTCCTCCAGCCCAGCGCTTCTCATGATGTACTCTGCATATAAGTTAAATAAGCAGGGTGACAATATACAGCCTTGACGTACTCCTTTCCCAGTTAGGAACCGTCTGTAGTTCCATGTCCAGTTCTAACTGTTGCCTCTTAACCTGCATACGGATTTCTCAGGAGGCAGGTCAGGTGGTCTGGTGTTTCCATCTCTTTAAGAATTTTCTACTGTTTGTTGTGATCCACACAGTCAAAGGCTTTCGCACAGTGAATAAAGCAGAAGTAGACGTTTTTCTGGTATTCTCTTGCTTTTTCAATGAATCAGCGGATGTTGGCAATTTAATCTCTGGTTCCTCTGCCTTTTCTAAATCCAGCTTGAACATCTTAAAGGGTGATATCATTATATATGTAGGGTTCTTATAAATCAATTGGAAAAACAACAAATACGACAGTAGACAATTAGAAAATTGAACAGGAACAAAAGAAATACAACTGACTAAGAAACTCAAAACCGCTCTCACGAACAATCAGAGAATATCAGATTAGGACAACAAATGATAGTTTTCCACTTACAGTATTGGCAGAGGTTAAAGACGAGAGATAAAGCCCAGCATTGGCATGGGAACTTTTGTGCACTGTATTGGGAAGTGCACATGAGCCTAACTTGCTGGGAGGCTGCCTGGTAAAATGCATTTAAAATGTACATAACCTTTGATCCTACAATGTTTTCCAGGAACTGTTCCTAAGGAAATTATAATTCATCCTTGCAAAAAGTAATGGAAAATGCTATTCACTGAGCATAGTTTATAATAGCAAACGATCTGTAATGATTCCTATAGTCAAAGAATGCAAATGAAATAACTGTGAATGTTTAAACAGGACAAAGCGCAGAAAGATAGGTCCTCAACCATCAGCAGTTATCTCAGGGCCTCTAGGAGTAAGGGAGGGGATCAGTTAGTAGACATTAGTGAGGGCTTTCATTCATTTTCTTTTTTCTGCCTTTGTTTTTGTTGTTATTTTGTTTTGACTTTATACTAAGCAAGGAAAAACATACTTTGTCTTGTTTTTAAAAAAAGTGATATTCAGGTCTGTGCCGTTTTTGTACTACTTCAATGTTTTTTATTCTTTTCCAGAAAATAAGGTTGATTTTTCTGTGGGTTCTGTCGCATTTTAGTTTTTACTGTAGTTATGATAAATATTTTGGGAAAAATGAAAATATCCACTAGATAGAAATCTGAAACTAATTGGGAGAAAAAAGAGTATGGATTATTTAAAAGGCAGTATTTGAATTGGGCATTCCTTATTTTTAACAAATGTTTCTTTTTAACTCTAGGTAATAAAGACATCACGTGGGTAATGCTAGAAGCTGGTGCCGAAACAGATGTTGTCAACTCTGTAGGAAGAACAGCAGCTCAGATGGCAGCCTTTGTGGGTGAGTTTTTAGGACAGTTTTACATTAGGTTATACCCCAAATTTCCCCCGTGGAAAAAAATGCCACTTTGCTTCTCAGAGTGTAAATACTGTCATGTGTCCTTTTAAAAAAAGCAAACGTTTACAGTTTTGTCTAACTTAATGAAACACCTAATGACATTTTGGAGAACATGAACAAGCTGTTTCAAATTTCCACTCTGAGATAGAGAGTGGGGCGAGGCCTTTCTGTTGCAGTCGAATGCATGAATGAGAATAGTTTACTCCTCTAAGGAAGTAGTTAAACCTAGTATTTAAGAAAAAGAACTGTGGAGTCAATGATCTGGGTTGAATTCTGTTTGTACCACCTAATAGGAAGTTACTTAATGATTCTGATCTTCAGGATTAATGGTTCAGTTCAGTTCAGTTCAGTTCAGTCACTCAGTTGTGTCCGACTCTTTGCGACCCCATGAATCGCAGCACGCCAGGCCTCCCTGTCCATCACCAACTCCCGGAGTTCACTCAAATTCACGTCTATCAAGTCGGTGATGCTATCCAGCCATCTCATCCTCGGTCGTCCCCTTCCCCTCCTGCCCCCAATCCCTCCCAGCATCAGAGTCTTTTCCAATGAGTCAACTCTTCGCATGAGGTGTCCAAAGTACTGGAGTTTCAGCTTTAGCATCATTCCTTCTAAGAAATCCCAGGGCTGATCTGCTTCAGAATGGACTGGTTGGATCTCTTTGCAGTCCAAGAGACTCGCAAGAGTCTTCTCCAGCACCACAGTTCAAAAGCACCAGTTCTTCGGCGCTCAGCCTTCTTCACAGTCCAACTCTTACATCCATACATGACCACTGGAGAAACCATAGCCTTGACTAGACGGACTTTAGTCGGCAAAGTAATGTCTCTGCTTTTGAATATGCTGTCTAGGTTGGTCATAACTTTTCTTCCAAGGAGTAAGTGTCTTTTAAATTCATGGCTGCAATCACCATCTGCAGTGATTTTGGAGCCCAAAAAAATAAAGTCTGACACTGTCTCTACTGTTTCCCCATCTTATTTCCCATGAAGTGATGGGAACAGATGCCATGATCTTCATTTTCTGAATGTTGAGCTTTAAGCCAACTTTTTCACTCTCCACTTTCAGTTTCATCAAGAGGCCTTTTAGTTCCTCTTCACTTTCTGCCATAAGGGTGGTATCATCTGCATATCTGAGGTTATTCATATTTCTCCTGGCAATCTTGATTCCAGCTTGTGTTTCTTCCAGTCCAGCGTTTCTCATGATGTACTCTGCATATAAGTTAAATAAGCAGGGTGACAATATACAGCCTTGATGTACTCCTTTTCCTATTTGGAACCAGTCTGTTGTTCCATGTCCACTTCTAACTGTTGCTTCCTGACCTGCATACAGATTTCTCAAAAGGCAGGTCAGGTGGTCTGGTATTCCCTTCTCTTTCAGAATTTTCCACAGTTTATTGTGATCCACACAGTCAAAGGCTTTGGCATAGTCAATAAAGCAGAAATAGATGTTTTTCTGGAACTCTGTTGCTTTTTCCATGATCCAGCGGATGTTGGCAATTTGATCTCTGGTTCCTCTGCCTTTTCTAGAACCAGCTTCAACATCAGGAAGTTCAAGGTTCACGTATTACTGAAGTGTGGCTTGGAGAATTTTGAGCATTACTTTACTAGCATGTGAGATGAGTGCAATTGTGTGGTAGTTTGAGCGTGCTTTGGCATTGCCTTTCTTTGGGATTGGAATGAAAACTGACCTTTTCCAGTCCTGTGGCCACTGCTGAGTGTTCCAAATTTGCTGGCATATTGAGTGCATCACTTTCGCAGCATCATCTTTCAGGATTTGAAACAGCTTTACTGGAATTCCATCACCTCCACTAGCTTTGTTCGTAGTGATGCTTTCTAAGGCCCACTTGACTTCACATTCCAGCATGTCTGGCTCAGCAACCCCAACAAGATGAAATCATTAAAACTCAGTTTATTTCTCCACATTCTCTGTGTTTGTCAGGCATCAGGACTTTCCTTTCCTCCTCTACCACTACCGTGAGCTGTGGCCTTGGCTGAGACAGTCTAGAATTTTTAGTACCAATATATCATTAGAATGTCATCCACGGTGTGCTCCTTCTCCTTTCACGGTCCCCACCATCTACAGTATAATTTCTCTGTCACGTTGTCTCTGCCCATTGGGATTAACTGTCCCTGCTACCAAGGGCTGTTGTTCCTTCTCCGCACTCTGTTTTCTCCTTGCTCCACCTTGATCATTGTTCTCATAATAGGCCCTTCTCAGATGGTACACAGGTTGCACGTGGTTTGAAGCACATCATAACCAAAGCTATCTTTTTCTCTGAAATGCAAGTTGTGTCTTGGCATGTTCCATGATTCTTGTATCACTGCTCTGTTCTCTTATATGTAGACATTACTCCACAGGTTTCTAAATCCTGGTTTTGCGAATGTGATTTGTCTTTGTCAGCTTTTCGTTTCTTATGCTAGAAGTGTGTTTCAATTTCAGTTTATCCTTGAAAGTAAAAAATTGTATTGGATGTGTCTGATTGTATTTATGTTCTCATTAATCCTGCCTAGGACTGACTCAGTGAGCCCATTTAGTCTAGAAGACTCAAGTCCAGTGACAGTAATGATGGAACCCAAAGTGGTCCCCACCCAGCTCCCACTCCTAGCATTTATTTTCTATATAAATAGTTGTTTTATTTGCATGTATTCCCAATTCATAAATTAAAAACTAATAAAGCTAAATATTTAATAATTTCAGCTATAAAAAATTAAATATGCATTAAGAACTTATAAAGAAAAACTTTAAATATATATGTAAATCACTCTGCTGCTGCTGTTGCTAAGTCGCTTCAGTCGTGTCCGACTCTGTGCGACCCCATAGACGGCAGCCCACCAGGCTCACCCGTCCTTGGGATTCTCCAGGCAAGAACACTGGAGTGGGTTGCTATTTCCTTCTCCAGTGCGTGAAAGTGAAAAGTGAAAATGAAGTCGCTCAGTCGTGTCTGACTCTTTGCAACCCCATGGACTGCAGCCCACCAGGCTCCTCCTCCCATGGGATTTTCCAGGCAAGAGTACTAGAGTCGGGTGCCATTTCCTTCTCCTGTATATCACTCTAACAGAAATTATTGGTGGATTATTTAAAATATCAGAATAACCTAAGCAATATCTAAAATGAGGAAGATAAATCTTGAAAAAAAATGACGTTTTTTTCCTTCTCATAAAGGTGTAATTTTAAGAAACGCTTAGTCCTGTGATAGTGTCATTATTATATAGCCATTATTTTTATGCACAGATATTTCCAACTGCTAACAAGGCTTTTTCTGAGTACCCTAATTAGGGGACTGATGAGAAGATGTAGTTACAAGCTACGTCTATGTTTTTCTCCCTCTGATTCTTTTAACTTCAAATTTTCCTAGGTCTCTTTATATGTTGAGAAGCTTTTTTAAAGTTTCTTTTTTTTTTTAAACAGGAACATCTTTCTTTTTATTAAAGCTGGATGTGTTTTAGAGCTTCCCTGGTGTTTTGAAACAGCAGTGCAGTTTGTCTTCATCTGTAGCCGCTTCCTGTGCAGCTGTAAATCCCTGCACACTGTTATCTGTGTTAGTTTTGGTCCTGTCATCTTTACATGTTGCCTGCAATATATTTGCTTGATTGTCATTTTCCTCCCTTCTTGAAAATTATGTAGGTAGAAATGATCTTTCCAAACAGAACACTTTATATTTTTAGTATTTCTTGTTACTGTTTGACTTCTCAAGATATATATAATGGAGATTTTGGTTTAGAAAAAGAAAAAGAAAGTGATGTCTCAGTATTTACAAATAGCATCAAACACCAAAAATGATACGTGATCACTACTAAAATTTGCTTTCAAATCATGACTGTGTTGTTTTTATCATTTGTTTAATTATTAATTCTCCATCCATTTCTTTTCTTTTCCTTTTTTCCCCCTGGATCTGTTTTTTTCAGCTCTCTCATCTTTCCTGTAGTATAGAAATCCTGTAGATTTCTAGATCCTAATTTTTAATCTATTTTGAGATACTTTATCTACCTCATCTTCTGCATGACTATTTTAGTTCTCCATTGTAACCAGGATTGCCCTTCTCAGTTTGTCTATTAACTTCTAAAAATGGGATCTCTCTGTGGTCCATGAGAGTCTGTTTACATACAGCAATTGATCTGCCTACGTATTCTTCGGTGGTTGTCCTTATGGTTTGGTTGTGAGTGGTTGTAGAAGATGTTATAGTACCGGTTCCATGGAAGAGGCCCTCTGTTGGAGACATTGCGTAGTCTTTCGAGACTGGATCCACTCGGGTCTGCATCTCCTAGGCAGTCAGGTAAAGCTGACAGGGTCATGGAGCCGTGAAGGGCTGTGCCATCTCTCTATACCTCTGGGCCCAGGGTCAACAAACCAGGAAATATTTCAGCCTCTGCTGACAGACAACTCTTGGGTTATCCTCGAACTCTTGGGCAAGCTGAGAACTTGACCAGCCTCAAAGATCCACCTGGCCCACAGTGCAGTCCCCCTGCAAGTCACCTACTGTCATCAGGATTGAGCAGATGCTCCCTGGACCATACACAAGTGGGCAGGGGCCACACAGGCCACCCAGAGCAGACCCCTCTCCCAGAGCCCTGGCATCTGGGTCTGCTCCACAGGACTCTTTCAGCTCTCATCAGGCAGAAAGGAGGAAGAAGTCTGTTTTGCAGAGATTCCTGGAAAAGCCTGCAGTTGCAGATGTGCCCTGCTTGTCCAGAGGGGCCGCTTCTTGCTCCAGAGAAGTAGTGGAGAGGGAGCCAGCGGGGAGGAAGCAGCAGGCCACCAGCTTCTCCAGGGAAGGTTCTGCTTTCCTAGAACAGTGTTTACCTCTGGGGATTGGCTTCCAAAAGTGGCACAGGGATCTATGAGGAGCTACAGTGTGGATTCCAAGCGTGTGGATTCCAAGCTTATGGAAGCAAAAGCTTTTTCTCTAATTCATTTCACAAAAAGGCCAAGCTTTTCTCAAATCCTAGGCAAGGAGAGATTAGCTTAACAAAATGGGTAGTAATTATAATGACAATAAGAAACTTAATACAGAATAAGTTTAATTTTGTGTGAAGAAAGCCCGACGTGATTAGGGAAGAACGAACATCATTTGTGTAGGGGTGGAAGAAGAAACATTTAAATTATGCGCAACTTTTATTAAATATTTAGGGCCAATTTTAAGTAGAACACTGCTTTTTTATTATTGTTGTTGTTATCTGCATAATCTTCTTATGTATTGTAGATTCTGTGTCTTTAAAAGGGGATTATTTCTTGACTTCGAAAAGCATGCTTATAGATGTTTCCTAAAATATTTTATCTCTCCCCTTCCTCCTCTACTCTCTGAAAAGTTAAGGACATTGACGCATGTTTACTTCAGAAAACAGAACAATGTAATGAAAAAATGGAAAATGTCTAATTTTGCATGATAAAACAATACATTTTCCATTTTCCTATTAAAAGGTCAACATGATTGTGTGACTATAATCAACAATTTCTTTCCTCGAGAGAAACTGGATTATTACACTAAGCCCCAGGGACTGGATAAAGAACCAAAACTGCCCCCAAAGTTGGCAGGCCCACTGCACAAAATTATCACTACAACAAATCTTCATCCTGTCAAGGTACTGTAGTTTATCGTATTTGCTTTCTATTTAAATTGTGTGTGTGTGTGTGTGCGCACGCGTACACACACGCGTGCGTGCTTGGTTGTGTCTGACTCTTTGCGACCACATGGACTTGCAGCCCACCAGGCTCCTCTGTCCATTGGAACTTTCCAGACAAGAATACTGGAGTGGGTTGCCATTTCCTTCTCCAGGGGATCTTCCCAAACCAGGGATGGAACCCCAGTCTCCTGCATTACAGGCAAATTCTTTACCATCTGAGCCACTAGGGAAGCCCATTTATATATTGCTTTAGAATTTAAACTGCTCTTAGTATATGGGTCCTAATTGTCTTGGGTTGCTTTTTGTTGATGTAAAACTTGGGATAGGCTCTCCCACTCACTTGATACAGTGAAGTAGTGCTCTTGTTCGAAACCTACAAGAGAGTGAGGGACACAGACCAGAGCAAGAGGAAGAGCAAGGCAGAGAGGTGGGTTCAGCCAAAACCTAGCTTCCACTTCGTCTCACAGTGAGCTCTGTTTATTAGTGGCTCCAGAGAGGCAAGGAAATCAGGGTTTCCTGTATCAGTATGTCATGGTTGAAGTCTGTCCCCAGGGGGAAAGGACAGCCGCCCAGATGGTGCCAAGTGAGGTGGCTCTCTCTGGATGGGAGTTCCCCGAGGAAGGAGGCAGCTCTGAGCCACAGCAGCCAAAAGTCCCAGTCGCAGGAACCTGGTGTATGGGCCTGGTAACGAGGATCTGGGTGAGGGAGCAACAGCATCCAGTGCAATAATTATCCTTGCAGGCAGTGTTTGGAAATGTAATCATGAACACATTTCTTTCATGCAAGTAGGTATCTGATGCATTTAAGTAGTACAGTTCTTCCAGTAAATAGTCAAATCACACAGATTTTCAAACTTTGTAAACCAACTTGGAAGTTCGCATAGCATACCTGGGAATCTTCAGGGATTATCCTGAACTATTCCCACTGCTATTTTCTTCATACTTTATTTATGACCTTTTTGCTTATAAAATGATTATGTTTTGAAAAATTAATCCAAATGAATATAATTGTTTCCATGAGTCATCTCAGGAAACAGCACTGACCTTTTTCAGAGCTCATTGTCTGCCATATGCCTTCATTCATAATGTATAAATCTGATAGTAACTCAGAGCGATTTGGGGGTTTCTTTGGTTTGTTTTTTAATTTTTATGTATTTCTTTGACTGTGTTGGGTCTTAGTTGCAGCATGTGGGATCTAGTTCCCTGATTAGGGATTGAACCCGAGACCTCTGCATTGGAAGTGCAGTCTTAGCCACTGGACCACCAGGGAAGTCCTGAGAACTCTTTGTTGAGCAACATGTATGTTGGGTCAAAAACTGAAGCTTCCCCTTAGTACAAGGTATTAGTATAATGTACTGAAATGGGTTTCCTTAGTCTGTTACAAAAGAAAAATCTGGAATATACTGATCGTCATTGGAGTAAGTGTACAGCTCTCATGAAGTAACTATTTTGAAGACTAACACACCCTTAGAGATATAAGTTATAAATTATATGTAATATTACTACTTTATTGCTGCATCCCATGGCATATGGTCTTTTGAAGCTTGAGGAACACACAAATAAAAAAATACCTTTCATGTGGCCCTTCCCCCAAGTTATTAATAGTGTTCTGGGCCATCAAGAGAGATGGCAAAGTAGCAGATCCTTTCCCACACAACAGACAAGTGCAATCTATTCTGCTTTTATTTTTCAAAACTCAAATGTTTTACTTGACATTTTGAAAGAAACACTAGATGCAACACTTGCGATCCTCGCTGGCCAAAAAAGAAATTCTGCCACGGAATAGGTGTGTGTGTTTCTAGTGGAAATTTTATAGGACTTAGAATTTAACCGTTAGAAAAATACTTGGCCCCTTCTGTTTTAGTCTTTCTTTCCCTCCCAACACACACAGGAAAGACAGAACTCTTGGAAATGAAGACATTGTCTCTGTGGTACTCTTTCTATTAGGAGTGGAGCGGGCTGGGGTGGGAAAACAGGAGTTTCCCTAGGCATACAGCATTTCTCAATGCAGAGCACGTGTGTGGTTTTATAAGGCCTTCATCACTCCCCCTCCAGGCTGAGCATGACTCAGGGGTCCCCAACATCTGGGATCTAATGCCTGGTAATCTGAGGTAGACCTGATGTAATAATAATGGAAATAAAGTACACAATAAAGGTAATGCACTTCAGTCACCCTGAAACTATCTCCTCCCCAATCCCCTTCTCCTCCATGGAAAAATTGTCTTGCACAAAACCAGTCCTGGTGCCAAAAAAGGTTGGGGACCACCACAGTACAGGATATTTGGGGTTTGATTGATTTAAAGATATTTTCTGTATGTTTCTGATTCACTCTGTCTTATGTCTGTTTCCACCCTTTGAGATTACAGTAATTTCAGTTATTGTGACAGTTGGGTCTGTAGAGTAATTTCTGTTGTTTACACAGAACCTAGTCTCTCAGGGTTAAATATCCCAAGAATTATTGTACCTGCAGTTACCTTTAAAGGCACATATTTTGCATAAGTTAGATTAAGGGTATATTTATACAGACAAATTGTAAACTAAAATAGCCTACATTTTATTTTTTAGAGCATTTGGTTTTATGAGAGACTACACTATGATTATAGTACCTTCTTTCAGACCAGACCTTGCCTTTGGTAGATATAGTCTATTTGCTTGAAAACCTTTCTTTGTCCACACTTTAGTTAAAAGCTGCCCAGTTGCTTTGGTTATGGGCCATTTTCATTGCTTTACCCCTTTTCAAGCTGACATGGGTCTTCAGAGGGCATATTATAAAAAAAAGTAACTAATAGCCACCAGCCAAATCAAAGACCTTTAAAAATAAGCACAGTCCAACACTTGATCCAACAGTGCACCTTTTGCCACAGTGTACCTAACACAGATACATTTGTGAGGAGGTTAAGTGGCTGCTATAGCAATAAGGATGTGTGTTTTCAACAGGGACTTAGGGAGTTGTGCTGATGGCCAAGATATAGACGTTTATAATGGAGAAAAACAGAGGCGAAAGGAAGAATGACAATAGAGTTTAGCAGGGTCTGTAAGTGATCAGAAGATAGATGTGTGCAAGTGATCCTGTTTTTTGATGATTTTTAAGCCCAGAATTTATTTATTCATCCTCAGTAATTATTAATAATAATGTTTCCATTTATAATAAATATCCTTTTATAATGCTTCAGAGACTAAAGGAAGGAAACTAGTTCAAGTATTCTTTCTTTTGTGTGCAGCTATGATAAATGCTTCCATGAGCTCATCGTTGAGCTGTGGATATATATCATTTTTCATTGTGTTTGGACTTCCCTGGTGGCTCAGCTGGTCAAGAATATGCTGGGTTCAATCCCTGGGTCCAAGAGATCCTCTGGAGAAGGGAATTGCAACCCACTGCAGTATTTTTGCCTGGAGAATTCCATGGACAGAGGAGCCTGGCAGGCTACAGTCCATGAGGTTTACTGACATATATTATGAAGTAAATAAAGACTAAGTCTTAAACAGAAAAATCATTAATCTGGGTTCTATTTGGGGTGTTTGCTTTTTTTTAAGGAATTCTCACATCCAAGTTTAGATCCTATGTTTTGATTCATAATGTATACAAAATATTGAGCAAATGGCATCAAGTGATGGTAGTTGATAGGAAAAATATAAATAATTAATGATTCTTTTCTTCTCTGCCACAAATTAACTTTTGAATTATATAATGGTAGAGGAAGTTGTCAGCAAATTTATCAATAAGGATTCTGATTATACTTATTTCATGCAGTCTAGTTTATTATTGAGTGCTATATTTGAAGTGAAAGACTGGGCTGTGTTATCAGTAGGGTCAGAAATAAGTAAAAGTCTTATTTTAATTTAACAAGAACATTTAGTTTATGTTACATTTTCACGTAGGAGGCTTGGGCATGGGTTTTCCTTAAGTTAACAGTTACCTTGCTCCTTGTCTAAAGAAAAGGATCTGATTCATGAAATCCATCATCTGTTGTTTCCTAACGTTTCAGTTACCTGGGATAGGTATTTTACTGTGACACATAGGTTAACAAATACTGAATGACTTTCTGCTCTGAGAACACAGTTGTGCCTCTGTTTCCCATATATTTACATTACTGTTATGTTATACGGATTTGTACAGGTGTCCTATGCAATCAATAAAGAAGAAAATACTCCTTCTTACACTGAATTTGGGCTTAATCTGTGTGTATTTGGGAAGTGTAGGACCCATAATACATCATACTGGATAACTCTCCTTTACCCCCTTTTAAAAATCTAGTTTTGCTTTCCTCTTTCATCTATTCATATTAATGATTAGAAGCATATTAGGAAAATTTCCACAGAGAAATGTAGTTAGCAAGCAATACACCTTTTATTTTTAGACTTCTGCCTATAAAAACCTCATTTCCTTATAATTGACAAGAATGAATGAGAATTGTGGTTTTCCTAGCCATGAAATCCTAATGCTCAGTAATATTAGCTAAAAGTAGTGATTGCTCTGTGATTCGTTTCTGTATATAAAGGGTGTACAAATATGCCATGCTTATCTTTAGTAAGAGAACTTCCCTAGCTCAGGCGATAAAGAATCTGCCTGCAGTATGGGAGATCCAGGTTCAATCCCTTGGTCAGGAAGATCCCCTGGAGAAGGGAATGGCTACTCACCCTAATACTTGCCTGGACAATCCCATGGGCAGAGGAGCCTGATGGGCTACAGTTCATGGGGTTGCAAAGAGTCGGACACAACTGAGTGACTAACACTTTTATCTTGAGTAAAAGAGCTTTTAACAGATATAGAAACCATGATTCCAAGTGGCCAACTAATACTTAGTTTAACTGGATGGCAAATCACACAATAACTTTGAAATACAGAGTTCATGAGATTTCATGATGTCCTTCTGTTGTTAGTTTCACAACTTGATCAGTGGCAAGTTGTATTTTTATTTGAATTAACATAGCAAATATGTGACCATGAGAAAGACTTCATTTGGTAATCAAAACTGACTGCCTAAATTGAGCATGGAAAAATCTCTTACGGAATTTCTAAGCTCACTGGGGTTTCTTCTAGATTGTGATGCTTATAAACGAGAATCCTCTGCTGGCAGAAGAAGCAGCTCTGAATAAATGCTACAAGGTGATGGATTTGATTTGTGAGAAATGTATGAAGCAAAGAGACATGAATGAAGTACTGGCTATGAAAATGCATTACATCAGCTGTATCTTTCAGAAATGTATTAACTTCTTAAAAGACAGAGAGAATAAATTGGACACTCTGATCAAAAGGTACAGTTTTTACCATGTCATGTATAAAATATACTCAAATGGATAATGTTTTATTATATGAAATCTCATTATGGCTTTAAAAATTAAACATTTTAGCAGCAGCTGTTATTGTTGAGATCACATTTAATCTGCCAGAAACCAGGAGCCCTATTAAAACTAGACTGACTGTTCCATTCTGTAGTATTTACAGCATTTTTGCCATCCTAAATTATGGGTGAGAAATCTGAAGTTTGGAGAAGTTAAAAAGCATTTGTAAAATCATACTGCTAGAAGGTAGCCCAAGTCCAGGGGTCAGATTCTCATGATTTTACTAAGAAAAGAGAACTAAGTTGGAAGGGTGTGACTTAATCAGAGTTTACATTCTTTGTTCAAATAACTGCCATGGTAATAAGTAACTAGCTAATCTGATAAATGTCTAGTGTGTTTTACGTCAGGGGTCACCTTTTAAAATACATCCCTGGGCTCCTAAACCTGATAAGACCTGGCCTAATGGGCAGGTGGAATAGCAATTTGAATTGAATCAATCCTCATGAGGTGATTACACAGTGAAAATCGTAAGCAGCGAAGAAAAGTGAAAGTGTTGATCACTCAGTCATGTCTGACTCTGCAACCCCATGGGCTGTAGCCCGCCAGGCTCCTCTGTCCATGGAATTCTGCAGACAAGAATACTGGAGTAGGCTGCCTTGCCCTCCTCCAGGGCATCTTCCCAACCCAGGGATCAAACCCCGGTCTCCTGTACTGCGGGCAGATTTGTTTCCCTTGGAGCTACCAGGGAGGCCCACGGAGCGAGGAAGGAACTACCTGAAATTCATGTGTTCAGCTGGGAGGAAATGCTTGGCAATTCAATTCCAGTTACTCTTTTCAAACTATCTTTCAGCTTGTTAAAAGGCCGAGCTTCTGATGGCTTTCCAGTATATCAAGAAAAGATCATTCGAGAAAGTATCAGAAAATTTCCTTATTGTGAAGCTACTCTCCTCCAGCAGCTGGTGCGAAGCATCGCTCCTGTCGAAATCGTAAGGCTCTTCCTAACTAGGTTAACTCCGTCAGTAAGACCTAATTACCATATTTTATACAATTAGAGGCATGTTCTCCTTAGCATTATTTAGTTACCTAATGAAGGCATAATTATCTTAAGGAAAATTTCAGAAACAAACATGGAGATAAATTTGCCTGCTAACATTGTTTCTGTTTATGCGTTTTCCCTGTCAGACCTCTTCTTTCATTTATATAGCTCATGGTTTAATGCACAGTATTTCCTTAGATCAGAATATAGATATTATAGTTACAGTGGATATTTACGTTTTTAATGACTCAGTGAAACCTCATGGTGGGGTCACATCCAGTACGTAATACAGACCCATGTTTGTTTTCATATGTAACTTGTGAAAAACTAGCGTAAAATCCCGTACTAGATGGAAGTAGGAATTCAATGTCTACTTTGATGGTTTCCTGTTGGGGGGATGTGAGAGGATGAGTTATGGGAAAGCGCATTGTGTATCCTGCTAAACAGTCTTAAAGTATGTCCCGCTTCTTAGATCCTCCCTTAATGCCTCTGATTTTATAAATTTTCCACACATTAAAAAAAGTCTATTTATACTTAACAGTTATGGGAAGTAAATTTGAACTTTATTATCCGTTCTTTACTTAACTTTCGTCATGTATTTATTTAAGTGGTATTAAAGACACTCCCTGCCTTCCCTATTTTGGATAGCCTTCAGATCACCTTATCTATACCAGTTATGCTTTTACACATTTCAGTGAAATCCCTTATCAGCCTTTGTGTATTAGGCAAGAAACTGGTCCTGACACTGTTACCATCCATGCCTTCCTCCCTCCCTCTGGCAATGTCGGTTCTTCTCTGCCTTTACTAGGCTGTTGTATCATTCTCAGCCTGAAAAAATCAGGACTAAAAATGAGTTCCAGGTGCTCCTTTTATATATTAAAGTTTCATCCAATCAGAACCATTAAAGAAGAAAGGCCTAAGAAGACAAGGTGATTTCATGAAGTTCATGCATTGATTTATTCCTGAGAGTTTGCCATGATTTCACATAGAGATTCTTTCCGCTTGCTCTTTAATACGCTTGGCTATTTGGTGTTTAAGTTTTTGGAAGTTTTAAGTTAGCGTATTATGAGGGTAGCTTATCAATTATGAATGTGTTTTGGCTGTGCATATCATACTCCAGCCAACTATGAATTAAATAGATCAGAGCTTACTTAATCCACATATTAAATATGTGCCCAGGGGTAGGCAGACCCAGTCTGGTACAGTGAACTAGGAACCCAAATCCTTTCCCATTTTCCCACCCAGAATTCTTTAGCCATGGATTATCATGCACATGCTAATAACCTCACCGTTGCAAGGCATCTAATGCTCTTCCTCCAAACTCATATTCCTGTCCTAGGCAGGCAAGAAAATAAAATTGGTCTAGAGCTGGGAAGCATAAGCTTATCAGAGAAGCAATTAACAGTGGCTGCTGAGTGATATCCAGCACTAATAAGTGTAGCCGACATTGTACCTTTAAGGGAGAAAACAGAAAAACTAAAAATAGCAGTTCGGAGTACTTTTTAAAAAGTCAAAGCAGGTCAGTGTAGGACTCAATAATCCATCTTAGCCCTATATCATAGAACAGTGTAGTTAGTATGGTGTTTGACTGATGTTTATCCTAGTGATCTGAGTTATCAGTAATCAAGATAATATTTATTTAATGCATTTTAGAAACATTTCTCTCTTTAAAAACTTCTGCTGTCTTGAAGACTTGATCTGCAGTGCTTGTGGTTGTACGTTGTCCCAGATAGCCACTGTTGACTGCCTGACAGATTCCAGTATTCTGCAAGCTCAGAAGCCTCTGAAGCAGTATTAACCTTGTCCCATGACATGGTGGTTCTCACGGCCGGCTGCCATGAAGATCACTTGTGGTATTTCCTGACAGTGTTAGTGCCTGAGCCCAAACCTCTGCCTGTCGTGGAACTCTGGCTTCTGCCTGTCACAGAGTTCAGCAGGAAGTGTGAGGCATAGCTCTATTGAAGAGATGCTGCTCAAGAATTGTAACATGACACTGTTAAAGATATTTTGCTTTATCATTTGAAGGTGTATATTTTAACTTGTGGAAGGCTAGCTAAGGTCTCTGATTTTATAGGATACATATTTAACAAAGTAGATGACAAGGTTGTGTATGGTAAGAAAGAATTATTATCACTCAACTGTGACAAGAAAGATTTCACATGGTTACTCTGCTGTACCATCAGTTTTTTTCTGAGGCAATAGTTCACATTAATAGCCATATTTCTAGCAAAAAATATTTCAGTTTTACTTCTGGTATATTTGTGAGAATATCATTGTTTTGTGACTCCTACAAAAGTCCCATCTTGGGGAAGATTTTGAACATGTCTCAGTCATGATTTTTTTTCCCCCTTAATTTTTATTTATTTATTTTTAATTTTTGGCTGCACTGGGTTTTCGTTGCTGCAAGGGCATCTGTGTAGTTGTGGCAATTTTCAACAAGCTCTCTGATGCACACCCTCTCTTCAGCACAACTGCCATAGACATTCATTCCTGATGAAATTATTAACTTATAACTAGTATCTGAGGTTTTATTTTAGCTCTTTTTTCTCACTGTTATATTATCTTCATTCCAAAAGAGAATTCTTAACTCTTGAACTAAAAAGAAACTTAGTAATTATTTGTTTTCAGGAGGAGTAAAGTGGTTTTGAAATGAGTGCAGTGTGAAACAGTGTTCCAAGGTGGTTATTTGTTATGTATAACTGGTAAAGTAAATATTCTTGGAAAGGAAAAGCAAATAAAAATGTAAACTATGAAAATTTCCACATTTTTAGTTAAGAATAAAGAAGCAAATTTGAAAAACTCAGAAATAAGAACTGTTGTGAATAGGTATGATAGCTCCATACCCTGTAATTGCTCTAAGTAGATCTTAATAGTATTATCCCAGGCAGATAAATATTTAAATAGGTCTTAATAGCATTACCCCAGGCAGATAAATATTTGCCGTTATAATTTCCTCTGTTAAGAAATTTCATAAATCCTCTTTAGCAAGCCATTCTGATTTTCAATAACTGTATAATTTTCCTATTTTTGGTTTTTCTTAATAACCTAATGCAACCACACGTATAGCTCTTTAATCTTAAGAGTTTAGAGCGTTTCAGTGATAACGGTGATAATTTTTATCTATTAGAATTGTGGATCTACATCAAGTAAATAGTTTTAAATAGACAAGTTCTTTAAAACACTTAAGTTGCATTAAACTTTCAAGAATTATGATAAACATTTGTGATGTATCCTATAAATTGTCCCTCAGAATATGTATTATATATTGTCTTAATTCTCAGAAGGAAATTCCACTCTGAGTTCACTGTCCTATATCTGAAATCTTTGTATGCTTACTGAATAATCCCAGTTGAAAAACACGTTTATTCTAGAATAGAGCCAGATTTTTTCTTTCTGAACATCTGGATCCATGACTTACCTGCCATGTACTTGGTGCAGAAAAAGGTGCTCAGAAAGGTGTGTGTGTCCTAAAGTCTGTGCAGGCTCTCTCTCGCCTTAATCATTTTGTCTCTTTTTCTGGAAGTGTCTCCTCTGTCCATGGTGATTTCAGAGTTTTTTTTTTTCTCCTCTTCTTACTTCCTCTAGGGTTCTGATCCCACTGCATTCTCTGTGCTTACCCAAGCCATCACTGGTCAGGTGGGTTTTGTGGATGTTGAATTTTGCACTACCTGTGGAGAAAAAGGAGCAAGTAAAAGATGCTCAGTGTGCAAAATGGTAAGAATGAAGTTAAGTTCATTGACATCTGGTTTAGATTTCATCGAAGTTGGTAATTGAGTTTTCATATTCTATAAATGTAATAGTTGGCATTTTTTCTAATAAATTCTAATATATTAGATATGAAGTATTGAATCTAATATTTTAAAATAATTTTGAAAAAGAACTATAGGATACATGTAGTTCTATTCCCTCTTCTGTCCAGCTCACATGTTGCCCAGCTTCTATGCTGACCACACCCAAAAAAGAGAGTATGAATGAATGAATTGTTATGAGAAAACTTATTCACAGGGGACTGAGACTGGGGCATATGTGAGAACCTACAACAATTCATAAATATTCAGTCTTAAATCTTCCAATGTTGGCTTCAACCACTCTCTCTTCATCAGCTCTTCCTTGTAAAGCTCTCACTCCCTTCTCACTGTCACCAGTCTTTAAGCTCTGTACTGCTACCAACTTCTGCCAGAATTATCTTTATAAAGAGCATATCTGAATGGGTTCTTCTCACATATAGATACTACCCACATGCATGCATCTGGACATTCACTTTACCCTATAGATCATGTTAATTTCCTGTTGTTTTTAAGGTTGAAATTCTTTAGCACATTCTTCTGTAACCCGTCATGTTCTGCTAGAAACTTCTTCTCCAGTTTCGTTACCTTTAATTACTTACTTCTCTGAGCCTCAGTTTCCTTATGTGTGAAATGGGGCTAGAGTTGTGAGAACTAAATGAGACCGTCTACAATGATGAAGTATGGCCACATATTAAAACACTCCAAAATTCATTACTTAAAGCAAGTCTTTTTTCTCCCTCATGGTTGTGGTTGGCTGGGTCACATCTGTTCCATGTATTTCTCATCCTCTTTGGACCAGCAGGCCAGGGTGAACATGTCCTCATGGTGATGGTAGAGCTGTAAGTAGGCAAGTAGAAACATACAAGGTCTTTTGAGGTCCAGCCTTGAAATTGCCATGCTGTCTCATTCCTCTGGCCAAAACAAGTTGCATGGCTATATTTAAAGTTAATTCTCCTCCCCTTCAGAGAAAAGAACTTTGAAGTCACATGGGAAAATGTATGGGTGCAGGAAAGAATGAAGAATTGGGGCCAGTAATATAGTCTGTAATACCTTCTATGTATAACAGCCTAGCCCAGTGCGTGGCATATAATTTTACAAAAATCTAAGCTCTATTTACACAAATGTATTGCTGTCCTAAACACAGCATTCACTTTCCTATTCCTGCATTTTTGTACAAGATATTCCATCTACTTGGAGTGCTTCTTTCCTGTTTCTCTGTCTACTGACTCCCTGTATTTAGAGTGAGTCACTGCTTCCTCTGTGTTCCCATTGCTGTTACATCCTGTTCTAGGATATAAATCATGTTGTTAATTATTAGCCTCCATCTATGCTATCCCATCCTGCTCTAGCTTCCTCTGGGACAACAATTGTATTTTCTTTGTCCTTGTACCATATCAATTCGGGCACACAGAAGTCTCTTAAATAAATCATATGTTAGAGTCTTTGGTAGACCATGTGTTATATATTCATTGTTGTTAAAAAATGTAAGCTAAAAATTGCAAAGATAAACAATACACATTCATACATCATGGTTTTAAAATAAAGCACACTGGGAGTTAGTCACTTAGTCGTGCCCGATGCTTTGTGAGCCCATGGACTATATCCCACCAGGCTCCTCTGTCCATGGCATTCTCCAGGCAAGAATACTGGAGTGGGTTGCCATTTCCTTCTCCATGGGATCTTCCCAACCCGGTGTCAGTCCCGGGTTTCCTACATTGCAGGCGATTCTTTACCATCTGAGCTACCAGGGACGCCTAGAAAAGTTAATATTTTTACAGCACAGTACTTGATTTAATGTTGTAATTGAAAAATCATGTGACTACACCTCTTGAAAATAAACCTACAATTGCCTTCAGGTAATATATTGTGATCAGACGTGCCAGAAAACACACTGGTTTGCACATAAGAAAATCTGTAAGAATCTCAAGGACATTTATGAGAAGCAACAGTTGGAGGCTGCCAAGGCAAAGAGTGAAGAGAACAGTAAGTGTATAAAAACTGGGACCATAATACTTGTCAGTAGGAAGAGGACGGATCAATTATATTAACACAGGACACACAGGAACTGCGTCTTCTCAGGAAACCAAGGAAGACTGGGGTTAACCAACATCAGGATCACACTTAAATATATCCTTCTTTTGAGTCTCTGGGATAATGTACAGACTATAGTCAGCCTAGATAGCACTAGAAAATGAAAACCATAAAATTCTGAGGAATGGTGTTTATTCCCCTTTCTACTTTGTGATTCATGAGACTGCTCTGGAGCCATCTGACTCTTAATGAATAGTTTACTTATATTTTGCTCACAAAGGATTTTAAGGTCTCTGAATAAGGAAATAATTAAATTTCCCCTAATGGCTGCCTGAAGATTTTAAGATTGGAAACCTTTAAATTTCTTAATTATGAAACTGCAGGTAAAATTATGGAATAAATTTATAAATTGCAAGTTAACTTGCACAGCATAACTTTCCACAAGTGTGAGGGCAGTGAGTTCCATATTATTTTTCCTCTCCTTTCCTCATAAAGTGTATAACTCATTTTCATCAGAAACAGTGAGTTGCTTCGGCAATGATTCACATATTGGAGAAGAGAACCGCCCACACTCTTACGTCCCACCCCAGAGGATATAGGATATGTATCACACATTCTGGGAAGTGATAGGTTGCCAAAAGGTTACCTGGGTGATTCTGACACTAAGCATGCTCATCTCTATTCCTCAAAGGACCATGTCCTTTTGCCACCTGGTGGAGAAACCTATTAATGGAAATGGATGATTTGTACAAACCTGCATTCATACCAAATAAACTGGTATAAATAGATTATTAATAGAACAGTCAGGCTTTCTGGCTGTCTTGCTTTCTTCTGTTTGCTGGACCAAACCTTTATATCCCGAGTGTTGAAAGTGGTATATAACGGCTGGTCACATACTCAAGAAGCCATATGGGAGGGTTGTCAGTGGATGAGAACTCCTGGTTGGTAGACATCAGTCCATCCCACACACGATTCTACTCCTTTATTCTCCACAAATGTGCAATAGGCTTTATTATCCCCCACTTTATAAGGAGACAGCCTTGGATAGGCATTTACCTAACCAAGCATGTCAAGCTAACTCATGGCAAAGCCGTATTCAAATGTGGATTTTGCTTGTCTGCAATCCTGATTTCGAGGCCTGAGTTCGAATGCCAGTTCTCTTATTTTCACTGGCTGTGCCACGATGAGCAGGTTAACAAACCCCCTCTCTTCTCTGTTTCCCCATTTGTAAAAGAACAATGCTAATAGAAAACTCCCCCTTGTGGTTGTTATGAGGATTAAATGAGTTAATACACAGAAGCCCTTAGAAGAGTGTCTGGCACATAGTAAGAGCCAGATGACTTTTTTTTCTTCTTTTTTTTTAATCAGATAGCAAACTTGACGTCAATTCTAATTGTGTTGGTGAAGAGCGGCCGGAGGAGGCTGAAACGAGAATCTGCCAAGAGAATGACAATCCTAAGGATTCTGAGGAAGGCGAGAAAGAATCTCTGCAGAGTGATGCTGGGCTGGAAGGCTTACAGGAGGCTGCTGTAGGCCCACAGGTGTCTGAGGAGTGAGGGCCAGGGAGTGTCTGAGCAAGTGCACACAGTCCCCACCTGGCAGGTAGCTGGGAACTCACACGATTGCATCCTGCTTGGCTCCACACCTGCCTGGCACTGTGGCGGGATTCCACATTTCACAGAATATGTGCTTTCCAGCAAGACCCTGTCCACCACGCCCTGACTTCATACTGATTCTGTTGTATAATAGAACAGATATTCCTGGAGAGAAAGACGTTGTTTCAAAATGCAGGAGAAACATTTTTATTCCCTTTCTGAGGCAGGCTTCCCAGCAGTTGTTCTCAAAGGAAAATAAATTTCCTTTTAAAAAAGAAATATATGTTCTTGGGAACAAAGAGGCAAGCAGAACAGTTGTAGGAGAGAGGAGATTTTCAGGAAAAGAAAAATTTTATAGCCATAGAGATGGGTAGTTAGAATCATAACTTATATGTAAATAAAATGCTTTATATAAATAGCATTTATGGTAAAGTGCTACTTATTAAGATGCAATAAAATGAAGAAAAGCTACATCTTAAAGGAGCTCTGACATAGTTCAGCTAATTGTAGTTTTCTATAGAATTTATCCTGAGCAGACTGAACTTTATGTAGTTCTTGCAGTGACATTTTATCTACAGTGTTTGTACCTTCAGAAATGTCAAATCCCCCAGGAGGAACGGAGGTATAGCCACAGTTATCTCAGCATGTGCATTAGAAAAATATGTTTGATGAAATTGTTGATTAAACAAAGACTAAACATACTGTGTCCACAGTTACTGTAAAACTGACTCATGTGCTGTTTTCCACTTGAAAAGCTGTGACCTTCCTGTAAGCTTTCCACGGGGTTCTTCTTGTCCATGAAAGATTTGTCTGATTATATAACTTGTCTGATTTCTAACTGTCATTTATAGGCTGTGCTGGCATCAGTTTTTAGTGTCTGAGTATTTAAATCGACCTAGAGTGAGATTTGAAGATAGTGCTGTGTTTCAAAGTTCCCGTGTGTTGATTGTAAAATAAATTGTGCCTACTAACAGAGCCAATTTAAATCTTTTTTCATATTTATTGCTACTTAGGGGGTGGCAAATGGTAAAGAAATAGTAGAGAACTTAAAACATTTTAGGAAACAGCAAATGCTGGAGAACACAGTAATAATTATTTTAATATTTACAATTGTAAATCAGAATGACAAGAATTCTCACTTCACTTCACTGATCAGATTCTTCTGTCTTGCTGCTTTTTCTCTTCCTTACGCTCAGTTACTTTTCTCCCAGCCCCAACACGTACATCTTCTGTACACCCTGTATTATGCTGCTGTAGGAAGACTTCTTGTGAGTAAATCACTGTTTAGGGTTAAGTGGGTAGGAATTCAACAGGCAGATTTTTCCTGCACTTGTGAATCATGACAAGCCCCCCTTCTCTCATTGAAATCCCTCAATCTGCACACACTGATAAACGTTTATCTTTGACTAGAAAAATGGTCCTCTTAGGCCTTCCTCTTCCACAAGTAAATTTTTAACCCAAGTTCCCTGATTTTAATTATTTTTCGAGTATGTGGTATCATCATGGTCCCTGTTTTTGGATAGCAGGAAAGGTTATGAAAAAGCCGAAGGGAGCAGGAAAATTGAGATGTGGCAACATAGAGGTGATTTTCTCTTTATTGAAATGAATGCTAATATGAGTCAGAACTCCAGCACAGCTACAGCTGGCATTAATAGTAACTTTCCAGTTGGACAGAGAGGACTTCAGATGTAAGCCATGTCAGTATCAAAAGTTCTGTAGATATATTTCAGGGAAGGGTTGGTTAGAAAATGGAATTTAAGAAAAATGAGGTTGGTTCTGATGGTACTGTCTTTGTCATAAATAACCAAAAATAGATGGTTATCTATTATAATAGCATCAAAACAGGTGGTCATCCAGCTACTCCTTTTTTTTTTACCATCTTGAATTATTTTCAATATGCCATCCAGAAACTTTTCTCAAAAACAGGACCTAAAGGATTAGAATAGTCTTACTATTGTAATGTCTTATATTCAGAGCTGATATAATAGAATATTAAATTAGCCAATAGGTTTATTCAAAACTTGGATTGTGCTTTTTGACCCAGTAGTGGCTTAGTTGCTAAATCGTGTCTGACTCTTGCAACCCAATGGACTGTAGCCTGCCAGGTTTCTCTGTCCTTGGGATTTCCCAGGCAAGAATACTGGAGTGAGTTGCCATTTCCTTCTCCTGGGAATCTTCCCAACCCTGGGATCAAACCCGGGTCTCCAGGTTTGCAGGCAGATTCTTTACCAACTAGGTAATAATAATAGCTAACGCTGAAAGCTACTGCATCTCTGAAGCTATTTTGTTTAATATTCACAACAACCCCATGAATTAGGCTTTATTTTTATCCACTCACAGTACAGATAAGGAAGTTAAAGTCTAAAAAGGCCCACTCAGTCATCCAAAAGTACAGAGTTGGAACTCAGCAAGGTCTGCAAGTTTGACTACAACATTGTATACTCTTTATATGTTACCATTGCTGTAGTTTCTCTGCAGACATGAGATAATAGAGCCCAGTAGACAAGCCATTATTTTATAGGATGTGGTGGGTGACCCCTCGGCCCTTAAAAAGATGACTGATTTTAGTCATCTGTCATGTTTGTGAGTTTACTTGAGTTTTAATATTATTGGATATTAAACTGAACAGAAATACTTGAAGTAGTTCTGCAGTGTTTTTATCTTCTCAGGACCGTCTCCCCTGCTTCTGAAACAAATCACTTTCCTTCTTGAGTGGGAGATAATGTCTTCCTAGTCTCCCAGTTTTATAACAATCAGTAGTGACCTGTTTCCTTGGCCACAACAAGGCCCATCAGAGTACCTCTCAGAGATTTTACCTTCCTGAAGCCAAAGAGGGAGGATTTTTGTTTGTTTCTCCCTTGGGATGATCATAAATTATAGGGATTCAGTTCAGAAGCTGACATGTAGAGGTACCTAGGAGAATGCAGCCACTGAGTAGATACAGATAAGGGAGGGATACAAGGAGGGAAGGGTGTCGAATTCACTGGGCTCTGACATGGTCCACACTGGGTTTGCTTCGTTTGGTTACATGAGCAAATTTCTCATTTGGCTTTCTATAAATCAAAAGCAAAGAACTATTAAGACCTCCTTGAAAAACTTAATGGAATCAAATTTCAAAAGTTAAATGTCTATAAATATAATTAAAAGGAAAACGAAGGCACATAAAAGTTTTGAGATTATATACTCTTAGAAAAAGTACAAAGGCAGGCCAAGTTTTGAATTACAGTGCTACCACTACAGGTTGTTTTTGCATCTCTTCAATGGCACCCCACTCCAGTACTCTTGCCTGGAAAATCCCATGGATGGAGGAGCCTGGTAGGCTGCAGTCCATGGGGTTGCAAAGGGTCAGACATGACTGAGTGACTTCACTTTCACTTTTCACTTTCATGCACTGGAGAAGGAAATGGCAACCCACTCCAGTGTTCTTGCCTGGAGAATCCCAGGGACAGGGGAGCCTGGTGGGCTGCCGTCTACGGGGTCGCACAGAGTCGGACACAACTGAAGCGACTTAGCAGCAGCAGCAATGTTTATTTTGGAAAAGCATATCTGTTTGCAATTGTATAGAAATTAATAATGTTTATGTAAGCTCTGACAATATTAAAGCATCATTTGCATGGACAAAAAGCAAGATCTTAATTTAGTAGAAACAACTTTCTTCTTCCTGCTAATAATGATTGAATACTTTAGCAGATAAACAGATTTCCGCCCCTGCCAAAAGGTGGCTCTAGCCTAGCTTCTATGTCCTTTAAAGATAAAATTCTAGTTTTATAAATCAATAAAGGCATCTTTTTAAATGGTGATCTTAGTTTGTCTGCGATGAATCAGGTAGCTATGTAATTGATCAATTCAGGGTAGTGTAGCTAGCAAATTCATACACTTGCATAAAACTACTTAATCTCAGGGATGATGCCAAATGACTAATTTTAAATGTGAAAAAAATTGTCAGTTCCAGAAGAAACCATGAATGAATTCTTAGTGACTTTGGCATGAAGAAGGCCTTCTTAAATATGTCACTAAACTCAGAAGCCACAAGTGAAATTAGTTCAGCTAGATTAAAAAAAAAAAATCTGAACACTTCTGGGAAGATAGTGTATACATACTTTTCCTTATTCCTCCTCCTAAGTAAGACTGAAAACCCTGGACATTACATATAAAACAAACAGAGGAAGCCGACTGGCTAGGCCCCTCAGGACCAGGCAGTGATACTTGGTTTTTTGTCTGTTTCCTTTCTGCCTCATATATCACAGATTTGAGGCAGAAGCCAGTAACATGGAAACAACAATCAGAGGCAAAAATAAGCTCCAGCAAACAAATGCCTGCTCTGTGGATTTTGGACTCAGCTGAAACACCAAATCATACCTGAATTTCAAGTCTGTACCAGCCTACCCTACAAATTTTGGACTTGCCAGCCCTGGCCGCACCAATGGCATGACGCAATTCCTTAAAATAAATTGCTCTCTGTAAATATGCATGTACCCAAATGATTCTGTATCTCTGAAGAACCCTAATAGACTGCATGTCCTAGTTTGAGCTGCTAAAACAAATTACCATGGGTTAGGGTGGTTTAAACAGCAAACATTTATTTCTCACAGTTCTGGAGGCTAGAAGTTCGAGACCTGGGTGCCAGCATGGTCAAGTTCTTGGTGAGTGTCTTCTTCCTGGTTTACAGAGGGCCACTGTACTATGTCCTCATTAGCAGAAAGGGCATGCTAGCTGTCTGGCCTCTTATAAGCTTGCTAATCCTGTTATTCATGAGGCTCCACGCTCATGACCTGATTGCCTCCCAAAGGCCTTACCTCCAAGTACCATCACACTGGGAATTAGATTTCAACGTGTACATTTTGAATGAACACAAACATCAGTCTCTGGTGCTAGGTATAGTTCCTAAGGGGCACAACTACTCTTGAACAACACAGGGGTTAGGGATGCCCACCCTCCAGAAATCCAAGTATAACTTTCCAATCTGTCGTCCATAATTGTAGTCTCACATCTGTGAATTCAGCCAACTACAGAGCATGTAGTACTGTGCTACATAGTTATTGGAAAAAAAATCTGCCCATAAGTGAATCTATGTAGATCAAACCCAAGTTATTCATGGGTCAACTGTAATAGATGACATATATTGAGCACTTTCAGAAAGCCACTCTACTTTACACGTTACATACATGATCTAGTATAATCCTTCCAACTCTCTGAAGTAACTTATTGTTTTAAAGAAAAGGAAATTAAAGCCTCTATAGAAATTAACTAACTTGTCCAAGTAACGTAACCGGTAAGTGGAAGAGCTAAACTAGATTGTCCAATTCCAGAGGCCTAGCTTATAACCGCAGCCCTCCACAAATCTATGCATCAGTATTTTCTCTTCCCCAGTTAAAAGATCAAGTGATGGATCCTGAAATAAATGTGCTCCCTCTTGAACCCACTTGAATGGGTCTTTGTTTTTTGAAGCAAATAATTAAAGATTCTCTCAATTGTATATTCCGTTTTGGTAGAGTTTTAGATTGTTTAGGTAAGGATCATGTATTTTATTTTGTCCTTTTCTCC
The DNA here is from genome assembly GCF_023091745.1 of Budorcas taxicolor. Taxonomy (NCBI): domain Eukaryota; kingdom Metazoa; phylum Chordata; class Mammalia; order Artiodactyla; family Bovidae; genus Budorcas; species Budorcas taxicolor. The sequence continues at coordinate 27,087,860 of NC_068913.1, read as the reverse complement.
AAATGGTATTTAATGTAATATTTTCCTCTCGTGGAAATAATAGGTCTTCATTCTTGAACCAGAAGTACCCAGTATTGAGGAGTGCATTTTGAAACAAATCTTTTTCATACAAATGAGATATATTTCCATTAGTTCTCTAAAAAGATTAAGTAAAATTTGTTAGCCATACTTTTGCAATTGGAATAGATTTTTTTCCTTTTTAGCGATTGTGGGATTAAAAATAACTTTTTTATTTTACTATTCTTTTAGTGGTTAACCTGAGTATTGCAATACCCCATCTTCCATTGGACAGAATGTGGTCCACTGGAGAAGGGAATGGCAAACCACTTCAGTATTCTTGCCTTGAGAACCCCATGAACAGTATGAAAAGGTAAAACAATAGGATACTGAAAGAGGAACTCCCCAGGTCAGTAGGTGCCCAATATGCTACTGGAGATCAGTGGAGAAATAACTCCAGAAAGAATGAAGGAATGGAGCCAAAGCAAAAACAATACCCAGCTGTGGATGTGACTGGTGATAGAAGGAAGGTCTGATGCTGTAAAGAGCAATATTGCATAGGAACATGGAATGTTAGGTCCATGAATCAAGGCAAATTGGAAGCGGTCAAACAGGAGATGGCAAGAGTGAATGTCGACATTCTAGGAATCAGCAAACTAAAATGGACTGGAACGGGTGAATTCAACTCAGATGGCCATTATATCTACTACTGAGGGCAGGAATCCCCCAGAGGAAATGGAGTAGCCATCATGGTCAACAAAAGAGTCTGAAATGCAGTACTTGGATGCAATCTCAAAAACAAAGGAATGATCTCTGTTCGTTTCCAAGGCAAACCATTCAATATCACAGTAATCCAAGTCTATGCCCCAACCAGTAATGCTGAAGAAGCTGAAGTTGAACAGTTCTATGAAGACCTACAAGACCTTTTAGAACTAACACCCCAAAAGATGTCCTTTTCATTATAGGGGACTGGAATGCAAAAGTAGGACGTCAAGAAACACCTGGAGTAACAGGCAAATTTCGCCTTGGAATACGGAATGAAGCAACTCTAATAGAGTTTTGCCAAGAAAATGCACTGGTCATAGCAAATACCCTCTTCCAACAAAACAAGAGAAGACTACACATGGACAACACCAGATGGTCAACACCAAAATCAGATTGATTATATTCTTTGCAGCCAAAAATGGAGAAGCTCTATACAGTCAGCAAAAACAAGACCAGGAGCTGACTGTGGCTCATATCATGGACTTCTTATTGCCAAATTCAGATTTAAATTGAAGAAAGTAGGGAAAACCACTAGACCATTCAGGTATGACCTAAATCAAATCCCTTATGATTATACAGTGGAAGAGAAAAATAGATTTAAGGGACTAGATCTGATAGATAGAGTGCCTGATGAACTATGGAATGAGGTTCGTGACATTGTACAGGAGACAGGGATCAAGACCATCTCCATGGAAAAGAAATGCAAAAAAGCAAAATGGCTGTCTGGGGGGCCTTACAAATAGCTGTGAAAAGAAGAGAAGCGAAAACCAAAGAGAAAAGGAAAGATATAAGCATCTGAATGCAGAGTTCCAAAGAATAGCAAGAAGAGATAGGAAAGCCTTCCTCAGCGATCAATGCAAAGAAATAGAGGAAAACAATAGAGTGGGAAAGACTGGAGATCTCTTCAAGAAAATTAGAGACACCAAGGGAACATTTCATGCAAAGATGGGCTCGATAAAGGACAGAAATGGTATGGACCTAACAGAAGCAGAAGATATTGAGAAGAGGTGGCAAGAATACACAGATCAACTATACAAAAAAGATCTTCACGACCAAGATAATCACGATGGTGTGATCACTCACCTAGAGCCAGACATCCTGGAATGGGAAGTCAAGTGGGCCTTAGAAAGCATTACTGCGAACAAAGCTAGTGGAGCTGATGGAATTCCAGCTGAGCTATTTCAAATCCTGAAAGATGATGCTGTGAAAGTGCTACACTCAATATGCCAGCAAATTTGGAGAACTCAGCAGCGGACACAGGACTGGAAAAGGTCAGTTTTCATTCCAATCCCAAAGAAAGGCAATGCCAAAGAATGCTCAAACTACCGCACAATTGCACTCATCTCACACGCTAGTAAAGTCATGCTCAAAATTCTCCAAGCCAGGCTTCAGCAATATGTGAACCGTGAACTTCCAGATGTTCAAGCTGGTTTTAGAAAAGGCAGAGGAACCAGAGATCAAATTGCCAACATCAGCTGGATCATCGAAAAAGTAAGAGAGTTCCAGAAAAAGATCTCTTTCTGCTTTATTGACTATGCCAAAGCCTTTGACTGTGTGGATCACAATAAACTGTGGAAAATTCTGAAAGAGAAGGGAATACCAGACCACCTGACCTGCCTCTTGAGAAACCTATATGCAGGTCAGGAAGCAACAGTTAGAAGTGGACATGGAACAACAGACTGGTTCCAAATAGGAAAAGGAGTACATCAAGGCTGTATATTGTCACCCTGCTTATTTAACTTATATGCAGAGTCCATTATGAGAAACATTGGGCTGGAAGAAGCACAAGCTGGAATCAAGATTGCCGGGAGAAATATCAATAACCTCAGATATGCAGATGACACCACCCTCATGGCAGACAGTGAAGAGGAACTAAAAAGCCTCTTGATGAAAGTGAAAGAGGAGAGTGAAAAAGTTGGCTTAAAGCTCAACATTCAGAAAACTAAGATCATGGCATCCGGTCCCATCACTCCATGGGAAATAGATGGGGAAACAGTGGAAACAGTGTCAGACTTTATTTTGGGGGGCTCCAGAATCACTGCAGATGGTGATTGCAGCCATGAAATTAAAAGATGTTTATTCCTTGGAAGGAAAGTTATGACCAACCTAGATAGCATATTCAAAAGCAGAGACATTACTTTGCCAACAAAGGTCCGTCTAGTCAAGGCTATGGTTTTTCCAGTAGTCATGTATGGATGTGAGAGTTGGACTGTGAAGAAGGCTGAGCGCCGAAGAATTGATGCTTTTGAACTGTGGTGTTGGAGAAGACTCTTGAGAGTCCCTTGGACTGCAAGGAGATCCAACTAGTCCATTCTAAGGGAGATCAGTCCTGGGTGTTCTTTGGAAGGAATGATGCTGACGTTGAAACTCCAGTACTTTGGCCACCTCATGTGAAGAGTTGACTCATTGGAAAAGACTCTGATGCTGGGAGGGATTGGGGGCAGGAGGAAAAGGTGACGACAGAGGATGAGATGGCTGGATGGCATCACCGACTTGATGAATGTGAGTTTGAGTGACTCTGGGAGACGGTGATGGACAGGGAGGCCTGGCATGCTGCGATTCATGGGGTCGCAAGGAGTCGGAGACGACTGAGCTACTGAACTGAACTGAACTGAACTGATCCTCCATTTACTGAAATCTAATTACAAAGTTTGAACATTCTTTGGCATTGCCTTTCTTTGGGATTGGAATGAAAACTGACATTTTCCAGTCCTGTGTCCACTGCTGAGTTCTCCAAATTTTCTGGCATAATGAGTGCAGCACTTTAACAGCATCATCTTTCAGGATTTGAAATAGCTCAGCTGGAATTCCATCAGCTCCACTAGCTTTCTTCCTAGTGATGCTTTTGAATGCCCACTTGACTTCCCATTCCAGGATGTCTGGCTCTAGGTGAGTGATCACACCATCGTGATTATCTTGGTCGTGAAGATCTTTTTTGTATAGTTCTTCTGTGTATTCTTGCCACCTCTTCTCAATATCTTCTACTTCTGTTAGGTCCATACCATTTCTGTCCTTTATCGAGCCCATCTTTGCATGAAATGTTCCCTTGGTATCTCTTAATTTTCTTGAAGAGATCTCCAGTCTTTCCCACTCTATTGTTTTCCTCTATTTCTTTGCATTGATCGCTGAGGAAGGCTTTCCTATCTCTTCTTGCTATTCTTTGGAACTCTGCATTCAGATACTTGTATCTTTCTTTTTCTCCTTTGCTTTTCACCTCTCTTCTTTTCACAGCTATTTGTATGGCCCCGCAGACAGCCATTTTGCTTTTTTGCATTTCTTTTCCATGGAGATGGTCTTGATCCCTGTCTCCTGTACAATGTCACGAACCTCCATCCATCGTTCATCAGGCACTCTATCTATCAGATCTAGTCCCTTAAATCTATTTTTCTCTTCCACTGTATAATCATAAGGGATTTGATTTAGGTCATACCTGAATGGTCTAGTGGTTTTCCCTACTTTCTTCAATTTAAATCTGAATTTGGCAATAAGAAGTCCATGATATGAGCCACAGTCAGCTCCTGGTCTTGTTTTTGTTGACTGTATAGTTTCTCCATCTTTAAGAACTGACGCTTTTGAACTGTGGTGTTGGAGAAGACTCTTGAGAGTCCCTTGGACTGCAAGGAGATCCAACCAGTCCATTCTGAAGGAGATCAGCCCTGGGATTTCTTTGGAGGGAATGCTGACGCTGAAACTCCAGTACTTTGGCCACCTCATGCGAAGAGTTGACTCACTGGAAAAGACTCTGATGCTAGGAGGGATTGGGGGCAGTAGGAGAAGGGGACAACAGAGGATGAGATGGCTGGATGGCATCACTGACTCGAAGGACGTGAGTCTGAGTGAACTCCGGGAGTTGGTGATGGACAGGGAGGCCTGGTGTGCTGCGATTCATGGGATTGCAAGGAGTTGGACACGACTGAGTGACTGAACTGAACTCAACTGAATTAAAAAGTAATACTGCTTGTGTAGTTTATGAGCCATCTTAAATCTGAGCCAAAATACACCATTTCCATCCTGAAATAGACTGTTGCTCTGCCCACCCGACGTAATTGGTTTTTGGGTCTCATGGTATTCTGTTCCTGATGAGTTCAGCTCAGGCTCCCAGTTCTAGAATGAATGCAGTAGCATTCCTCGAACTGACCAGAGAGTAGCTCTCTGCTGCTGATGCTGTGATCCTTGAAGACTGCACTGTAAGCCCTCTCAGCTTGCCAGAGGCTTTACAAGATATCGTTGCTGCTGCTGCTGCTGCTGCTAAGTCACTTCAGTCGTGTCCGACTCTGTGCGACCCCATATACAGCAGCCCACCAGGCTCCCCAGTCCCTGGGATTCTCCAGGCAAGAATACTGGAGAGAGTTGCCATTTCCTTCTCCAATGCATGAAAGTGAAAGATGAAAGTGAAGTCGCTCAGTCGTGTCGGAGTCTTAGCGACCCCATGGACTGCAGCCCACCAGGCTCCTCCATCCATAGGATTTTTCAGGCGAAAGTACTACAGTTGAGTGCCATTGCCTCTCTGAAGATATCGTTACTTACAACAAATACTAAAATTATGGATTAGGCTGGGTTATTGTGTTACTGGGGCTTCCCAGGTGACTCAGTGGTAAAGAATCCACCTTGTGAATGCAAGAGACTCAGGAGATGCAGTTTCAGTCCCTGTGTTGGGAAGATCCCCTGGAGGAGGGTATGGCAACTCACTCCAGTATTCTTGCTTGGAAAATATCTTGGACAGAGGAGCTTGGCAGGCTACAGTCCATAAGGAAAAAGTCGGATATTAGAGCGATTGAGCACACACACACACATTGTATTAATTATCTATTACTATATAGCAAATTATCCCAAAATTTATCAGCTTGAAGCTTCAGTAAGCATTATCTCATGAAGTTCCTGCAGGCCAAAAATAGAAGCAGCTTGATGATGTGGTTCTGGCTTGGAGTTTCTCAGGGGGGTGTTATGAAGCTTTCAACCAGAGTTGCAGTCCTCTGAGGGTTTTAAATTGGATCTGGAAGACCCACTTGCAAGGTGATTAACTGGGTCTGGAGGAAGAATTGTAACTCACACAGTTGTCAGCAGAGGACTTAGTTCCTTACTTTCTTCTGGAAGTAGGTCTCAGTTCTTCACCACATTGATCTCTCCAGAGGACTGCGTAAGTGTCATGACATGACAGCTGGCTTCCTGCGGGTTAAGTGAGAAGGAGAGAGGAAGAGAACATTTTGATTATTTCTGTGAAGTAATCTTGGAAGCTACATGCCGTCATTTTTGCCTTTATATCAGCCATTCATGAAACTCTCTTTTTCTTTGCCTCAGCTGTAACCTTCTGCCAGCCACCATACCAGACTTTGCAGATTCTAGCTGTGCACAGAATCCTATGTGCCCAGAGGTAAAAGGAGGTCACAGATTCTTGGCGACTGTTCACTACACCCGCTCGGGTTTTCATCTCTTGCTTTTGATTTCAGCCCCACTTCTACAGTGTGTCTGTGGTACAGTGTGATAATGTCTAGGCACCATCAGATAAGGGGACATGTTGCTCTGCTTTTTATAAGCTTTTATCTAGCTCTTGAGCTTAGCTGGAGAAGATCAGCAATATATTTTGAGTTACCTTACATGTCCAGTTTTGTGTCGCAGCACCAGGCAACTGCTGAAAAGTTTTCTGTTTCTGCTTCCCTCTTACAGAGTGCTTCTGGATAGGCCAACCACAGATCATAAGCTCACACCCAGAACCGATAAATGCCTCCAAAGGTGAGAGTGAAAGTCATACCTTGTGTCATCATCATGCAATGGAATACTATATATATCAATGAGCACGACAGAATTATTGCTACTGACAACATGGGTCCATTTTACAATGTTGAGTAAAAGAAGCCAGAAAAAATAATTCAGCTTCTATGATTCCATTTATATGCCTTTCGAAAACATAAATATATGGTTTAGAAACCATATTAATGTATATTAATATCTAATATATGTGCTTAGAAACACAATACATGGTTTAGAAATCAGGATGTTGTAGTAACTGGGCATTGGACCGGTAACAGGAATGAGGAGGTTTCTAGAGTACTGGTAATGTTCTATTTCTTGATCTAGGATGATCCTTACATGTGTGTGTTCATTTTTTGGGAAAATTTGTTAAAATGATTTGCATATATTTCTATATCCATGTTTAACTTCAAAAGAAACTTAAGAGAAAATGTAGGAATTATTTTTCCTTGGTGTTTGTTTACATCCCAATGTTTCAAATAACACCACAGTAAATAAAGAATATGCTAATCACAGAAAAGTTTAATATATAACTGAAAGCTACTAAGATTTCTAGAAACCCCAGGGGCTATCTCAGTGTGATTGTAAGCATTTGGGCAGGTCCTGTGTCTTTCTCTTCAAGGTATTTTTCCTCTCGTGTTGGCACTGTGTCCCAGTTCAGAGAGGTGATAGCCATTGCCGATCGCCTCATGGACCTTACGAAAACAGCATCTTCTGGGTCGTCAAACCTAGTTCTGCAAAAATGGCAATTATAAAATCAATTAGACCAAAACACATATTTAATTTAAAGGCATCAGCGCCATATTTTTCTGTTATTTGTAGTATAGTACCACTGACAAATAACTTTAGAGCCCTACTGACAAATGCCTTTCAGGACAAGTAACACTGTTTTTATTGTATATTTTAAAAATACAATGGACGTATTTGGGATCAGCTATCATAGATGTCAGTATAAATGTGACTATTCTTGCATTCACGTTTAGTCAGTGGTTAAATGAAATGGTTAAAATATTTATAGCTATGATATGTATTAGTATCTTATATACATTTTATTGAAAAGTTATAATTTCTCTGCATTATGCTACATTTTATAAAAAGTGCTGGGAGATAATATTTTTCAAGACTGAATCCAAAGAGAAAATTCCTTAGTGCAAAATGAAAAGGATGATTTAAAAAATTTATCAATATTCATAAATTGAGATTTTTCAGTTATGAACTATTTATTTTAAAAATATAAATTCCAGTGAGTATAAAATATTAATAATTGCACTCACTGAACATACTTGGGGGAAAAGTAAAAAGGAAGTAAGGACCTTCATTTTTAATATCGGGTTTAACTTTTTTCCTAACTTCTCCCTCCACCTCACTCTACCTCTTAATTTATTTTAGGTTTTAATAATAATATTAAAAACCCTAGACGGTAAAGCGTCTGTCTACAATGTGGGAGACCTGGGTTCGATCCCTGGGTCGGGAAGTTCCCTGGAGAAGGAAATGGCAACCCACTCCAGTACTCTTGTCTAGAAAATCCCATGGACGGAGGAGCCTGGCGTCCATGGGGTCGCAGAGTCGGACACGACTGAGCGACTTTCTTTCTTTATAAATATATCAAATATAAATACATAGCTTGAAATCATTCATCACAGGAAGATAGTGTGATTTTTCCTATCAAAAAGTTAGTCATTTTTTAACTCATTAAAATTCATTTGGGGAAATGGGAATAATTTAGGGAATCACCACAATTATGAAATAACATGATAATAAAAGCAAAGTTTAAAAATCACTTACTTGTCTACATTATTTGCAAATGCAAAGTCTGAAAAAGAAATTCTAAATTAGTATTTTTCAAATGTTTATTCAGCATTTTAAAACAATGAAATAATGCTATAAAGGAAAAAGTCGAGAGCATATGTTTCTGGGTTTTGAGCAGTCTTTCAGATAAATAGTTCAGTTCATCAAAATTGCCATGATGCCTAACCCCAAACTGAAATTTTCTCTCAGATATAGAACCTTAGGTGTTTCTAATGTCTAATGTCTTGAGGCAAATTCTTTACTACAATACATGCCTCAAAACTGAGAACAAAATGCTCTATCAATTTGGTTACCACTGGAACCCATGTGGGGATTTTTATAATTAAGATAGTGAGTCTCATGTGCAGAAAGAGAGCCTTTTTCTGTTTCAGATAGACACATGCATCTGTAAATGGACTAATAGACCAAATGTGGAAAAAATATTTAGGGCAGTTTAAGCCACTTGGATTCTTGGCATTAACTTCAAAGAAACAGGATAAACAAATCCTAGTTCATAAGAATCTACATCTTCCCTAGCTTTGGAGCTCAAAGGCTAGTCCTCAAAGCTTGGATTTCCTATGGTATCTTCTCGAGACTGTCATTGCTTTGTTTATTCCTCTCCAGAGGCCCAGTGCCAGGCTAGTGATGGAATGTACCAACACCTGTTGGGCCAGCAAAGCCCACAGTCTGAGCTCCTGCCAACCCACAGGCAGCAGGGACACTCTGCCTTAGGAGAGGGGTTCATGGCATCACTCCCATTACAAGTGGCTGGTGCAAGTCTTCCATTTCTTTGCTGATCTCCCCAGACTCTGTCTACATTTTCAATTACAAAAAGCTCACATTTTGCTTATGATGAATATAAACAAGAAAACAGTAAAAAGTGAAATTCCCCTTTGATCTTTCCAGTTCCTCATATCAGTAGTATCACTAGTAAGTGTTTTGTATGTATGCTTCCAGCCTTCTGTGTGCGTATACATGTCCACTCACATACATACACAAAAAGATTTATTTGCTGACAATTCTCATTTTGTCATGACTCCACATTATATTGGGCTTCTCTGGTGACTCAGTTGATAAAGAAACTGCCTGCAATGCAGGAGACCTGGGTTTGATCCCTGGGTTGGGAAGATCCCCTAGAGAAGGGAACGCATTATATTCCTCCAAATGCAGTTATTTGTTGTTGTTGTTGTTTTTGGTATTCAAGATTTATCATGGAATGATTCTTTATTCCAATAGTTTGTATTGTAAGGATGTGCCATAAGTTAACTTTCTATGAGTGACCATTTAGACCTTCTACTGTTTTTCTATTACAAAAAAAAATGTTTCAATTAGCACTTTATATATATATCTGTTTGTGTTTGTGCAGATACTTCTGTAGTAGAGAGATTTCAAATTTAGTTGCTGTGTTGACTAGGTTGCATATTCTGTATGTATGTGCATGGGTACTGTCACATTGCCATATGACCTTGCAAGAAAATTGAACTAGTTTACACTCCCACTTATTATGTATGAGTTATGCTTTTGTCTCTCCTCCACTTCACCAGCCTTTCCAGTGTTTGCCTAACTGCAGGATGAAAATGGCATCTCATTGTTTTAATTTGCACTTACTTGCTCACTAGTGAAGCTGATTGTTGGACATCACATTTATTTCCTTCTATAAATCTCCACATCTTTTGTCACTAGTTTTCAAAGTGATTTATAGGATCCTTTGATATAATGGGCATTAACTTTTGTCTATTGTATATACTGCAAATATTTCTTCCAGTTGTGTTTTTTTTAATTTTATTCCTGGGATTTGAAGAAATTTCAAGTTGTCCTTGCTTCTCAGGCTATTTGGAATACAATTGATTTCTTTCTCAATTTAAGGTGAAGAGTAATAAAATCAAAATGTGGTGTTACAACTGCTTTATAAACATTTTCAAATGTAGTTTATTTCCAATGAAAGAATTTATCATCCTCAATGTGCACATCACAGTAAGAACAAACAAATATAGAAACTATGAAACTATAAGGCACAATTTTAAGAGCTTACATAGGGAGTTCTACTAAGTTCATTATAAATGTTTGGTTTATGGAAAATGAATTGGAGATTGATAGATTAATTAGGGTCATGCTGCCAATTTGGGGGAGGGTTATAGTCAACCTATCTATGAATTAAGAATGTGGATTAAGAAGAAAGATTTCAAATGCAATGAAATACTCTCTCTATCCTTTCTTCCCTAATTTTGTTTTTGGAGATTTGATATGAAAGAAATGTAAAGCTCTAAAGGTAGTAGTCAGCTATCCTCCTCACACTTGGAAAACACTCTAGGCATGATAAACAGATGGGGGTGGCCTTATATTGCTTGTTAATAGGTGCATTAGTTGTTTCTAAGAGTGGGGATTTTCTATCCAGAGGTTCCTTTTCTACTACAGCATGGCTGATCCCCCTGCCCCCCACTAATCCAGTAGCACTTAGTTTGAGTATTAGCTTTTACATGAACTAAAAGAAAAACCAAGTGACCAACCAATAGAACAGTCCCACTTATCATGCAGTTGTTTCGTGTCAGATCAGGTGTTGCAATGGTTTGCATAATAAGCATCCTGACAGCTGAAAGAAGATATCGCCCCCATTTTAAAAATCAGGAGGCTGAAGCAAAGTCATGTCCAAAAATGTGTAATTACTAGCAGAACTGGTGTTTAGATCCAGGAGAATCTGATCCTAAAACTTGTTTCTTGCCTCTACACTGCTTGTTCTCCTAGTGGGAGTATGCATCAGAATCACCTGAACGGCTTGTTAAAACATAGCTTCCTGGGTATGTGCGTCTGCAGCAAGCTACTAACTGCTGCTGCTGCTGATCTGGGGGACTACCAGAACGTGTCCTCCAGGTGTTTCTCCTATTCTATGGGATATATAGGGGATTGAGGAATATGTCAAATTATACTCTGTGGAAGCAATCATACAAATAGGGCATTCTATAATGTAACTGGCCTGGTCCCTTCAAAAAGTCATGGGAAAAAAATGGAGGCTATTTTAAATTAAAAGAGACTGAGATAGTTGGATGGCATCACCAACTCAATGGATATGAGAATAAGCAAACTCCAGAAGAAGTGAAGGACAGGGAACCATGGCATGCTGCAGTCCATGGGGTCACAAAGAGTTGGACACAACTTATCGACTAAACAACAATGAAGAACCACAACAACCAAACATAATTTTGAACCCTGACTGGATTCTGGTTTGAAAAAGCAGTTGTAGAAGTCATCTTGGAACACGTGGGAAATTTGAATATGGATTATATATTAAATAACATATAAAAATTAAATATAAATAAGTTGTTTTTCTTAGGTGTGATTATGGCATTGTAGCTTTATAGAAGAATGTCCTTGTTTTTTAAATTTACAGGCCAAATTATTTAGGAAGGAAATTTCATTATGTCTGCTACTGAAGCATTTAAATGGTTCATCAATACTTGATATTTTTGAGTTTACATAAGAAGTAAAGCCTCGTAGATGATGGTGAATATGATAGAATATTAATTGTTGAATATACATGGACATGTATAAGTGTTTAATATTTTTTCTACTGTTTCTGTTGCAAAAACTTCATGATAAACAGTTGACTTTTCATCTTGATTTTGCCATTTTTTAAAAATCTTGCTCATTCTTGAATAATAATCTAGCTGGCTGCAGAATTCTTGGTTGACTATTTATTTTCCTTAGCATTTTTAAAGTATTAGATCACTGTCTTCTGATTTCCATAATTGCAGTTGAGGAGTGTGTTGTAAATCCATAAATTATTCTTTTGTAGGTAATCTACAATTTTCTATTTTAACCTCATTTTGCCTTTGGCGTGGTTATTTGTTGCTGTTGTATGTCTGTTATATGTTTTTGAATTAATTTTGTCTGGTGAATCTAAGGATTTATAACATTTAACAAATTTGGAAAACTGCCAGCCATTACCATTTCAAACATTTCCTTCAGCCCAATTTCTCTATTTTTCCCTGTGGGATTACAACATTTATTACTGAATTTATATAGGAAGTAAACATTATTTCCAAATGTCTCCTTATCACCTGCTTCTTATTCTATGTTGCATTCTGGGTAATTTCTTCAAAACTATTTTCCAATTTAATCTTTTTTCCCTTTGTTTAGAGAGAATCTATTTGGTTATTTTTCAAATATATGTTGTCTCATTGGCAAAATGTCATGAGGAAAAGGCTTTTTGTCTTTGCACCGTTTTTCGTCCCCCCATGTGACACCTGATGGTACAATAACCACTTGGCAACTGTGAAGCGCATTAAGGATCACAGAACAAAAGATAGATGTATTCTCAAACACCAAAAACATCGTTTAACTTTATACTAACCTTGGACACTCTTTGTTGTGTGAGTAAAGTAAAGCTCTATTTGCTCAAGTCACTGTAGTTGGATTTCTGTTACATACAAGAAAATTAAATTCCAACTAATGAATACATTACTGAAGATATTCAAGTTATACTTACATACTTACATATGATCACATATGATCACAGTGTATGAGAGTACAACCAAATGACAATGTTTATTTCTGGATGGAGTAATTGCAATGATCTTTATTTATTTTTAATATTTTTCTATGTTATAAAAAACTTATAGCCTTAATTCATGAAATCGTCCAGAGTCATTGATAATAGCAGCAATTGCAGCTTATTCACTGAGCCCTTTATGCTGTGCTAGATATTGGGGTATGGACTTCAATGTGTTATCTAATTGTGATCACATTATCTTATTTAATATACACAAATGATGATGAAGGTTGCATACTTAATTAGGCTAATAAAATTAGAAAATATTTCAGTACGTAAGTGCTTAGCTTACTGTAAATTGAAGTTATTATAATCAAATTAACCAAAAGCTTGTGGAGTTTTAATTTCATTTTTTTTCTTTTTTCAAAATACCTGAAGGTACTCTCTGCGCTGGTTTTTGCTTAAATGGTGATCGAGGATCCCATGAGGCATCTACTTTTCCTCTGAATGCTATTGATTGAACAATATGGGCCTTTTTATGGTTAAAAAGCGTAATCATTGACCTCCTTTCCTTTTCTGTAACTTCTGACAAATGCAAAAAAGTCATGTTATTGCATAGCATTATAAATAGATATGCAGAGTGAGGCAAAAAGTAGAATTTCTGTCAAAAATGGATTTGTCCTAACTACGTTATATGTGAACACCCTGTCATAATCAATTTGTAAAAACTTTACCAAGCTAATTCCTTAATCTTACAAGCTCAATGTATGTCCCTCATGTCACAAGGCACAGATCTATCTTATCTCATCCAGACATTCGAATGCATCACCATGGATGATCGAAATTACAGCTGTGCTACATCTCTTCTTTTCCTCAAGGTTATGAGGAAAAAGAAGAATAAGCATAAGGTTTTAATATATCCTCATTAAGAAGTTACTCAGTTACAAATGATTAAGAATGTTCACTTCTCTGGAAAGGTAAGTAGGTAGGTAGGCAAATAGCACTTATAGGTAACACAGACCTCAAAAAATAAAATATAATGCAATGAGGTTGATTTTTTTTTTTGTGGCTTATACAAATCAGACATACTAGTTTGTCTGCAATGTCTAAAAATATATCAAAAAGAGGTTATGATTGATTACAGGTTTTAGTGTGGACAGATGCATATATACTTGCAGAATTTCAAAGAATATGACTTTTATTTATTTTTTAATATAAATTTATTTAATTGGAGGCTAATTACTTTACAATATTGTATTGGTTTTGCCACACATCAACAGGAATCTGCCATGGGTGTACACGTGTTCCCCATCCTGAACCCCCCTCCCACCTCCCTCCCCATACCATTCCTCTGGGTCATCCCAGTCCACCAACCCCAAGCATCCTGTGTCATGCATCGAACCTGGACTGGCGATTCGTTTCACATATGAATATGACTTTTAGAATTTAAATAGGCTAAGCCTTAAGAGATTTAGTCCAGTTGTCTCACTTTTGAAATTAAAAAAAGAGTGCCAGGGGGTCAGTGAATGAGTATTCAATACATAACTGAAAAAAAATTTTTTTAATTTAAAAAAGAATAAGGAAAAACATGTATTATTGACAAAGCTAGAATCAAAAGGAGACCTTTCTCCAGGCTCTGTTAGATGGTCTTTCCTATACAGTAGTCAACAGATAAGCTCCTAAACTAGAGCAAATTTCATATAGCAAAAATTTCAAAAATAAGTAATTGAAAACCTTTCATTTACAAAGACAGTCATTTTCAAAGATCAAAGATATCAGCCTTTTAAACCACTAAGTTATAAGACTGACTCTCCAATATTTCTCTTCAAGAAGAAACGTTCTTACGATTTCGGTCAAGCAACTCAACTCCTGGAAGGTGGTAGATTATATATAGACGGTACAGGTTATACTGGCATAAAGGGTTTTGGTAGAGAGCTGCAAAGAAAGAAGCCAAATTAAGATGTCAGATTTTGAAACCAGTTTCATTTAATACATTATATGAAAATCGCAAGATTAATATAAAACATAGGTGAAGCCCTGCTTCACAGACTTTTGGTTTCACCAAAACCTTACCTATTCATTGCAGGACTTACTTTTTCTATCTGTTAAATTCATACATTCAACAGATATTTTTGGAATACTTACTATCTTTTAGGAACTGTGCTAGGTGCTGAGGATGTATCTGTGACCCAAATCTGCCACAAATGGGAAATTTTTTTAACATGTCCATAAATTAATCAGTAAAGGAAGAACTTAATATCAGCTCTAGAGGGTTCTGGGAAGATTGTAGGCAGGAGGAGAAGGGGACAACAGAGGATGAGACAGTTGAATGGCATCATTGTCTCAACGGACGTGAGTTTGAGCAAACTCTGGGAGATGGTGATGGACAGGGAAGCCTGGTGTGCTGCAGTCCATGGTGTTGCAGAGTCGGACACGACTGAGCAACTGAACAACAACAAAAGAAGGTTCCTGCTGCTGCTCTTCATGAAAGGATTTGCTCATTTGGTTCTCTTCTTCCCCTCTCAAAGGTCACATTGGTGTCTGTGAGGAGATGAGCTGAGATGTGGTACACCGTTTGAATAGAGTTTTCTTTCTTGGCTTCCCACCATTGTGCCTAGTTCAGAACATGTAAAGCCAGTAGCAGCTTCAGGTCTTAGCAGGAGCAGAGGTGAACAGATGCTGGTTTTGCACCCCGCGTACCTCTGGCCAGGCACAGGGGATTCGGATTTCCTTGTGTGGAGGTGCTAGGATACCTAAAGAGCCATGCTCGCTATTACAGTTTGCTGGAGGTGGGAGGCATGCTAATGCAGAAGGACTCCTGGCATTTCTCTCATGACATCCCTTAGGCATCAGAAGATTTTTAAAACATGCATCAACGTTTTAAAAATCTTCAACTGGAAGTTGTATTTTATTTTACACAGAAAAGGTAGAGTTTTTTCCCTCTCCTTCTTTAGATAATATTAAGCAGCGTCATTTCAATACAGTCTTTTATAATTTTCACTTGGATATCTTTAGCTATTGGATTCTGCCTACATGGAATTTCTAGCAAATATTTCTGGAAAATACACCTAGTGAGGAGAACCACTAGATGGCAGTAACAGAAAGAGCTCCAGCTATTGTACAACTATCACGCAACAAAATAAGGCTCATTTAATGGACATTCAGCGTAGCATTTGACTATTTATAGAATACTAGGTTTGATAAAAGCATGAAAGTATTAAGCACTGGAAACCCAGGAAAAAACTGATTAATATTTATAAAGAAGAGTTTGCAACATAAAGAAGACAGGGGCAGAGGGCATGCTTGAAAAACAAACTGTTTAGATAAAAACTGAAGAAGCTAATTATCTGCATGCTTTTTTCTGCAGGAAATAAAACATTCTGATACTTGTTGTATAAACACTAACTTTTCCAGCTAATAAAATCGTTATATATAGCTATTCCCTGTGGAAAACATGAGCTTTAGAGGGACTTAAAGCAGGCAATGGAAGACACCTGGTGCATAATAAACAAAAGTTATGAGAGGAAAGGCATAAAACAAAATGTAGAGCCAGGGGCAACAAGAAAATTTAAAAGAAAGGAAATGTGTATGTATTGGGGGAAACTAGAGGAAAAATAAAATGGGTATTTTTCAAGATTTCTTAAGTGACAAAACTGGTTTGAATTTTAATCTTAAAAGACAAGGAATTTAATGTAACAAAATAATTATAACTACAGGATGGGGAATAGAATGGATGTATATTAAACCAGTAATAAGGACAGATTTTAAAAGATCCACAGCGATCATGCATTGTAGTTTGAGCCAGAAAAAGAAGAAAAACGATCACCTTCAAGAATATAAAGGCAAAGCACTGTTGTTTTTAATGAGAGTTTAGGAGGAAGAAAAATTCACATGCACTTTTGTGCATAAGGCTTCTCTGTGGTTACTGTCTTGGAGAATCACATCGGACACCTCATAACCCTGTCCTACATTGTAGCAGCTAGGAGCAGAGTCTGCTTTTGCATGTGATGTTAGTGGAAAATGCACAAGCATCTTACAATGACGTTTACTTTGGGGATACCCTTCATAGTCTGTTTTCCCTCTGAGAACATTACTATTTAATTCCTTCTCTTGGTTTTTTTCCTAGTGCTTGGTTAACTAACTTCTTTATGTATTGTAATACTTCTGGCTTTTGCTAAACAAATCACCAAATTTGGATTTACTATTATTACTTATTAAAAAGGTGTCATAATCCAAAAAACTCATGCTTAGTGTGGTTCAACATTCATCTCATCATAAAATCTAAGTGATAGCAAGTCAGAAAACTGGGCTATTAGTCTCTAAGTTAACTTTAAAAAATAGAATTAAATAATTTTAAATTATTCTGTTTTTATTATTCACTTTTTTCCTTACTCAAATTTTAGAAGGAAACAATCTCATTTTTAATTCTTTTTTTCCCCTCCATACTATCAAGCATTTAATATTTTGGATTTATGAGTTTTGGACTGATGCTGTTAAAATTACCATAAATAAAGTTTCTAAGATATGATATCAGTTTCCTGTGTCTGAAAGTTCTGAAAGCCTTCTATGATGTATGGGTACATTCTTTCAGGAACTATGAAGTGAAATTGCTTACACTTTCACTTTCAATAGGTTAATAGTATTTAATCCACCTTTCCTCTAGGCTACTTATAGAGTACACCTTGATGGCGCCAGCACTGTCTTGCTTATCTTAATTTGGGATTCTGAGTCTAAGCAATTTACATCTCCCAATAATATATCAAAATGTTTCTACTACTTTACTGCACAAGCTTGAGCTCCATGAGTCACATGTGTGAAGCTATTTATGGAAACAGAAGAGAAAAAAAATATTTATCTAAATAATTAGCACCAGTTAATTTTTATTAACTTTAAAAGCAAAATTTAAAATCCCATTTAAATGAACCTGAATATTTTTAAGACCATCTTTGAAGAAAGTTGATGTAGTTAATAATGTATCAGCATGTCCATTTTAATAGATGAGGAAAGCAGTTCCATCTGTGCCTGTACAGAGAAGCCTATGGAAGGAAGTTTCAGTTCAGTTCAGTTCAGTTCAGTTGCTCAGTCGTGTCTGACTCTTTGTGACCCCATGAATTGCAGCATGCCAGGCCTCCCTGTCCATCACCATCTCCCGGAGTTCACTCAGATTCACGTCCATTGAGTCTGTGATGCCATCCAGCCATCTCATCCTGGGTCGTCCCCTTCTCCTCCTGCCCCCAATCCCTCCCAGCATCAGAGTCTTTTCCAATGAGTCAACTCTTCACATGAGGTGGCCAAAGTACTGGAGTTTCAGCTTTAGCATCATTCCTTCCAAAGAAATCCCAGGTTTGATCTCCTGCAGAATGGACAGGTTGGATCTCCTTGCAGTCCAAGGGACTCTCTAGAGTCTTCTCCAACACCACAATTCAAACGCATCAATTCTTCGGCACTCAGCTTTCTTTATAGTCCAACTTTCACATCCATACATGACCACTGGAGAAACCATAGCCTTGACTAGATGGACCTTAGTCGGCAAAGTAATGTCTCTGCTTTTGATTATGCTATCTAGGTTGGTCATAACTTTTCTTCCAAGGAGTAAGCGTCTTTTCATTTCATGGCTGCAATCACCATCTGCAGTGATTTGGGAGCCCCCAAAAATAAAGTCTGACAGTGTTTCCACTGTTTCCCCATCTATTTCCCATGAAGTGATGGGACCAGATGCCATGATCTTCATTTTCTGAATGTTGAGCTTTAAGCCAACTTTTTCACTCTCCTCTTTTACTTTCATCAAGAGGCTTTTTAGTTCCTCTTCACTTTCTGCCATAAGGGTGATGTCATCTGCATATTTGAGGTTATTGATGTTTCTCCTGGCAATCTTGATTCCAGCTTGTGTTTCTTCCAGTCCAGCGTTTCTCATGATGTACTCTGCATATAAGTTAAATAAGCAGGTGACAGTATACAGCCTGACGTACTCCTTTTCCTCTTTGGAACCAGTCTATTGTTTCATGTCCAGTTCTAACTGTTGCTTCCTGACCTGCATACAGATTTCTCAAGAGGCAGGTCAGGTGTCTGGTATTCCCATCTCTTGAAGAATTTTCCACAGTTTATTGTGATCCACACAGTCAAAGGCTTTGGCATAGCCAATAAAGCAGAAATAGATGTTTTTCTGGAACTCTCTTGCTTTTTCCATGATCCAGCAGATGTTGGCAATTTGATCTCTGGTTCCTCTGCCTTTTCTAAAACCAGTTTGAACATCAGGGAGTTCACAGTTCATGTATTGCTGAAGTCTGGCTTGGAGAATTTTGAGCATTACTTTACTAGCATGTGAGATGAGTGCAATTGTGCGGTAGTTTGAGCATTCTTTGGCATTGCCTTTCTTCGGAATTGGAATGAAAACTGACCTTTTCCAGTCCTGTGGCCACTGCTGAGTTTTCCAAATTTGCTGGCATATTGAGTGCAGCACTTTCACAATATCATCTTTCAGGATTTGAAATAGCTCAACTGGAATTCCATCACCTCCACTTTGTTCATAGTGATGCTTTCTAAGGCCCACTTGAAGCTTAGCTATCAACAATTAGACAGAGGTTCTGGCTCAAGGTTTCTTACAAGATCAGAATCTCCACTGTTACCATTTCAGTTTAACTAAAGTCTCTGGGCCACAGTTTGTCCAGAGTATGGAATTAATACCTGATTTTTGAAAGACAAACTTGAACTAAACCAGGGGTTAAGAGAGTGGGGGATGCTCTTTCAGGATAAACAGCAATAAAAGATCCAGCTGGATTTTTAATAGATTGGACTGCTCTATTGCATTGTATGGGAGAAGTAGTCCTAACCTTGAGGGGCATTTCAGGGTAAAGGGTCTCAGGTAAAGTAACCATTGAGGGACTTCCCTGGTGGTCTAATGGTTAAGAATTTGCTTTGCGATGCAGGGGCCATAGGGTCAATCCTTGGTCATGTTGACTGAAAAGATGTACAACTTGAGAGTTGCAAATTAAGTTTTATTTGGGGCAAAATGAGGACTGCAGCCCAGGAGGCAGTACCTCAGATAACTCTGAGAGACTGCTCCAAAGAGGTAGTAGGGGAAGGTCAATATATAGGATTTTGGTAAAGCGGGAGTTCAATACCATTAAGCATTCATTTTACAAAAAGTTTGTTGTAGGACCTGATGTCACTATGAAGGAATTTAGGGCTTTTCTAGATATGAGGAGATGCAAGGATTGGGATCATAAAATCTGTTCCTAAAACATCTATCTAAAGACCTGTCCCACAAGACTGCCTGGAGCACAGAATGCCTTACTCCACCCTGAACTCTCTCAGGGGGTGTTGAAGGTCAACAGTGTGGGGTTTAGTCTCTGATGGCGATGGCAATGCCCTTGTTGTTCAGTCATCGGCAACCATCTTGGCAAGCGCCAGTTTGTAGTTGACAGTCAGGGAACTAAGATCTCACAAGCCATGGAACAACTAACTAGAGAGTCTGTGCATCATGAGGAAAGATCCCACAAGACACAATGAAGACCCTGTGTGCTACAACTAAGACCTGATTTAGCCAAGTAAATAAATAAAGAGACCATTGAGACCATGATCCCACAATGACCTCTCAGCATCCCTCTTCACTCCCTGACTGTTTGCCATCAGCAGTGGACTGCAGCCAACTGGGGAAGGGCAGGACAGGATATGCTTAAGAGCAGAATCTGTAAAAGCTGGAGATCGCACCTTTGAGAAGGGGCATTTCCTGTCTCCAATGGTGAATCTTTAAAGACTGCAAGGAAAGCAAGTCTTAACAATTCTGGAATGTGGGAGTCCAAATATACTTTCTAATAGTGGAGCTTCATGAAACACAGAGATAATTAGAAATGGAGAGACTAAAGATTTAGAAACAGAATGGGTTCAGCATTTTGTTGCTGTTGGAATGTTTTTTTCCATGTAGGCAAAGAGGCAGGGAGGCTGAAGGTCAGTGAAAGTTTGCAGCAACAAAGCAGGTCTTCGACATCAGTACAGATTTAGAAAGAGTTTGGAGGAGAGAAGGGAAGAGGAAAATGGAGCAAGAGAGAAGGGTGTGGAAAGGTAGACTGCCTGGAGAGAAAAGGTGTGTCCCTCCTGACTCAGCCTGGAAGTCAGGAATTCCAGTTTCCAGGACCTCACACTCTGCAGCAGTTTTAGGCCTCCCTGAAGCTCCCAGCCATGGGAGCAATCCTGGGCAATCTCTCGGCAGTTCTCTTTATAAACGCCAGTGGAGGGTGCAGTGCTGAAATGGATTAGAGGTTTACCCTCCAGGCTATTTTCTCACCCTCTAAAGAACTAGTAATTGAAATGGAATAATAACATTTCAGCATTTTATACAGTTTTACAACTTGAAAAGACAAAATTCTTAACACTTGAAAATACAGGGATTTCTCATTTTAGTTAATGAGCTGAGTCTATTCTGTGATTGCAAATGAACTTTATAGAAACTTAATTTGGGGACATTACTGCACAAATATAATTAGCGGCTAGTAAATGCCAACTTTTTTTTTTAATATATAATATCTTTAACCAAAATGGGGTAAGGTTTCAAACTGCTTATTTGGTACTAAAATTTTTCAGAAAATATTTTTGGGGGGCAATTATATACAGCATTTTCTCTATTAAAAAAAATCCCTCTAAGAGTCTCAGTTATAACTATTTATATAACGAATTACATCACTATGATTTTAAGTAGAGGTCACTTAAAACGTTGTGACAGACAATGGTATGGACCTTACCCTACCAGGCTGAGCGGACAGACTTTCAGAGAGCAGGAAAAGGCAATCCTGCACCCCACCTCAGGGATGACACTACTCTGTACCCACAGAGAGGCTTTGTATGGGAGGGAGGCACTGAATTGAATTTCAGACTCCATTCATACCCCAGCCTGGCCCCCTGCCCCCACCAGGCACTTCTGTTTAGGGCATAACCTTGTTGACTATGATGGCAACCTTGATTGCTAACCTCCAAATCTTGCCTTGTAAAATAAATTTGCTTAAATTATTAAGCTCTTATATTTGGCAACTTATCCGATTAGTTTTGCATTCAGGGCCCTCAGGTTTCCAGGAAATACATAGGTTGACTGTTAGAAAACTGTAAGCTCCATACAGATCCAGATGGGGTCTGTCTTGTTTACCTTTATGTCCCCATCTAGAAGAGTATCACTCAGTGAATGCATGACAAATATTTATTGAATGAATGAATGATAAACAAAAGAAGCACAGTATGAGTTTAAGTTTTAACATTCCTTAGTAGTCCAGTTAACGCTCTGAGCCCTGCATTTCTATCATTATAGAGGGAATAATTCTAATCACATCATGATAATCACATCATTGGATTGTTATAAAGATTTAAATGAGAATATTATAAGAAAGTATTTTCCAAACATGTTGTTATTATAATGATTATTATTTAAAATGTCAATTAAAAAAAAAACTCTTTACCAGTAAGCAGAATTTCTAGACCATGTGCATCTTAATTCATTATCTAACTTTACACAATCCATAGTAAAATAATATTTTTGTTGTTACATCTGGGTTCAGTCCCTGGTCAGGAAACTGTGAGACCCCACAAGCCAAATAGAGCAGCCAAAAGAAAGAAAAAAGAAAGGAAAAAAAAACCCACATATTTTACAGAATTAGTTTAATATTTGAAGCAATCCTGAGAGGTAGTTATTAGCCCATTTTACAGAAAAGTGAAGGTAAGGTAGAGTAGATCTTGCATAATCAGTCTCTTAATCACAGAAGCATCTGTTCAGCACAGAAGGGCCAGATACAAATATGCACGTCAATCCTGATAAGTCTTTAACAGACCTTATCACATCTCAAAAATGAGCACTGAATTCCCATGAACTTAGGGAAATCTTAATAGTTAGATTTAAAGAACCTACTTATAAGCACTTAAATAATTTCTCCTTACAGTAGATACAACTAATCAACACTGAAAATATTTGAAAACTTTAATAACTATGTATTGATCTGATCGAGACCTCCACCAACAATAGCAGTTTACACATATTTAAAGCACTGTCTCAGGCAATTCTGAGAAAATAATACAAAATAAATAGGGGGAAAGAAAACATCTATTTTTTGACACCGTATAAAGAAGTTTCAAACTCTGAAATCTGAAAACCCATTCACTGCTCTGACTCTTTTCCCTTGGTCCACGTAGAAATGTTTGTTCTGAACTGCCATCAAGTAACAGTTTATGGCAACCCACTCCAGTACTCTTGCCTGGAAAATTTCATGGACAGAGGAGCCTTGCAGGCTACAGTCCATGGGGTTGCAAAGAGTTGGACACGACTGAGCGACTTCACTCACTCACTCACTCACCAGTTTATTTACTGTTCAACACTAGAAGCTTATTGAGAGTAGGAACTGCGTATTATTTATTTTTGCAACCCATCTCACACTTTCTTCAAATACTGAGGCCAGTTCCTGGTTATCTATGAATTAAGTTTGTGGTTCACCCAATGGAAAACTTCCATTAAAATATGCTGTTTTGTGGGGGGTGGGTTGGTGTCAGCTTTATTAATATAATGTCCATATGACAGGCTTCACTAATTTTAAATACACAATTCATAGTTTTTAGTATATTCACAGAATTGTGCAATCATTGTTGTTGTTCAGTCACTCAGTTGTGTTCGACTCTTTGCGACCCCATGGACTGTAGCCTGCAAGGCTCCTCTGTCCATGAAATTTTCCAGGCACGCTAGGCTTCCCTGCCCTTCACTATCTCCCAGGGTTTGCTCAAACTCATGTCCATTGAGTGAATGATGCCATCCAACTAACTCATCCTCTGTTGTCACCTTCTCCTCCTGCCTTCAATCTTTCCAAGCATCAGGGTCTTGTCCAATGAGTCAGTTCTTCAAATTAGGTAGCCAAAATATTGGAGCTTCAGCTTCAGCATCAGTCCTACCAATGAATATTCAGGACTGGTTTCCTTTAGGATGGACTGGTTTGTTTGATCTCCTTGCAGTCCAAGGGACTGTCAAGAGTCCTCTCCAACACCACAGTTCAAAAGCATTAATTTTTCGGCACTCAGCTTTCTTTATGGTCCTACTCTCACATCCATATGTGACTACTGAAAAAGCCACAGCTTTGACTAAATTGACCTTTGTTGGTAAAGTAATGTCTCTGCTTTTTAATATGCTGTCTAGGCTGGTCATAACTTTTCTTCCAAGGAGTAGGCGTCTTTTAATTTCATGGCTGCAGTCACCATCTGCAGGGATTTTGGAGCCCAAGAACATGTCTGTCACTGTTTCCATTGTTTCCCCATCTATCTTCTGTGAAGTGATGGGACTGGATGCCATGATCTTCATTTTTTGAATGTTGAGTTTTAAGCCAACTTTTTCACTCTTCTCTTTTACTTTCATCAAGAGGCTCTTTAGCTCCTCTTCACTTCTGCCATAAGGGTGGTGTCCTCTGCATATCTGAGGTTACTGACATTTCTCCCGGCAATCTTGATTCCAGCTTGTGCTTCCTCCAGGTTGGTATTTTGCATGATGTGCAACCATCACCACCTTCAATTTCAGAACATTTTCATCACCCCAAAAAGAAATGCCGGGCTATTACTCCACAGACCTTCATCCCCAACCCTGGGTTAAACACTAATCTATTTTAAAACAGTTACCTCTCACTGTTGCTATCTTGATCAATGTACCCATTCTGGACATTTATATGAACAAGTGGAATCATATAATAAATGCCAAAACTTCCTTTTGAGGTAAAAACCAAAAACACAGATGTAACATGTAACACTTTTTTTTGGTCATTTTGTCATTTTCATACTGTATCATTTCACAAAAGTTTTTTCTACCTATTGTTCTTTTGAAAATGTATTTTCAAAGAGATTAAGATCTAGTCTTGTTTTCAGGAACATCTAAGTAGTTTTGTTAAAAACACTGATCTAATTTAAATTAAAAACATGAAATAGTGTGTTATCACTTTTAAGTTATGGACATATAAAATGCAGATTATTACTTAGGGTCTTCAGATTTAGCATTCCCTTTAATTCTTTTACTGTTGCGTCAAGGTTTATTAACTCATTGTGATGTAGCAGGAGTATATGCAATGAAGGCAAATAGTGCAGACCTGAAAAAAATAAAATATTTGTGTAAGATTCAAAACATTTTTTTAAATGAAGAAAAATGTTTTGTACTACACCTCTTTGTATCTCATGATAATAGTATAGCAAATACTGTAATACCTGGCTTGTAATTATCAGTATAGAGATTGTTGCAGATACAAAATTAACTCAGAGTGAAATACAGATTTTACTGGGGAAAAATATAACCAGTAAACACATTTAAGATTATTTATGAAGTCATTATTTTTATTAATGCTCCCAAACATTGTTAAAAAATTTTCTTCAACAATATCTAGTTTGTATCCAATGATGCAGTAGAATGGCAAAATTTTTATGTTAAAAAAAAGATTCTTTAACATTTTGGATAAGACGTATGATACTGTTGAGCTAAAACCATAATCAAACAGCACAACTTAAATGACATATACATAAGAACATTAAAAATTAACAGTTTCTATCATATATTTTCAATGGAAATGTTAAAACAGATTTTTCCACCCCATTAGCAATACTATGCATGAGTATGTGCTAAATCACTTCAGTTCTGTCCAACTCTTTGTACTGTAGCTCTTATGGACTGCAGTCCATCAGCCTTCTCTGTCCACGCGATTCTACAGGCAACAATACTGGAGTGGGTTGCCATGTCCTCCTCAGCAATACCATGGTTGAAAGTTATTATTTAATTGAAAATCTATTCAATTAAAAGAGAAAATTTAAGACATACCTTCTATATCAAATATTGCATTGTTGTTTAGATATAGCTCTGCCAGACAATAGTTTCTGGTTAGAAATGTTATTCCATGGAGCTGAAAATGAGAGTTAGAGAACAATATACTTTCTACAAAAATTATACATAATTATATCACATATATAAATTTAGTTAGGAGCCAACATTTGCTGTTTTTATTAATTATCTGCAACTTCTTGCCTCGGCTACTGAATTGCCTTTGAAGGTACATGTGATTAAAAAGTGTGTGGCCACAGGATTGGAAAAGGTCAGTTTTCATTCCAATCCCAAAGAAAGGCAATGCCAAAGAATGCTCAAACTACCGCACAATTGCACTCATCTCACACACTAGTAAAGTAATGCTCAAAATTCTCCAAGCCAGGCTTCAACAGTACGTGAACTGTGAAATTCCAGATGGTCAAGCTGGATTTAGAAAGGGCAGAGGAACCAAAGATCAAACTGCCAACATCTGTTGGATCATCGAAAAAGCAAGAAAGTTCCAGAAAAACATTTACTTCTGCTTTATTGACTATACCAAACCCTTTGACTGTGTGGATCACAATAAACTGTGGAAAATTCTGAAAGAGATGGGAATACCAGACCACCTGACCTGCCTCCTGATAAATCTGTATGCAGGTCAGGAAGCAACAGTTAGAACTGGACATGGAACTACAGACTGGTTCTAAATCGGGAAAGGAATACATCAAGGCTGTATACTGTCACCCTGCTTATTTAACTCATATGCAGAGTCCATCATGAGAAACGCTGGACTGGATGAAGCACCAGCTGGAATCAAGATTGCAGGGGAAAATATCAATAACCTCAGATATGCAGATGACACCACCCTTATGGCAGAAAGCGAAGAAGAAATAAAGAGCCTCTTGATGAAAGTGAAAGAGGAGAATGAAAAGGTTGGCTTAAAACTCAACATTCAGTAAACTAAGATCATGGCATCTGGTCCTCAGTTCATGGCAAATAGATGGGGAAACAATGGAAACAGTGAGAGACTTTATTTTCTTGGCTCCAAAATCACTAATGGTGACTATAGCCATGAAATTAAAAGACACTTGTTCCTTGGAAGAAAAGCTATGACCAACCTAGACAGCATATTAAAAAACAGAGATGTTACTTGGCCACCAAAGGTTTGTCTAGTCAAAGCTATGGTTTGTCCAGTAGTCATATATGGTCGTGAGAGTTGGACTATAAAGAAAGCTGAGTGCCAAAGAGCTGATGCTTTTGAACTGTGGTGTTGGAGAACACTCTTGAGAGCCCCTTGGACTGCAAGGAGAGCCAAACAGTCCATCCTAAAGGAGATCAGTCCTGAATATTCACTGGAAAGATTGATGTTACAGCTGAAACTCCAATACTTTGGCCATCTGGTAGTAAGAACTGACTTCTTGGAAAAGACCCTGATGCTGGGAAAGATTGAAAGCAGGAGGAGAAGGGGATGACAGAGGAGGAGATGGTTGGATGGCATCACCGACACAATGGACATGAGTTTGAGAAAGCTCTGAAAGGTGGTGATGGACAGGGAAGTCTAGCATGCTGCAATCCATGGGGCTACAAAGAGTCAGACACAACTGAGTGAATGAACTGGTCTAGCTGACTTAACACAAACTTTTCTTACCACATCTCTAAACTGTGTGGTTTTCAAAGCTTCTGGAATCTTTTGCAGCCCTTTGCTTTGACAACCTTTCCTATAGTTCTGCTCCATGTCATAGCACTGGATTTTGCTCCATAAATCCACTGATTCACCATCACATATTATTAAGTGGCTATTATGTGCCAAGGGCTCCCTCCTCAGATAATGCTAAGCTGTTTCTGCATCTGTGTATGAGTCATGATTTCTCTTTGCCTGAATGGCTTTTCTTCCTGGTACATTTCTGATTATTCTCAAGGATCTCCCTAGGCTGGCAATGCCTCTCCCACCATGCCTGAGCAGGCTGCCACAACACGTTTCCACTGCTCCAGAGATTCATTGAGACCATTCTTTGATCTCTTTGCATCTCACCGCTGTCTTCTTGCTTTGTTTCTCTACATTTTGTTTCCCACATTTTGACCCACATTTTGTTTCTCTAAACTTCCACCTGCTCCAGGACTTTGAGTCAGATTTCCTTAGCGATGGTTTAATTCAGCAGTTAAACGCGCTACATGCCACCCACCCGCCCTTCCGCTGAGATATACCTTCCCCTTCTCACCACTGTCCCCCCGCACCCCCCCCCCCCCCCCCCACCAAGAAGGCCTAATTCTGAATTCTCTTTCTTTATGCCCCAGTCTATGAGCCATGTCATCTTCTCGGGCTCTCTGTCCTTCGTGTCAACAGATCTCAGTTGAGCCAAGCACTCTGTAATCTGAATACATTCAGGAGATCAGACCCAGGGCTAACAGCTCAACTGGCCACCATTTCCAAGGAGCAGACAAGGTACAGCACAATCCTCTTACTTTACAGCTCATCTTTCTTTAATAAGTCCTTTCCTGATAACTCCGAATCCCATGAACCTTCCTTTTCTTGAGCACATCCAACACTTTCTTAGACTTGCACAATCACTTGATCACTGGTTTTGTGTCTTCCTTAAGGAAAGAAACCATGTTTCCTCAGTCTCTGATCCTTCCCATCTTTCCATTCTCATAACTACATGGTGAAGTGGGATCTTACTTTCAAGATGAGATTAGAAATTTGGTGTGCGATATGAATTGGAAATAGTCAAAAGCACTCTTGATAATTCCTCTAATGAACCATTACAGTACATAATAGGAGTTTTTAGCTCTGATTTGAATTCAGAAATGTTTGTTACCCTGCAAGGAGAATCCTACTACTTAAAATATATATATATTGACTTTATAACCCTGATAAAATTTGACAGATTTGAGTTATGAGGATGAGACATGGTAGAGTCACAGGGTGGGGCAGATAAGTTCTAAAAGCAGTGCTTAAGTTAAATGTGAATAACCCTCACTTTACAGCTTAATACAGGATGTAGCAGGGAGAAGAATCTCATGAAACAGTTTTGACCAAGTGCTTACTGGTTTATATATACAGAAATAAGTGCTCATGATTGTAAATTAGTTTTATATGTTTATTAAAATCTATCACAGGAAATACTGTCATCAGTTAAATAAAAATGTTTTAACTTTTGATGGATTGATTCAGGTAGACAGATGCCAACTTATCTGACTTAGTGAGGATTTATTAGAAATTTTACTCATGCCCTCTCATAACTCAGAAAGCTATTTTAGATTTATATTCAAAGTTTGAAAATGGGTTTCCTTAGCGAATTTAATTTTTTTCTTATATTTGCAGCAGTCCTAAATTATGAATCTATAAAATGCACATGTCCTGCTCAACCTCATTGCCTCTCAGTCTTCAGTTCAGTTCAGTTCAGTCGCTCAGTCGTGTCCGACTCTTTGCAACCCCATGAATCACAGCACGCCAGGCCTCCCTATCCATCACCACCTCCCGGAGTTCACTCAGACTCGTGTCCATAGAGTCAGTGATGCCATCCAGCCATCTCATCCTCTGTCTTCCGCTTCTCCTCCTGCCCCCAATCCCTCCCAGCATCAAAGTCTTTTCCAATGAGCCAACTCTTCGCATTAGGTGGCCAAAGTACTGGAGTTTCACCTTTAGCATCATTCCTTCCAAAGAAATCCCAGGGCTGATCTCCTTCAGAATGGACTAGTTGGATCTCCTCGCAGTCCAAGGGACTCTCAAGAGTCTTCTCCAACACCACAGTTCAAAAGCATCAATTCTTCGGCACTCAGCTTTCTTCACAGTCCAACTCTCACATCCATACATGACCACAGGAAAAACCATAGCCTTGACTAGACGGACCTTAGTCAGCAAAGTAATGTCTCTGCTTTTGATTATGCTATCTAGGTTGGTCATAACTTTTCTTCCAAGGAGTAAGGGTCTTTTCATTTCATGGCTGCAATCACCATCTGCAGTGATTCTGGAGCCCCCCAAAATAAAGTCTGACACTGTTTCCACTGTTTCCCCATCTATTTCCCATGGAGTGATGGGACCGGATGCCATGATCTTAGTTTTCTGAATGTTGAGCTTTAAGCGAACTTTTTCACTCTCCTCTTTCACTTTCATCAAGAGGCTTTTTAGTTCCTCTTCACTTTCTGCCATGAGGGTGGTGTCATCTGCATATCTGGGGTTATTGATATTTCTCCTGGCAATCTTGATTCCAGCTTGTGTTTCTTCCAGCCCAGCATTTCTCATGATGTACTCTGCATAGAAGTTAAATAAGCAGGGTGACAATATACAGCTTTGACGTACTTCTTTTCCTCTTTGGAACCAGTCTGTTGTTCCATGTCCAGTTCTAACTGTTGATTCCTGACCTGCATACAGATTTCTCAAGAGGCAGGTCAGGTGGTCTGGTATTCCCATCTCTTACAGAATTTTCCACAGTTTATTGTGATCCACACAGTCAAAGGCTTTGGCATAGTCAATAAAGCAGAAAGAGATGTTTTTCTGGAACTCTCTTGCTTTTTCCATGATCCAGCAGATGTTGGCAATTTGATCTCTGGTTCCTCTGCCTTTTCTAAAACCAGTTTGAACATCAGGAAGTTCACGGTTCATGTATTGCTGAAGCCTGGCTTGGAGAATTTTGAGCATGACTTTACTAGCGTGTGAGATGAGTGCAATTGTGCGGTAGTTTGAGCATTCTTTGGCATTGCCTTTCTTTGGGATTGGAATGAAAACTGACCTTTTCCAGTCCTGTGTCCGCTGCTGAGTTCTCCAAATTTGCTGGCATATTGAGTGTAGCACTTTCACAGCATCATTTTCAGGATTTGAAATAGCGCTACTGGAATTCCATCACCTCCACTAGCTTTGTTCGTAGTGATGCTTTCTAAGGCCCACTTGATCTGTACCTAATGACATCAGCACTTGTGAAGGAGAAACACTAGTAATTTCACTTCAGCTTTTTGAGAGGGGCCAAGTTTGTGCCAAGTAGGAGAGACCATTGACACAGTGAGGGGTGGGTCCCAGTTGCTTCCTATCCCTTCCACTCTTCCTGCTAACCTCCTGACAGCCACTCATTACCTTTTTGTCTTTCCCCTCACCAATCCCTAATCTAATGATAGCCACACTTAACATCAGCATGGAAAGAGAACACCAGGGCAAATCACGACTTTTTCTTCTCTTTTTTTTCCTCCAGTTGCCTGCCCAACATTGACAGAACAGTACTAGTTAGTTGAGGTTTTAATTTCTCTTGCATTATGCATTAACACAAGAATACTATTAAACTCAAACGATTTCATCTTGATTATAGAATAATAATTTTCTCAAGAGTGTTAACATCATTGAACCATGATTATTGGGATTTTAAGATTGCACTACTTGTTGGGATGAAATAATTTGGGGGAAATGGAGTGAAAGGAGATAAAGCCAAATCATGACAACCTGGGAAACTATTAAAAGATTTTGTACAGAGAAGTGTTATTGACCAGTTTTTTTTGGAAAGAAAATGGCAGGAAAGAGTACTGTTTAGAAGAGACAGTAATGACAAGAGATTAACAAATGAAGAGTTCAAAAAGCAAGAGAGTTCAAAAGAATATACGGATCCCAGAGTACAGTAATGACAGTGGAAGAAGATCAAAGTAGAGGAAATTGAGAGAGAGTTCCAAGGTAAAATTCATAGGACCTTATAGACATTGCAATGTACCAAGTTGCTGAAGTTAAGATCCAGGAATGGGAGCTGAAAGACTTGCTGATTATTTTGACACTCAAACCATTGTTAAAGTAAAACATTATTACAATTTTCCGCTTAGAAAAATCTACACTACCAATTTTAAGGATTGCCATAAAATTTATATTAGAATGTGACATTTCACAAATTATATCAGAACCTCAGATATGCAGATGATACCACTCTAATGGCAGAAAGCAAAGAGGAACTAAAGAGCCTCTTGATGAGAGTGAAAAAGGGGAGTGCACTATGATCATGGGATCCAATCCCATCATGGCAAATAAATGGGGAAAAAGTAGAAACAGTGACAGATTTGGGGTTCCAAAATTACTGTGGATAGTGACTGCAGCCATGAAATTAAAAGATGTTTGCTCCTTGGAAGAAAAGATATGATAAACCTAGACAGCATATTCAAAAGCAGAGACATCACTTTGCTGACAAATGCCCACATGGTCATAGTTTTTCCAGTAGTCATGTACAGATGTGACAGATGGACCATGAAGAGACTCTTGAGAGTCTCTTGGACAGCAGAGACCCAACCAGTCAATCCTAAAGGAACTCAGTCCTGAATATTCATTGGTAGGACCGATGCTGAAGCTCCAATACTTTGGCCATCTGATGTGAAGAGCCGACTCATTGGAAAAGACTCTGATTCTGGGAAAAAATAAGGGCAAGAGGAGAAGGGAGAGACAGAGGCTGAGATGGTTGGGTGGCATCACTCATCATGATTAAGTGGACATAAGTTTGAGCAAACTCCAGGAGATAGTGAAGGACAGGGAAGCCAGGCATACTGCAGTCCGCGGAGTGGCGAAGAGTCAGATGGGACTTAGTGAGTAAACAAGACCAACATATCTTGGCTCAGGGTTTGGCACATAGCAAGCGGTCAATAAACAATAGCTGCTACTATTTACTCCCTAACCATTACTTTTGACAGAGTGGAGAGCACTTACGTTTAAGATAAAGCTCTTATGGGTAACCACTGAGGCATTAGTGGGGAAATTTTTATGCTAGCATGATTTTAAAGTTAAGGAGGCATACTTTTAGGGCAGGACTTCGTAACCTTTACAACTATCGACATTTGAGGCCAGATAAATCTTTGTTGGGGTTGGTGGAATTGCTCTGTGGATTGTAGTACGGTTGGCAGCATCCCTAACTTCTATCTGCTAGAAGTCAGTAGCATACACATCCCAGTTGTGAAAATAGAAAATGTCTCCAAACATTGTCGCATATTCCCCTTCTATGTGTGATGTGGGAGAGGGGTTGCAAAGTCATTCTTGATTGGGAACTACTGATTTAGACTCAAGGGAAAAGTCATATCTTTTAAACATTTATTATGACCCAGGAACTAAGCTAGATGTTTTCACCAGTGTCATCTGACTCTTACAGTAGCCCATGGTATTTGTTTTATTTCTTTATTTTTTTACCTAGGAGGAAACGGAGGCTTAGAGAAGTTAAACGTTTTCTCAAGATAACAGAGCAAGGGTTCAAATCCAAGACTGTCTGATTCTCAGATCAAAAGTTGGCATATAGTGCATCAAGTGGTTCATTAAATTGGGGGAATTTCTATATAAACCATCCAGAAGACATTAACTTGAGTATAATTTTAAGTAATGGAAATATTATTAGAGTAATGGAAAATATGGAGTAATAAAAAATATTCCACAATCATTTTTTTCTACTATGTCAGCAATAACCAAAAAACATGTTTAAAATGTACCCCAAAATATTTGGCATCAAATAAGAAAAAAGAAGAGAACTATAATAATTCTAAATATATACACATATGGCAAAGTACTAATGTCTTCTGAAGATACATATATATGTGATATTTACATAGATATATGGGCTTCCCAGGTGGCCCTAATGGTTAAAAAAAACCTGCCTGCCAACATAGGAGACTTAAGAGATGTGGGTTTGATACCTGGGTAAGGAAGATCCCCTGGAGGAGGGCATGGCAACCCACTCCAGTATTCTTGCCTGGAGAACCCCATGAACAGAGGAGCCTGGCGGGCAACAGTCCATGGGGTCGCAAAGAGTCAGACATGACAGAGGCAATTTAGCATGCATGCACAAATAAAATTACCTTATTTAAGCAATAAGACAGACACAGAGAGGTTGAGTAACTTGTTCACAGGGCTACACAGCTAGTATATAGAGGAACTGAAGTCTGGCCCAGACTCCAGAGTCCTTGCTGGGAACCATTGAACTTTATTACCACCCAGGGTAGGAAGCTGAGCTGTGAAGCTCATTCCCAGATGCAGCTTGAGTCACTGGCTTGACTTGCCCCATCCACCTGATCTAATCTTGAATCTCTCAAAGAATCTGTGTTTCTCTCAAAAATTGCTACATTCTGGCTGCCCCTATCTCAGGCTAACTTTGGGTCCCAGGCACTGTCCTCTCATGCCTCCAACCCTTAGGAAGTTTTTCTCCAGTTTTATCAATGACCTTCCAGCAGAAACTAGACAGATGTATCTGATTGCCAATCAGTCCAAACTAAAAGAACCTCCCAACATTGGTGTGAAGCAAAGTAATATGCAAGTAAATGCACTTGCTCTTGGTTTCCTCCACGTTGCTTTTCAGCATTCCTTTTACCCAGCATCTTCTTACCCCTGAACGCCCCACTTCAAGCCCTTTCAACATGCTCTAGAGTCCCATTTCTGCAGATTTGGTAGAGGTAAACTGCTATATTGTTGATAAGGCTTAAGATAGCCATCCCAAAGGTGTTTCTTTTAAATTATTTTGTTCTCTATTTTACCCCTTTCTCTTAGAACACTGTCTGCTAGTAGTTGCTGCTGTTCCTGTTAGTCACAAAGTCATGTCTGACTCTTTTGTAACACCATGGACTGTAGCCTGCCAGGCTCCTCTGTCCATGGGATTCTCCAGGCAAGAATACTGGAATGGGTTGCCATTTCCTTCTCCAGGGGATCGTCCTGACCCAGGGATCAAACCCATGTTTCCTGTATTGCAGGCAGATTCTTTACTGTGAAGTCATCAGGGAAGCCCTGCTATTTATTTTCAATTAGAGGATTGTGATCGATGACTCTCTAATTGCTGACTTTCAGGTCAGTCTGAATAGGTATTGTGCTCTGAGAAGATTTCCAAGTGTCTCTTGAATTATGTTCCATAATAGCTCCCTAGGATACAGCTTGTAAAATCAGTTTTAGAGACTATGTTCACTAAATCTGAATAATGCCATCAATATAAAGAGTGTCTTCAAAAAATGTCTATTGTTGTAAAACAAGATCACAGACTTGGAAGGAAACTTAAGAATTATGCACATGATTGCTGGTGAGGAAAATGACTTCTGGTTAAAAGTTTATATTATAAACACCGATTTAATTTTTTCCAGCCAAATATTTATCTAAAATGACAATAAAATAATTGTTTCAAAAGATGTATATTCATAAAGAGAGGGAGAACAGAAAATTAGACCATAGCAATATGGTTTTGGAAAGTATATGATCTAGGGGTAATAGAATTAATAGAAACAAGAAAGTCAAATTCTAAACCAGAAAACAATCTTATATTTATACCACAAAATTCTAAAAAGGCTCAAAGACTGGATGTGAGGATAAAGAGGAGAGGATTAACTGAGCAGAGAAATTCTATTTCTCAATAATGTTCCCAGTATAACCACATGGCAACTGGACCTCTCCCCTACCACCTCAAAAGACTAGAGATTCATTCCCTGGATGGAATGAGGGACTCTTTTAAGGGAACTCTTTTAAGACAAGAGTTCCTGGTCAAGCAGCCGCTACAGATGTAAAGACAGAGGTTCCCACTGAAAACTGAAAGATTAAGGGAATGTATGTACACTATCTGTTGAGGGTTCCCAGCCCTCTTTTCCCAGCTTGGCTCTCAGAATGTGGGCAGCCAGGTCTTTATAGTTTAATCCTGTTATATATAAAGATAATATAATAATAACATTTTGAGGGGTAAAAGAGCCCTTGGAAATTAAAACCATGAATGTAGTCTAAAATGTAATAAAAGAGTTGGAAGAGAATGTTGAAGAAATTCTCGGAAAGTAGAACAACCTGACCAAAAAAACAGAAAATGGAGAAAATAAAAGAAAATTAGAGAGCCAGTTCAGTAGTTCAACATTTGTGTAAGAGTTCCAGAAAGAAAATGGTAGACATTTATAAAAGAGAAAGAAATCAACAGTACACTCCAAGAAAAATTCCCCAAATGGAAAGATACAAGTATCTTGACTGTGATTTCCCCAAGCTCACCACAATGGTTGAAAACATGCCTGCACCAAAGCACATCACAGTAAAATGTCAGAACACTGTCCTCCAGACAGAACACATGTGCTCACATGTGCACACACACATCATATTCAAGGATCAGGAATCAGAACGAAGAATGGCTTCATATCCCTCAAAAGTTACACTGAAAAAATACCAAACAGTGGAGTGATGCCTTATCTCTAGCTTAGAATTCTACCAACCCAATGAGCCAAAATATTTGTCCAAATATGAACACTGAATATACACAATTGCAGGCATACACAATCTTATAAAAAAAAAAATTACCACATGGAACACTTTCTCACAAAGCCGCTGGAGAATGCAGTTCAGAAAAATGTAAGACACACAATACAAGAAACGAGAGGGGGCAAAGGGAGTCCCTGGTATGGCTATGAAGGGCAATTAAAATTGTGCACAGAGGGATACATTGCAGGAAGTCCAGAGTGGAGCACGTCAGAAGGTTCTGGGTATACTTCTTAAAGAAACAAAAGCTACTGAATGATTCATTGAATAGATTTGGTCAACTGGGAGAGAGTTTGGGTTGAATAAGTAATAGTAACTAATAAAAAGTATATTCATTTATTTGGGTTGCCTAACAAATATCACAGACTGGGTGTCTTAAACAACAGAAATTTATTTCCTCATAGCTCTGGAGGCTAAAGTCCAAGATCAAGGTTCTGGCAAGACTGGTTACATTTTGAGGCCTCTCTTCTTGTACATGGCCACCTTCCGATACCTTCACATGACTTTCTATCTGTATGCACACGTCTATTCTCTTTCTTTCTCTCTCTCCTCCTCCTCCTCGTCTCTTTCTCCCTATCTCTTCCCCTCTGACCCTCTCTCTCCTCCCTCCCATTTTCACTCTCACTCTTGCTCTCTCTCTTCTCTCCCTCTGTATCCTAATCTCCTCTTCTACGATGACATCAGTCACACTGGATTAGGGCCCGCCCTAATGTCCCCATCTTAACTTCATTACCTCTATAAAGGTCCTAGTAGCTTCCCTAGTAGCTCAATTGGTTAAGAATCTGCCACAACATAGGAGACCCGGGTTCAATCCCTGGGTCAGGAAGATCCCCTGGAGAAAGAAACAGCAACCCATTCCATGGACAGAGGAGCCTGATGGGCTACAGTCCATGGGATCACAGAATCGGACATGACTGTGTGACTTTCACTTTTATAAAGGCCGTATATCCAAATACAGTCGCATTCTGAGACAGTGGGGTCTAGAACTTCAACATATAAATTTTGGGGGAGGGAAACAATTCAACCCAGAACAAAAAAACTACTTAACGAATCAAAGGAAAATAAAATCCTGGGAAGTAGAGGAAATACAATAAAGGGAAAATAGCTAGAGCTTAACACATGGCTTAGCTCTGAAGAGCATAGGTTGTCATAATAACATAGCCAGTGAATATCGATTTAACCAAAATCACAACACTGCCACATTAGGGGAATGGGAAATGGAAAGTATGCTTGTGTATGGAAAATATGTAAGTGGAGGCAGGAAAGACAAAGCATTAAATCTTCATTTTTGTGGAAAACTCAATAGCTATTGTCTAAATGGGAAAAATCAAGTGGCAGCAATACCGGCATGTGACTTTGAGATACGCAGCTAAACAATAAAAGATTACTTACAAACCTGAAAGTTGTTGCATCTGGGGGCTAACGAACAAGGGCAGAGTGTGCAGAAATGTTGCTAATGTATAGAATTAGCTAATTCTTTAAACTATTATAATAGGGATACTCCAGCTGGTTTTAGAAAAGGCAGAGGAACCAGAGATCAAATTGCCAACATCCACTGGATCATCAACAAAGAAAGGGAGTTCCAGAAAAACATCTATTTCTGCTTTATTGACTATGCCAAAGCCTTTGACTATGTGGATCACAACAAACTGTGGAAAATTCTGAGAGAGATGGGAATAACAGACCACCTGACCTGCCTCTTGAGAAACCTATATGCAGGTCAGGAAGCAACAGTTAGAACTGGACAACAGTTCTAACAGTTCTAACTGTTCTAACAGTTCTAACATTTCTAACAGTTCTAACTGGACAACAGTGAGACTCTATGGAACAACAGAGTGGTTCCAAATAGGAAAAGGAGTACGTCAAGGCTGTATCTTGTCACCCTGCTTGTTTAACTTCTATGCAGAGTACATCATGAGAAACGCTGGACTGGAAGAAACACAAGCTGGAATCAAGATTGCTGGGAGAAAAATCAATAACCTCAGATATGCAGATGACACCACACTTCTGGCAGAAAGTGAAGAGGAACTAAAAAGCCTCTTGATAAAAGTGAAAGAGGAGAGTGAAAAAGTTGGCTTAAAGCTCAACATTCAGAAAACGAAGATCATGGCATCTGGTCCCATCATTCCATGGGAAATAGATGGGGAAACAGTGGAAACAGTGTCAGACTTTATTTCTTTGGGCTCCCAAATCACTGCAGATGGTGACTGCAGCCATGAAATGAAAAGACGCTTACTCCTTGGAAGGAAAGTTATGACCAACCTAGATAGCATATTGAAAAGCAGGGACATTACTTTGCCAACAGAGGTCCGTCTAGTCAAGGCTATGGTTTTTCCCGTGGTCATGTATGGATGTGAGAGTTGGACTGTGAAGAAAGCTGAATGCCGAAGATTTGATGCTTTTGAACTGTGGTGTTGGAGAAGACTCTTGAGAGTCCCTTGGATTGCAAGGAGATCCAACCAGTCCATTCTGAAGGAGATCAGCCCTGGGTGTTCATTGGAAGGACTGATGCTGAGGCTGAAACTCCAGTACTTTGGCCACCTCATGCAAAGAGTTGACTCATTGGAAAAGACTCTGATGCTGGGAAGGATTGGGGGCAGGAGGAAAAGGGGACGACAGAGGATGAGATGGCTGGATGGCATCACCAACTCGATGCACATGAGTTTGGGTGAACTCCGGGAGTTGGTGATGGACAGGGAGGCGTGGCGTGCTGGGATTCATGGGGTTGCAAAGAGTCAGACATGACTGAGCAACTGAACTGAACTGAACTGAACTGAATAGGGATACATATAGCTCTGTTAAAAACAATTTTTTTAAAAAGAGTAGGTCCTTAATATACATTCTGTGCTTACTGTATGTGCTTCTTTGTTCAGTACTTCACATATGCCATCAAATTTCTTCATCATGACACCCCTTAGTTAAGAATAAATATCCCATATATTATACAAGGGGGCTTCCCAGGTGGCGCTAGTAGTAAAGAACTCACCTGCCAGTTCAGGAGACGTAAGAGATGTAGGTTCAGTCCCTGAGTTGGGAAGATCCCCTGGAGGAGGGCATGGCAACACACTCCAGTATTCTTGCCTGGGACCCTGGGATTCCCAAGGACCCTGGTAAGCTTACAGCCCATAGCGTCACAAAGAGTTGGAGACGACTGAGCTGACTTAGCATGCATGCATATTATGTAAGAGGAATCAGAGCTCTAGACAAATATTTGTTAAATATTATCAGCTTATTAGTGACAGGATTATAACTATACCTGAGCTCCCCGTTCAGTATCCAGAGTTCCAGAGTCTGCCAGGATTTCTATAGCTATTGGTATTATTCTTTGGATTTTCATCTTTCTAAACATTATCTTATTAAATATAGGACAGACTAGTCATTATTTTTTAGCTTCCCAGCACTGAATCCTCCTCCCCACAATTCAAGGAATTCTTTATCTAATGAGCCTTGGTAGGTATTAGGATTTACTCCTCATTAGGCAAAATACTTGCTTTTCTAGATTTCCTGGCAGGTAATTTGTGGACACATGACTAGGCTAGGATGCAATCTGACACAACCACTCGGAACTTCAAATCAAGAACTAGTAATGCAACCCAGAGAAAATCATAATTCCCAAAGTCAACCGTACCCCAGTGTCCTGCAGCACTAGTCACAATAGCCAGGACATGGAAGCAACCTAAATATTCATCCACAGAGGAATGGATAAAGATGTGGTACAGATATACAATGGAATATTCAGTTCAGTTCAGTCACTCAGTCGTGTCCAACTCTTTGCGACCCCATGAATCAGGGCACGCCAGGCCTCCCTGTCCATCACCAACTCCCGGAGTTCACTCAGACTCACGTTCATCGAGTCCATGATGCCATCTAGCCATCTCATCCTCTGTTGTCCCCTTCTCCTCCTGCCCCCAATCCTTCCCAGCATCAGAGTCTTTTCCAATGAGTCAACTCTTCACAGGAGGTGGCCAAAGTACTGGAGTTTCACCTTTAGCATCATTCCTTCCAAAGAAATCCCAGGGCTGATCTCCTGCAGAATGGACTGGTTGGATCTCCTTGCAGTCCAAGGGACTCTCAGGAGTCTTCTCCAACACCACAGTTCAAACACATCAATTCTTCGGTGCTCAGCCTTCTTCACAGTCCAACTCTCACATCCATACATGACCACGGGAAAAACCATAGCCTTGACTAGACGGACCTCTGTTGGCAAAGTAATGTCCCTGCTTTTGAATATGCTATCTAGGTTGGTCATAAATTTTCTTCCAAGGAGTAAGCGTCTTTTAATTTCATGGCTGCAGTCACCATCTGCAGTGATTTTGGAGCCCCCCAAAATAAA
The DNA here is from genome assembly GCF_023091745.1 of Budorcas taxicolor. Taxonomy (NCBI): domain Eukaryota; kingdom Metazoa; phylum Chordata; class Mammalia; order Artiodactyla; family Bovidae; genus Budorcas; species Budorcas taxicolor. The sequence continues at coordinate 27,047,746 of NC_068913.1, read as the reverse complement.
GTCTGACACTGTTTCCACTGTTTCCCCATCTATTTCCCATGGAATGATGGGACCAGATGCCATGATCTTCGTTTTCTGAATGTTGAGCTTTAAGCCAACTTTTTCACTCTCCTCTTTCACTTTCATCAAGAGGCTTTTTAGTTCCTCTTCACCTTCTGCCATAAGGGTGGTGTCATCTACATATCTGAGGTTATTGGTATTTCTCCTGGCAATCTTGATTCCAGCTTGTGTTTCTTCCAGTCCAGCGTTTCTCATGATGTACTCTGCATAGAAGTTAAATAAGCAGGGTGACAATATACAGCCTTGACGTACTCCTTTTCCTATTTGGAATCAGTCTGTTGTTCCATGTCCAGTTCTAACTGTTGCTTCCTCACCTGCATACAGATTTCTCAAGAGGCAGGTCAGGTGGTCTGGTATTCCCATCTTTCAGAATTTTCCACAGTTTATTGTGATCCACACAGTCAAAGGTTTTGGCATAGCCAATAAAGCAGAAATAGATGTTTTTTTGGAACTCTATTGCTTTTTCCATGATCCAGCAGATGTTGGCAATTTGATCTCTGGTTCCTCTGCCTTTTCTAAAACCAGCTTGAACATCAGGGAGTTCATGGTTCACGTATTGCTGAAGCCTGGCTTGGAATATTACTCAGCCATAAAAAGAAAGAAACAGGGTCATTTGTAGAGATGTGAATGGATCTAAAGACAGAGTAAAGTAAGTCAGAAAGAAGAAAACAAATTTCACCTATTAATGCATATATGTGGAATCTTAAAAAATGGTACAGATGATCTTATTTGCAAAGAGAAATTGAGACAGATGTAGAGGACACATGTATGGACAGTAAGCGGGGAGGGGGAAAAAAGGGGGTGGGATGAATTGGGAGATTGGGACTGTCATACATACACTGCTATGTATAAAATAGGTAACTAATGAGAACCCAGTGTTTTACACAGGGAACTCTACTCAGTGCTCTGTGGTGGCCTAAATGGGAAGGAAACCCAAAAGAGAGGGGAGATATGTATCTGTATAGCTGATTCACTTTGCTGTACAGTAGAAACTAACACAACATTGTAAAGCAACTATACTCCAATAAAAATTAATTAAAAAAATCAGAAACAAGTAATGCAAAGAGGTAGCGACAGTTTTGTGTTAAATCTGGTGGTGGCAGAGAAGGAGACAGCAACGTTCATTCCCCACTGCAGTGGAAACGTGGCAGCAGGAATGGGGACAGGAAAACAGCAGTGCGGGTGGGGCTTCTCCTGCTGATCAGCACGTCAACAGTGCGTGTGGAAGCCACTTCTGTGATATGGCTGTGGCCGTGGCTTCTTTGATCCTAAGAATTTTCTACACTTGATTCCTAAACTACCTAATATTCACCCAGTATCATTTCAATATCTTACTTTCCTGCTTAACTCAGCTAAAGCATGCTTCTGTTAAGTGAACTTCTGTTTACCTTAACTAGCACCTTTGCAAAGAAAAGTTCAGCTTGGCAGATGCTTAAAAGACAAAACAAAACAGAAACTGAAAAAACAAAACCTGGAAACTATTTTTGAAGAAACAAAAAAGTGTATTAAGTAAAATATTGTCAAGTTACCCTCCCTAAACTTATAATTTATGATCCATTACATGACTTTTGTGATTCACTGACAAAATGGAAATATTATATTTATGAGAAAATTTTAGAATGTTTATGTACACATTTTTCCATTCAACAAATACTCATGGAGCAGCTACTATGTGCCAGCATTGTGTTAAATTCAGTGGTATAGCGATGAAAAAAACAGAAAAAACCCTGACTTTTTTTCTAGCAGGGAAAGAGAAAACAAATAATACTTACAATAAGTAAATTGTGTATTATGGAATCAGTTGATAAATGCTATGGGAAAAAAATTAAGCACGGAGATTGGGGGTGCCAACAGGGAGATAATGTTTTATTTCAAATGGGCTGGTCAGGAAAACCTCACAGAGCAGGTAATAGCTGAACAAATTCTTGATGAGGAAAAGGGAGTCAGCCATGAGAATATCTATGCAGGAGCACTTGAAGACTGCTGCTGCTGCTGCTAAGTCACTTCAGTCGTGTCCGACTCTGTGCGACCCCATAGACGGCAGCCCACCAGGCTCCCCCGTCCCTGGGATTCTCCAGGCAAGAACACTGGAGTGGGTTGCCATTTCCTTCTCCAGTGTATATAGGTCCAGAGAAAAGAGGGTGCATGGTGCTGTTGGGTCGGTGAGTTAGGGAGAGAAGAGGTATTGAGGTCAGAGAGGTAAGCTGGCAGCCTACTTGTCCAGAGCCTTTAGGCTACTGAAAGAACTCAGCTGAAAATAATAGGGAACCATTAGAGATTTTGAGTAGAAGAGTAACATGTTTTGACTTAGATTTCCACAGATCACTCTGTTTACTGTCTTGGAGCGATTCTGAGTGAGGAGCAATTTTGTACCCCAGGGAGCATTTGGCAATGTCTAGAAATATTTTTAGTTGTTGCTTCTGGGGAGAAATCTGATATATAGTGTGTAGAGGACAGGGATGCTGCTAAATATCCCCAAATGCACAATATCACCCCCACAACCAAGAATGATCCAGTTCAGAAGGTTGGTAGTATCAGAGTTGAAAAACCTTGGGGCTTTAAAGACCCCTAGACCAGAGATTAAATGACATATACAATTCTGAAAAATTCTATAATTATGTGTTATTTAAAGGAGTATATTATTGCATGTTTGATATTATAATTACAATAGCCCTAAATTTACATGAAATTCTTAAGTATTGGGAACAATTTTAATAATATACATGGAATTATGTAGGATGAAAGAAAAGAAAAATTTCAGTATACTTTTAGGATTTCTAAGTTCATATATATGGTGTTCCTGTTAGTGAACATGATACATTCATTTGGATCAGTTTAAAATGTATACAATTCTTAGAAATAAAATCTATACTTTAAAAATATTGAGAAATAGTTGTTTTTGTACAATGAAAATAGATCTTCATTCTCATGTTTTTCCCTCTTTATCCCATGTTCTTGACATTTTTATATACACTTTTCCCCCCAAATAGGTTACATTTTTTGGATCGTAACTAGATATATTGTTGCTGTTTAGTTGCTAGTGGTGTCCGACTCTTTTGCGATCCCATGGACTATGGCCTGCCAGGCTCCTCTGTCCATGGGAATATTCAGGCAAGGATACTGGAGTGGGCTGCCATTTCCTTCTCCAGAGGATCTTCCCAGCCTAGGTATGGAACCCATCTTCTGCACTGGCAGACGGATTCTTTACCACTGAGCCACCTGGGAAGCAACTAGATATATAGTGTATATGAATTTCACAACCATGCAGTGAAATCTTATTTAGGTTACTTTTTTGAGGTTTTAAATATTTGGTAAAATATAATTCTTTCAACAAAGTTGACATAAGAGAGATAATTAATATTACACTGAGATAACAGAAACACATACGAGCCCAAATTATAAGGAATGTATGCCAGTTCATTTTAATCATTAATTTCTCATATGCACTACCACAGGGTTTGTGGTGCTCTAAACAGTTTTTGGAACAAAGTATGGCATGTATAAATGAATAAATAAATGTATATATACCTAAACCTGATTAAAGGAACCAACTAAACTTTCATGAGGCAAAGCATGTTGTGAAAACTACCTGAAAATAAAGGTATTGCCGCTCAAAGAGTTCTTTACAAATATTTAAAACTGTACATACAAATAATTATTTTAATTTTCAAATTTTGACTTGCTAGTTTTGTACATCAATATGCCTTCCTAAAATACACACACGTGTGCCCTTTACCAAATTTGCAATATGTGCTGCCTGTCTGGGAGATAGGGAAAAACAACGTATCTTTATGGCACAGAAGAATGAGCTCACTCTTTCTTGAAATGATTTTGCTTATTTTAGTGTGGAAAATGTTCTTATAAATATTTTCATTACTTTTTAGATGATGAAGCATGACTTTGTCAGAAGATGTATTTTTATTTAAATTTACTTTGTAAGAGTTGTCAACTATTCAGTTTTTGCTACGTGGTGGAAACTCAGATTGTATTTTGGATAGTTGCTTGGTGAGGCATTATATACAGGTGTCTCGCCAAATGCTTACTGTAATCTGTGATAAATAGAATATACCCAAGTACTGCTAGATCTTCCAGAAATAGAAAGACACTAGCATTGTGGCAATATTATACACTCATTATTAAACATCTGTTTAAAAAAAAAAACTTTTGAGGAAATGAGCTAAAACACAAATAGATCAAATGTATACAGACCATTTGAAACTGTAGTATAACATGCAAATCGCTTAGATCACTCGTCCAAGCAGACCCAGATTCTTAGGAAAGCTAGAAAAGATGAACTGTGACCTAAAATTCCCTCAGTCAGGCTCACTGGAAGATGAGACAAGAGAGAGTGTTTTGAAGGCTTCAGTTTATATACACCTAAGAGCAGCTGCCTCTCACTAATTACATCAGTGGAAATGAGAGAAAGATGACTCAGAAAGAGAGTTGCTACAGAACTAGTGAATATCTACACAATACAAGGAGAAAGCAAGCCCTAGAGAGCATCATGAAGGAGGAAGCAGGATAGCTCGAACAAACCTAGGAGAGTTGGGGCATTGCAAATCCTTAGAAACAATTTGTACTTATCTAATTTGTTGGTTCAGGGTCAGACTAGAAACCCCAGTTTTATCACCCATTGCATAAAAATGGGGAGAAGTGTGCATGCTTTGAGCATGTTCGGCTCCAAACACACCAAACCACACTCATTCATTGTTTCCCGAAACCACTGCTTTCTCTCATTCCATTCCAGGGAGTCTGCAACCACCATGCCCTCACCAGGAGTATAGCCACTCCCTAATTCTACCTCTAGGGCCGGTACCATCATATTCATTGTTATAGTCTATCAGTAGCCTAAAGCAAGTACAGAATAAACCATATTAGATAGGATGCTTTTGACTATAAGTAATCTCTAAGCTCAACTCAAACTGGCACATAAATTAAAATACTCATTATCTCACATATCTAGGCATCCAGAGGTTGTAAGAGCCTCAGATCTCAATGATTCTCTGAACTCTGCTTTTCTCAAAATGTTGGATACATCCACAAGTTGGAAGAATGGTTTTTGGCTTATAAGCCAGGCCAGAAAATGTCCAGAGGAAACAGCGGACCTCGCTTCCAGTGCTCTTTGAGGAATAAGGAAACCTTTCACAGAAGTCTCCCAGGAGCTACCTCCAATGTCTCTATTGCAACAATTGGATTATGAGCCCATTCATTGACTAGCCACTCACAAGGAGGATGGGGTTATTCTGACTGGTTTAAAGTTTAGGCTTCACCCTTTGGAAGTGGGAATGGGACCACCTACCTGAGTAACAACAAGTGTGTACTAAAACACAAACTCAGATTCTGCTATCCAGGTAAAGGGAGATAATGAATAATGAATAGACAACTGATAAAATGATCAGTACATTTGCCTCCACAAAGTTGTTGATTGAATAAATGAATAAACAAAAAAGATGTGTTCATTTCATTTTACTATTTTATGCCTTAATTGTTCCTAAGCAGAGGGTAGGGAATAAATCTAAGGGCATTTATTTATGTTCTACAATAATGTAAGAACAATGCTGGTCACAGATTCAAACCACTGTTAGCAAAACATTACAAATCTAAATATTTATGTTCATTTGTCAATGTTGATGTTTCTCACCAAGATTCTCCATATCATTTCTATACTGGCATAGTAACTTCCTGATAGTAGTTCACCAAGTGTAATCTAGATTGTAGAGAAAACTAATAATCACATTTTTTCCATAGGAATTTTGATGAAGTACTGTCATAGCTAGGTGAAGGCAATGGCACCCCACTCCAGTACTCTTGCCTGGAAAATCCCATGGACGGAGGAGCCTGGTAGGCTGCAGTCCACGGGATCGCACAGAGTCAGACACGACTGAGCAACTTCACTTTCCCTTTTCACTTTCATGCATTGGAGAGGGAAATGGCAACCCACTCCAGTGTTCTTGCCTGGAGAATCCCAGGGATGGTGGAGCCTGGTGGGCTGCCGTCTATGGGGTCGCACAGAGTCGGACACGTCTGAAGCAACTTAGTAGCAGCAGCAGCAGCAGCAGCAGCAGCAGCAGCAACTATCATAGTTAATATGCGCATTAGAGTTTTAGATGCTCAATAAGACTTTAATTTTTCATGGAGTGTGAATACTCCAAAAATGTAGCAACCAGTCAGCTATTGATCAACCCCAAAATTCACATTGGCTTATTCACTTATCTCATGACCACTTAAAATTTATTTGAATATGATATCTTTTCAGGATTATATGGAATTGTTGTTCAGTTGCTAAGTCATGTCTTACTCTTTGTGACCCCATGGACTGCAGCACTCCAGGCTTCCCTGTCCTTCAATATCTCCCAAGGTTTGCTCAAATTCATGCCCATTGACTTGGTGATGATGTCATCTAACAATCTAAGTAAATCTATTTTTAAAGAACAAAGTTAAGTGATTGCTATTTGGGAAAGAATATAGTTTGTTAAACATAAATAACCAAACAGTAGAAGAGAATTTAGCCCATTTTTTGCACCTTTCTCCACCAATCTCCCTTCAAAACCAAAGTACAATAATTGACAGTGTATGCAATCCTTTCCTATATATATAATGCATCTGTAAGTCAACTGTATGAAAATTCAGTGACTGCCTGAAGGTGGGATGATGTCCTCTACAAGAAAGCCAAAAAAATATTAAAAATCCCTAATCACATCTCTCCCTTTAGACACACTGCCAACATTTGTACACGTTCTTTCCTTCAAAGCTGAACACTGAACACCACAAGGAACACACATGAAAAACAAAGATTAGTCACTTTTGCCATGCTTGATGAGTTCCATCTTTTTCTAATTGGAGGTCACACACTGCGACCCAGGATAATTTTTGGCAGAGTGTTTAAGAGTTTTGAACTTGTATGCCCTTAAGTAGTTTGTGCACTTTCCATTTCAGTTGTTAGCTGCCTGGGCCTTGAAGGTATTTGTGCTTGTTCTCCTAGAAATTATTTCAAGCTTATGCAACTTATGCTTGCACCTAATATTAGAAGAACTTTATTCCATTTTCCACTTAACTGGTTAAAAAAACAGACAAATTGCAATGTAATATTGAAATACGTTCATAAACATGGCTGCTTAAAGATTCAGTCCTGTGAATGTGGACTATTGCTTGACAAGCAGACCACTACTAAAAACTCAAATTGTTATTTTTTAATCAGCTGGTGTTTGAAAGTTTAAATTTAGAATGCTAAGACCGGATCATCAATTTGTAATGAACAAAATACAAGCTGTTGGAAAGTCAAACTTCAAAAAGTTGAGAATGACTGACTCGCTAACTATAGTTATTGTTTTGGCTTGAATTTTAGTTCAGTCCCGCTCTTTGACTTGAAGAAAGCTTGGAGCTCCAGTTTGGCCCCACTATGGAGGAGGAGGTGGGAAGACTCTGCCGACTAACCCTGGCCTCTAACAGCAGCCTCAAGGACCACACTCAGTGACCTTGATGAGCCTTCCTGGCAGCTGGTGACATGATGGCTGAGTGCCTGGCACTTCCTGAAGAAGCTAGATCAGCTTGGGAGGTAATCAGTCCCTCACATGGCAGGACAATGTGTGTGAGTTCTGGGGAAAGCACGCAGGACCTTAGGAGGAATGTTGATCTAGGACACTTTACAAAGGATCCAAGGCAAGAGATGCTCAGATGTGAGAGCGACTGGGATGCAAGGTTAGGGGAGGTCTGGAGTGGCCAGCAAAGAGGAATCAGAGTTGGAGAAACCTAGCAGAGGGGACTTCTGAATAACCCAATGGGAGAAAACAATAAACTCTGAACATTGTTAATATCAGTGGGTGCAAACTGAAAAATAACTTTGCTTTTCCTTGGCCTTTCCACTGCCTCTACACTTCTCCATTCCATACTAACTTGCGAAGGCTGGGATAGAGGTATGAGGCAAGAAAACAACCAGCCACATCCCCTTGCTAGTGAAGAAGGCAGATGGCCATCCGCAGTCAGCCCTAGCTGAATAAGAGAGGAGAGATGGGGGATGTCTCATTTATGAAATAACATATTCATCTCCACATTCTCATTTCTGAACTGAGCCTAAGACTGGCTTAAAACGGACTGAAAGCTCTTGGACGACAAAAGAGAGAGAGGAAAAAAAGTCATGAGACTGCACAAGTTTTCTTTCAGGAAACTGGGAAGCAGCAGCTTACATTGAACAGTTTTGAAAGAACACGGGAGGAAAAAGTAAAGCTCCCATCTGACAACATCTCACCAATTGACCTATTCAATATGCATGTGTGCAAAGTAGCCTCAATTGTTTCTGGCTGTTTGCGACCCTGTGGACTGTAGCCCGCCAGGCTCCTCTGCCCATGAGGATTCTCCAGAATACTGCCCTCCTCCAGGGGATCTTCCCAGCCCTGGGATCAAACCCACGTTTCTTAAGTCTTCAGGGTTGGCGGGCAGATTCTCTACCACTAGTGCTATACCACTTTGTATATACATATAGTTCCTTACCTATATTAAAATTAGGATTATAAAATATTAATACTTTTAATGACCAGTTCTATTAAAAACATGAAATTAAGATTGTAGTTTAATCAGAGAGCCATGTAAAGATCAAATATCACACTACCTTGTTATGATGTAGCCATAAGTATTTTAATTTTTTAAACCCAGAAAGATCAATGACCTCTGTCAGCTCCCTGGAAAGGAAAAGAGAAAGTGAATATTAGCAACAATTAATTTATTCATGTCTAAAGTTGCTTATATAGTATGACTTGGGGAGAATTGAAAAGGCCTCTTTCTGTCCTTTCAAAATTATTGGCACATTTATACAGGCTAATTTCCTACATTCCACCTTTAAAACTTCATTCTTGGATTAAGATTTTTGTCAGCCAGTTAAAGCAAATACTAAAAGGAGGAAATTTATCACGTTAGTAGAATTTATACCTCATTACAACTGAATTTATTGGGACTTTCATTTTAAAAGACTTCACTGAGGAGAGGCCAGAGGAACAAAAGTAAGAGCAGAAGACGCCAGACTTAAGGTCAATGTGGGAAACAGCATCGGCTCCTTCTTCACGGCTGCCTACGCAGTCTTTAGTTTGAGGTTGTCCAGATCTTGGCCAAACTGGATTTAAGACATGGAAACTGCAGGACCTGAAGAGGCACAGAGTGAGTGAAGTGTTTTATTCTCCCATTGTTGTTTATCATATGTGTGTGTGCTAAGTCACTTCAGCCATGTCCAGCTCTTGTGACCTCATGGACTGTAGCCCACCAGGCTTCTCTGTCCATGGGATTCTTTACCAGTGAGTCACTAGAGAAGTCCATAATTTTTAATATTTTGCCACATTTATGTTCACTCTCTTATCTGTATACACAATTTACCTATTTGCTAGTTGATAAGTTTCTTGGTGAATCGTTTGAAAATAAGTTGCAGACATGACTCCAGGGCTTTGATTCATAAATACTTCAGGCACACGCATCCCTCAAACAAGGACATTCTCCTGCTTAACCACCATACCAATATCAAACCTGAGAAAATTAAAATTGAATTAAACGATATCATCTAATACACTGCTATTCATATTCAAATTGTTCCTGTTGTCCCTACTTGTTTTTTTTTTTTTTTTTACAGATTTTTTCTTGTTTAAACCCAAAATTGCATCAACATTGATGCACTGGTATAACCCATTTTCAGTTGGTATAACCCATTGCTTGTTTTTTAGTTGCTAAGTTGTGTCCAACTCTTTGTGATCCCATGGACTGCAGCATGCCAGGCTTCCCTGTCCTTCACTATCTCCCAGAGTTTGCTCAGATTCACGGCCATTGAGTTGGTGATGCCATCCAATTATCTCATCTTCTGCCTCTTCCCTCCCGCCACCCCCCCCCCCCCCCCTTTTCCTCCTGCCCTCAATCTTTCCCAGCATCAGGGTCTTTTCCAACAAGTTGGCTTTTCCCTATCAGGTGACCAAAGTATTGGAGCTTCAGCTTCAGTATCAGTCTTTCCAATGAATATTCAGGGTTGATTTCCTTTAGGATTGACTGGTTTGATCTCCTTCCAGTGAATATTCAGGGCAGTCCAAGGGACTCTCATGAGTCTCACAATATGAAGGCATCAATTCTTTGGCATTCAGCTTTCTTTATCATCCAACTCTCACATCCATACATGACTACCAGAAAAACTGTAGCTTTCACTATACGGACGTTTTTGGCAAAGCAATCTCTTGCTTTTTAATATGCTATCTAACTTGGTCATAACTTTTCTTCCATGGAGCAAGCGTCTTTTAATTTCATGGCTACAGTCACCATCTGCCGTGATTTTGGACCCCAAGAAAATAAAATCTGTCACTCTTTCCACTTTTTCCCCATTTATTTGCCATAAAGTGATGGCACTGGATGTCATGATTTTAGTTTTTTGAATGTTGAGTTTTAAGCCAGATATTTCACTCTCCTCTTTCACCCTCATAAGAGGCTCTTTAGTTTCTCTTCATTTTCTGCCATTAGAGTGGTATCATCTGCGTATCTGAAGTTGTTGATATTTCTCCCAGCAACCTTGATTCCAGCCTGTGGTTCATTCAGCACAGCAGTTTGCATGATATACTCTGTATAATCCATTAGTCTTCCTAAATTAAAAATAGTCACCTTCTCTCCTTTATTGCCTTCAACGTTTACTTTCTGAAGAGTCCAGGACAGTTGTCTGATAGAATTTCTCACATTCTTGAGGGGTCTGATTGCTACCTCATGATTAAATTTAAATACGGTCACTTTAAAATTACAACAGTGGGTAATTACTACACCACATCAGGAGGCACAATGATGCCACTTTGCCGCACTCTTTGTGAAGGTTGTGTGTGTGTGCTCAGTCACTAAGTCATGTTCAGCACTTGGCAACCCCATGGACTGCAGCCCTACGGGCTCCTCTCTCCATGGGAGTCTCCAGGCAAAAATACTGGAGTGGGCTGCCATGCCCAACTCCAGGGGATCTTCCTGACCCAGGGATCTCTTATGTCTCCTGCACTGGCAGGCAGATTCTTTACCACTGAGCCACCTGTTCACCCTGTTGGTGAAGCTAAGTTCAGTGATTTGGTTAAGGCTATATTTTCCGGTTCTCTTCATTGTGAAAGTATTTACAAATTTTATCATTGAAAAGCAATATCTGGGGCAAATTTCTGAGTGATTTGATACTGGACATACTGCAAAATGATCATCAGATGAAATCCAGTTGCTGAAACCATACAAAGTTAACACAATATTATTAACGGTATTCTCATACATTCCATCCCCAACACTTACTTATTTTACAACTGAAAGTTTGTACCTCTTGATCATGTTCACCTATTTCATGCCCTACCCCTAAATCCCTCTCCCCTCTGGTAACTGCCAACCTGCAGAGAACAGATTGGTGGTTCTCAATAACTATTTATTCAGTGGCTTTAGCTTTGATTAATAATATTGACCTGAATCAGTACGTTTGGGATTATGAAATGGTAATTTTTCTAATCCTCTCATTCTTTTTACATTTCTTAGTTGGTACTTGGTAAAAAAAGATCTGCTTCTCCCCTTTCTTTCTCTCATTCCTTCCCATCTTCATCCTTCTCAGATGTGAAGACTTTTTTCTTAATCTTTTATCAATTAAAAAAAATTATTCTCAGGTTATCCCAAACAGAAGGCTTTTCAAGTAGACCACCTTGTCCTTTTGACAGGTGCCATTAGTCTTCAAGTACTTCCCTGACACAACAAAATATTCTGGGTTCCTTCAAAGCAACTAGTAATATAGTTGTATACATAATGCAGTCTCCTCTTTCATTAAAGATGTGTAGCTAATTTTGGACACTGACACACTTATCGCACTGGACAACAAGGGTGGTACATCAGCTCTACTTTTTTCCTGTGAAAAATAAAGCAGCCACTACATGGTAGCAGAGAAACTCAAGCCTCAGAGTGTTTCTACAAGGATTCCCAGAAAAGTTATTTTCATATATTAATGCTATAAAATATCAACTTTGTCACATCACTGTCAAATTAATTTTCTTGTAATAGTTGTACTGACACTCTGCTATAGATAATATAATAAAATGGCTCACTTTTGAGGAGAATTTAAGTCAGAAAGGTTTATTTTGCATATAAATTTATCCTAAATTAATAATAGGCTATTACATTTTAAGGTGAGGCTAGTGGAAGACAATGATAGAAACTCTACTACTGGAGGCAGTCCTAAGATGGCAGAAGAATAGGATGGGGAGACCACTTTCTCCCCCACAAATTCATCAAAAGAACATTTGAAAGCTGAGTAAATTCTACAAAACAACTTCTGAATGCCGGCAGAGGACATCAGGCACCCAGAAAAGCAGCCCATTATCTTCAAAAGGAGGTAGGGAAAAGTATAAAAGACAAAAAAAGAGACAAGAGAGGTAGGGATGGAGCTCCATCCTAGGAAGGGAGTCTTAAAAAAGAGAAGTTTCCAAACACCAGGAAGCACTCTCACTGCCGAATCTGTGGTGAGCCTTGGAACCACAGAGGGCAACATAATTGGGAGGAAAAATAAATACATAATTAAACCCCACAGATTATGTGCCCAACGGTAACTCCCCCAGTGGAGAAGCAGTGCAGACGCCTGCATCTGCCACTAGCAAGCAGGGGCTGGGCAGGGAGGTGCGGGCTGCTTCGCTTAGAGTAAGGACCGGCCCTGAATGCCCCGAGGGCAATCTGAAGGAACTAACTTGGGCTAGCAAACCAGACTGTGAGATAGCAAGCGAAAAGCCCTAACCTAAGACACCGTCAGGCCCGCTCACAGAACAAAGGACTGGGCAGAGCCAGCCAGCTACGGTCCAGCCCATTCCCCGCAGGAGACAGGCAGACGAGGGCAGCCAGAGCCAGAAGGCGGCAATTGCGGCCCCAGAGAGGCATGATCTACCAAACTGTAAGCAGGCTTTGTCACTAACCAAGACTTCTTGGGATTCTGGACGGTCAACATCCGCCTGAGAAGCTGTGCTGGTTGTACACCCAGAAAACCAATTGGCAGGGACAGGGGAGGCAATAAATTGCAGCGACCGTGCTTGCCAAACACCTGGTCACCTGAGTTGCTTGGATCTGGGAAGGGAACGAAACGCAGGCCCAACTGAGTCTGCGCCTCTGAGGACTACCTGAGTACCTGAACCTGAGCAGCTTAGACCTGCGAAGTGCATACAACCCAGGGCCGGCCTCAGACAGATCCTAGCAGAGCAACCTAGAGCCTAAGCAGTGTAGACAGGGAAAGCATACACGCTGTGAGAGGGGGAAAACCCAGTGTGGCCGAGACACTGCAAACACATGCCAGTGTTATTTGTTTGCAGCGTCCCTCCCTCCCCACAAGGCTTCCCTGGTGGCTCAGATGGTAAAGTGTCTGCCTGCAACACGGGAGACCCAGGTTCAATTCCTGGGTCAGGAAGATCCTCTGGAGAAGAAAATGGCAACCCACTCCAGCACTCTTGCCTGGGAAATCTCATGGACGGAGGAGCCTGATAGGCTACAGTCCATGGGGTCGCAAAGAGTCAGACACGACTGAGCGGCTTCACTTTCACTTTTCTTTTCTTTCCCTCCCCACAGCACGACTGAACAAGTGAGCCTAAAAAAGTGTCCAACACCACCCCCTTGTGTCACGGCGGAAATTAGACACTGAAGAGACCAGCAAACAGAAGCTAAAACAGAGGGAACCTCCTTGGAAGTGACAGGTGAAACAGATTAAAACCCTGTAGTTAGTACTGACTACATAGGAAGGGGCCTATAGATCTTGAGAAATATAAGTTGGATCAAGGAACTATCTGAAAATGAACTGACTCCACACTGCCCACAACAACAGCAGAGAAAGTCCTGAATATATTTTTACTATTTTTATTATCATTCTTTAATTTAAAAAAATTTTTTATTTCTACATCCTCTATTACACCTTTAATTTTCATTTTTATAACCTACTATTACTTTGCAGAAAAAGAGACCCTATTTTTTAAAGCAAACATATATTTTTTTTTTTATGATTTTTGTGACTTTTTTTTTCTTTTTTGTTAATATGGTATTTTTGAAAATCCAACTTCTACTTTAGACTTTTAATCTTTGCTTTTTGGTATTTGTTATAAATTTTGTACTTTTAAGAACCCAATCTTCAGTACCCATTTTTACTTGGAACAAAATGACTGGCTTGACCGCTCTCTCCCCCTTTGGACTCTCCTTTTTCCCCACCAGGTCGCCTCTATCTCCTCCCTCCCCCTTCTCTTCTCTACCCAACTCTGTGAATCTCTTTGTGTGTTCTGGACTGTGGAGAACACTTAGGGAACTGATTACTGGCTGTATCTGTCTCGCACATTTTGATTCCCCCCTTTATCCTCCTGGCCACCTCTGTCTCCTTCCTCCCTCTTCTCTTCTCTGTATAACTCTGTGAACATCTCTGAGTGGTCCAGACTGTGGAGTGCACATAAGGAAGTGATTACTGGCTAGCCTGCTCTCTCTTCTTCTGATCCCACCTCATCTCATTCCAGTCACCTCTAACTCCCCCCTCCCTCTTCTTTTCTCCATGTAACTCTGTGAACCTCTCTGGGTGTCCCTCACTGTGGAGAAACTTTTCATCTTTAAGCTAGATGTTTTATCAATGGTGCTGTATAGATGGAGAAGACTTGAGGGTACTGTAAAAATAAGACTGAAAACCAGAAGCAGGAGGCTTAAGTCCAAATCCTGAGAACACCAGAGAACTCCTGACTCCAGGGAACATTAATTGACAGGAGCTCATCAAACGCCTCCATATCTGAAACCAAGCACCACCCAAGGGCCAACAAGTTCCAGAGCAAGACCTACCATGCATATTCTCCAGCAACACAGGAACACAGCCCTGAGCTTCAATATACAGGCTGCCCAAAGTCACTCCAAACCCATTGATATCTCATAACTCATTACTGGACACTGCTTTGCACTCCAGAGAGAAGAAATCCATCTCCACCCACCAGAACACCGACACAAGCTTCCCTAACCAGGAAACCTTGACAAGCCACCCGTATAACCCTACCCACAGTGAGGAACCTCCACAATAAAGAGAACTCCACAAACTGCCAGAATACAGAAAGACCACCCCAAACACAGTAATATAAACAAGATGAAGAGACAGAGGAATAAGGAACAGGATAAATGCCCACCAAACCAAACAAAAGAGGAAGAGATAGGGAATCTACCAGATAAAGAATTCCAAATAATGATAGTGAAAATGATCCAAAATCTTGAAATCAAAGTGGAATCACAGATAAATAGCCTGGAGACAAGGATTGAGAAGATGCAAGAAAGGTTTAACAAGGACCTAGAAGAAATAAAAAAGAGTCAGTATATAACGAATAATGCAATAAATGAGATCAAGAACACTCTGGAGGGAAAAAATAGTAGAATAACAGAGGTAGAAGATAGGATTGGTGAGGTAGAGGTTAGAATGGTAGAAATAAATGAATCAGAGAGGAAAATAGGAAAACGAATTAAAAGAAATGAGGACAATCTCAGAGACCTCTGGGACAATGTTAAATGCCCCAACATTTGAAGCATAGGAGTCCCAGAAGACGAAGGCAAAAAGAAAGACCATGAGAAAATACTTGAGGAGATAATAGTTGAAAACTTCCCTCTAATGGGAGATAATAGTTGAAAACTTTCCTCTAATGGAGAGGAAATAATCACCCAAGTCCAAGAAACCCAGAGAGTCCCAAATAAGATAAACCCAAGGCGAAACACCTCAAGATACATATTAATCAAATTAACAAAGATCAAATACAAAGAACAAAGATTAAAAGCAGCAAGGGAAAAACAACAAATAACACACAAGGGGATTCCCTTTAAGGATAACAGCTGATCTTTCAATAGAAACTCTTCAGGCCAGGAGGGAATGGCAGGACATACTTAAAGTGATGAAAGAAAATAACCTACAGCCCAGATTACTGTACCCAGCAAGGATCTCATTCAAATATGAAGGAGAAATCAAAAGCTTTCCAGACAAGCAAAAGCTGAGAGAATTCAGCACCACCAAACCAGCTCTCCAACAAATGCTAAAGGATCTTCTCTAGACAGGAAACACAAAAAGAGTGTATAAAATCGAACACAAAACAATAAATAAAATGGCAATGGGATCATACTTATCAATAATTACCTTAAACATAAATGGGTTGAATGCCCCAACGAAAAGACTGGCTGAATGGATACAAAAATAAGACCCCTATATATGTCATCTATAAGAAACCCACCTCTAAACAAGGGACACATACAGACTGAAAGTGAAGAGCTGGAAAAAGATATTCCACATAAATAGAGACCAAAAGAAAGCAGGAGTAGCAATACTCATATCAGATAAAATAGACTTTAAAACAAAGGCTGTGAAAAGAGACAAAGAAGGACACTGCATAATGATCAAAGGATCAATCCAAGAAGAAGATATAACAATTATAAATATATATGCACCCAACATAGGAGCACCGCAATATGTAAGACAAATGCTAGCAAGTATGAAAGGGGAAATTAACAATAACACAATAATAGTGGGAGACTTTAATACCCCACTCACACCTATGGATAGATCAACTAAACAGAAAATTAACAAGGAAACACAAACTTTAAATGATACAATAGACCAGCTAGACCTAATTGATATCAACAGGACATTTCACCCCAAAACAATGAATTTCACCTTTCTCTCAAACGCACATGGAACCTTCTCCAGGATAGATCACATCCTGGGCCATAAATCTAGCCTTGGTAAATTCAAAAAAATTGAAATCATTCCAAGTATCTTTTCTGACCACAATGCAGTAAGATTAGATCTCAATTACAGGAGAAAAACTATTAAAAATTCCAACATATGGAGGCTAAACAACATGCTGCTGAATAACCAACAAATCACAGAAGAAATCAAAAAAGAAATCAAAATATGCATAGAAACAAATGAAAATGAAAACACAACAACCCAAAACCTGTGGGACACCGTAAAAGCAGTGCTAAGGGGAAGGTTCATAGCAATACAGGCATACCACAAGAAACAAGAAAAAAGTCAAATAAATAACCTAACTCTACACCTAATGCAACTAGAAAAGGAAGAAATGGAGAACCCCAGGGTTAGCAGAAGGGAAGAAATCTTAAAGATTAGGGCAGAAATAAATGCAAAAGAAACAAAAGAGACCATAGCAAAAATTAACAAAGCCAAAAGCTGGTTGTTTGAGAGGATAAATAAAACTGACAAACCATTAGCCAGACTCATCAAGAAACAAAGGGAGAAAAATCAAATCAATAAAATTAGAAATGAAAAGGGAGAGATCACAACAGACAACACAGAAATACAAAGGATCATAAGAGACTACTATCAGCAATTATATGCCAATAAAATGGACAACTTGGAAGAAATGGACAAATTCTTAGAAGCATATAACTTTCCAAAACTGAACCAGGAAGAAATAGAAAATCTTAACAGACCCATCACAAACACAGAAATTGAAACTGTAATCAGAAATCTTCCAGCAAACAAAAGCCCACGTCTAGACGGCTTCACAGCTGAATTCTACCAAAAATTTAGAGAACAGCTAACACCTATGCTACTCAGACTCTTCCAGAAAATTGCAGAGGAAGGTAAACTTCCAAACTCATTCTATGAGGCCACCATCACTCTAATACCAAAACCTGACAAAGATGCCACAATAAAAGAAAACTATAGGCCAATATCACTGATGAACATAGATGCAAAAATCCTTAACAAAATTCTAGCAATCAGAATCCAACAACACATTAAAAAGATCATACACCATGACCAAGTGGGCTTTATCCCAGGGATGCAAGGATTCTTCAATATCCACAAATCAATCAATGTAATACACCATATTAACAAATTGAAAAATGAAAGCCATATGATTATCTAAATAGATGCAGAGAAAGCCTTTGACAAAATTCAACATCCATTTATGATAAAAACTCTCCAGAAAGCAGGCACAGAAGGAACATACTTCAACATAATAAAAGCTATATATGACAAACCCACAGCAAACATCATCCTCAGTGAAAAATTGAAAGCATTTCCCCTAAAGTCAGGAACAAGACAAGGGTGCCCACTCTCACCACACTATTCAACATAGTTTTGGAAGTTTTGGCCACAGCAATCAGAGCAGAAAAAGAAACAAAAGGAATCCGAATTGGAAAAGAAGAAGTAAAACTCTCACTGTGTGCAGATGACATGACCTCTACATAGAAAACCCTAAAGACTTCACCTTAAAATTACTAGAGCTAGTCAATAAATATAGTAAAGTTTCAGGATATAAAATCAACACACAGAAATCCCTTGCATTCTTATACACTAATAATGAGAAAAGAGAAAGAGAAATTAAGGAAAAATTCCATTCACCATTGCAACGTAAAGAATAAAATACTTAGGAATATATATACCTAAAGAAACAAAAGACCTATATATAGAAAACTATAAAACACTGGTGAAAGAAATCAAAGAGGACACTAATAGATGGAGAAATATACTGTGTTTATGGATTGGAAGAATCAATATAGTGAAAATGAGTATACTACCCAAAGCAATCTATAGATTCAATGCAATCCCTATCAAGCTACCAAAGGTATTTTTCACAGAGCTAGAACAAATAATTTCACAATTTGTAAGGAAATACAAAAAACCTCAAATAGCCAAGGAAATCTTGAGAAAGAAGAATGGAACTGGAGGAATCAATATGCCTGACTTCAGGCTCTACTACAAAGCCACAGTCATCAAGGCAGTATGGTACTGGCACAAAGACAGAAATATAGATCAATGGAACAAAATAGAAAGCCCAGAGATAAATCCACACACCTATGGACACCTTGTCTTAAACAAAGGAGGCAAGAATATACAATGGAGAAAAGACAATCTCTTTAACAAGTGGTGTTGGGAAAACTGGTCAACCACTTGTAAAGGAATGAAACTAGAACACTTTGTAGCACCATACACAAAAATAAACTCAAAATGGATTAAAGATCTAAACATAAGACCAGAAACTATAAAACTCCTAGAGGAGAACATAGGCAAAACACACTCCGACATAAATCACAGCAGGATCCTCTATGACCCACCTCCTAGAATACTGGAAATAAAAGCAAAAATAAACAAATGGGACCTAACTAAAATTAAAAGCTTCTGCACAACAAAAGGAAACTATAAGCAAGGTGAAAAGACAGCCTTTGGAATGGGAGAAAATAATAGCAAATGAAGCAACTGATAAACAACTAATCTCAAAAATATACAAGCAGATCTTGCAGCTCAATTCCAGAAAAATAAATGACCCAATCAAAAAATTGGCCAAAGACCTAAACAGACATTTCTCCAAAGAAGACATACAGATGGCTAACAAACATATAAAAATGAAAATATGAAAAGATGCTCAACATCACTCATTATCAGAGAAATGCAAATCAAAACAACAATGAGGTACCATTTCATGCCAGTCAGAATGGCTGCGATCCAAAAGTCTACAAGCAATAAATGCTGGAGAGGGTATGGAGAAAAGGAAACCCTCTTACACTGTTGGTGGGAATGCAAACTAGTACAGCCACTATGGAGAACAGTGTGGAGATTCCTTAAAAAACTGGAAACAGAACTGCCTTATGACCCAGCAATCCCACTGCTGGGCATACACACCGAGGAAACCAGAATCGAAAGAGACACGTGTACCCCAATGTTCATCGCAGCACTGTTTATAATAGCCAGGACATGGAAGCAACCTAGTTGTCCATCAGCAGACAAATGGATAAGAAAGCTGTGGTGCATATACACAATGGAGTATTACTCAGCCATTAAAAAGAATACTTGAATCAGTTCTAATGAGGTGGATGAAACTGGAGCTGATTATACAGAGTGAAGTAAACCAGAAAGAAAAACACCAATACAGTATACTAGCACATATATATGGAATTTAGAAAGATGGTAACGATAACCCTATAAGCAAGACAGCAAAAGAGATACAGATGTGTAGAACAGTCTTTTGAACTCTGTGAGAGAGGGCGTGGGTGGGATGATTTGGGAGAATGACATTGAAACATGTATAATATCATATGTAAAACTAATCGCCAGTCCAGGTTCTATGCATGATACAGGATGCTTGGGGCTGGTGCACTGGGATGACCCAGAGGGACAGTATGCGGAGGGAGATGGGAGGGGGGTCAAGAATGGGGAACACATGTATACCCGTGGCAGATTCATGTTGATGTATAGCAAAACCAACACAATATTTTAAAGTAAAAAAAGTTAAAAAAAAAAAAAAAGAAACTCTGCTACTAATGATGACAATGACTCATGCTGACAATGATACATCAACTCTGTTGTTACAGTATATGTTCTCCATGATTTCTCAAGGAAACATTGATATGATCCTTTCTGTTTTCCAAGGGCAACAAAGACTTGGGCAAATAACCTAATTTACCCAGTTTATTGTCATCTGGACTGCGAAATATTTTTTTGTAGCTAGATGTATTAAATGATAATTTTGTATTCTTAGGATACAAAATGTATTATCCTTGAATTGAGAAGACCACTAATTATCCAGTCAGAAAATCAGTATTTCCGTTTTGCTAGTGTTTGAAAGCTTTTCTTATCGTTATCTACTTATCCTAATGATCATTAGTGTACAGTTGTTAAAATCATGAAAGGCTTAGAGATACAATCTTTTGAAGACAAAAAATATTTATTGTTATTGTAAAACAAACTGGTCTATAGAGAAGATCAAAGTATGACCTTAAGTTTGTCAGAATTGCCTATCATACTTGCTCCATTCTAAAAAGTTTATTTTTAAAAATCTTAAATTTGGTAGCTATTTATTCTCTTACCACCAAGAGATTCAGGGTCATTACAAAGATAACTATTATTCATGGCACTAATGAACTAAAACATATTAATATTTAACAAAATAAATATGTTTATTAATAAAGGATTTCCTCAAATCACCAGAGAAAAAGTGATTAACTTCATTGATAAAGTAGGATGTTTTCTTTAAAAAGTAGCCAAGTTCTGAATATTAAGTACAAGTAGAAATATGCTAAGCCTCTTTTCTACATAGGCATCACTGGTGCACTAGTAAAACCTATGCTGTCAGCATCCAATTGAATACATACTCTGACTTCCACCTGGGCTCTACCTCAGGCACTGTGACTTGCTCTGAAGAAGGACTCACTTTGCTGCCTGCCACGTTGAGAAGTCGGAGTGGAACGAAAGGAAATTGTAACATAAGGCAGAAGTTTTTCTACTTGCCAGTAAAGTTAGTATGAAGGTTATTGGCTGGTGGTTATAGTATAATAGGGGCTATTATTTTAGTACAGTGGTATAATGAGTTGATATCTTTTAATCACAGTAGTAATATTAACTGCACTAATGTTGATTGTTTACTGTGTACCAGACCCTTCCCTACTCTCAACTAATTCACTTAATCTTCACAATGACCCTGTGAAGCAGATGGTACTGTTATATGTAGGCAATAGGTTTGCCAAATAAAATACAGGATCCACAGTTACATGTGCATTTCAGAGAAACAACAAATGTCCCAATGTGATGTGGGACATATTTATGCTAAAAAACTTATACTCATTTGTTTCTCTGAAATGCACATGTAACTGGTATTCTATATTTATATTGGCTCAACTGACAACCCTAATAGGTTTATGACATGCCCAGGACCATCCAGTTGGAAGAGACAGAACTGGGATTCAAACTCAGCCTGACTCCATAATCTTTGTTTTTATCCATTTCAGGATCCTGCCTCTCCAATAGAGACTGTGAATGCCAACAAGCATGGGCTACTTGCCAGTCCACACAAGGGGAAACCAATGGAAGAGAACATTTGAATCTATGAAACATAACGTGATGCTCTTCTCTTTCTTACATAAAGTACACTTACTTTTGAGAAAGAAACAGCTCAAAGACATCAGCATCCCTCTTGTGGCCACATATCTTTAGCTGCTCTTCAATTGCCTGATAACATATAATTAATCTGTCAAGCCACATTCCACTGAGCAAAAATACTGAGACATTTGCAGTCAATAACAATAATGTCTACAAAAAGATCAAAAGAAAGGTGAATACGGAGGCAACTACTCTAAACTGATAAATTCCAACACTACAATTCAACATTACTTAATCATTTTTGTGGTTGAATTTCATTATCCTTGATCCTGGGCACAGATGTGTAAATAAATTTTAATCAAGAGGAAAAAAAATGTTCATGTGTACTTATATACCAAAAACAAGCCTTTTATTCTCCATGAGGAAGAGTAATTTGGTCTTTAAATATCTATAAATATTCCTTTAAGCATGAAGGACTGATATTTGGTAGGTTTTCCATTTTTACAGAAGACAGTGTCAAGGTTGGAGATGGAGGGAGAAGAGTATAATGTACCCTATAACTTCTCAATAAATTTCAGACAAATGAATGAATGAGTGTATCAATGTTATTTTTTTTCCTCTGCAAAGAAATAGTGTCTTCATGCATGTTTCAAGAGTTACTAATATATTTGGACCTTGGGAATTTTTGGTGGAGAAGAAGCAATTTTTATTCCCATAGGTTTTTTGTTTGAAAATACATATCCAACAACAGCTATTTAACTGCTTTGCTTTTTCTTCTTAAGGTCCTTTACTAAATTACAAAATAACATTTATAGGCCATATAGCTTAAGATGATATGGAAAAATTAAAGACTGTCTATAATTTGTCAATGAAGGAGTAAAGCTAACAAGACACAGCAGAAGTGGAAAGTATAATCATTGCACTTCTGGAATCTGACAAACACTGTAATTATCAGGGTCAAAGCAATCACCAAATTTCAGAAATTTCAACCTGAATTTGTTGTGGGTGGTGAGGTTATAATGTCAGTAAGTGATTTATGGATTTTTGACATTGGTTTTGTTACTTAGTAGGGGACATTAAAAAGTTAGATTTAATGGGATGAACAAGTATCTAGAAGTGAGGAAGATAGATACCCCAGGGATGGAGAACAGCTGCTAATTTATACCCCAAACTTTCTTTGTAACCCTGTTACACAAGTTGGATCTTGGGGCTTGGAGAATTTATTGGTTCAGGTGTAGGCATTTCCATTAGGGTATTTTGTGACCATGATAAATGAGCTGAATTTAGAGTTTGGAAAAACCCATTAGACATCCACATCTGGGTATTTTAATTTAAACATCGAAACCATCAGCTTGTACTATACACAGTCAATCTCAGTTTTGCCAAAGTGTTTCGAATGTTTAGGCTTAGTCAAAGTATAATTAAAATTTTGCAGCTACCTATTAAAATTGCAAGCTGGCTTCTAACTTAATCCCACAGTTTCACATCTAACACTCAGAAATACATCAGTACATACACACACAAGCAAAATGTGAATATCATTGCTCATCTTATACATACATTGTCTGTAGTTGTGAAATATGCCCAATTAATCGGAATAGGGGTTATAGTAAGATGTAACGTCACAGTAGGACATATGCAGCAGCTTAAAAACAGAGATGGATATCTAGACCTAAAAAATATATCCAAAATATATTTTTAAGTAAAAATGCCATTGGCAGTATACTATTTATATATGTAACAATATTTTTGTTACTAACGACATTGATATGCACACAAAATGCACACACTCCAAACCATTAACAAGCTATTACTTGAGATTATAAGGGACTGTCACTTTTTAGGAAATTCATTTTTCAATAATGTTTGAATATTTTATGATATTGATTTAGTAATCAGAAATTAATATACATTCTGAACATTTTACCGATGGAATGAATATTTCAGGACTTAACTTTTGAAAATAAAAAAATGAAAAAGGGAAATTGAAACTCACAATATGTAAATCACTGATTTAAGTAATTATTCATTTACACAGCTCTTTATCATGGCATACTTCCTTCCAAGCAAAACTTTCATATGAATCTGGTAACAAGAAAGTGTCAAAATGCCAAAGAACTCAAAAATGCACCAAGAAGTTTCAAGTTTCAGTGAATCTGTCGTGGAACAGTTCCAGTTCTCAATCAGCAAACAACTTCACTAGCAGCATATTCCTTTCATCTAAAGAGAGACAAGAATTCTTTCCCTGAACTGTTTTTTTAAATTGTGGTAATATATACATAATGTCGAATTTACTATTGTAACTGTACATTTTTGTGGTATTAAGTGCGTTCACATTGCTGTGCAGCCATCACTACCATTCATTTTCAGAAGTGTTTCATCTATCTCAAATGAACTTCTGTATCCACTATACACTACCTCTTCATTTCTTTCCCTCTCTCCCCTGTTCCTGACACTCACCCTTCTACTATCAGTCTCCATAAATTTGACGACTCTAAGTACCTTATATAAATGGAAGCATGCAGCATTTGTCTTTTTGTGACTGGCTTATTTTACTTAGCGTAATGTCTTCAAGAATCATCTAGTTGTAGTGTATGCCAAGATTTCCTTCCTTTTAAGGCTGAATAATATTCCATTGTATGTGTATACCACATTTGGTTTTTCCATTTAGCTATCAGTGGACACTTGGGTTGCTTCCACGTTTTGGCTTTTGCGAATAATGGTGCTATGAATATGGGTGTACAAATATCTGAAACCCTGTTTATACTTCATTTGAGTATATATTAATACTCAGAAGTAGAATTGCTGGATAACATGATAATTGTATGTTTAATTTTTTGAGGAATTGCCATACTATTTTTTACAATAGCTGCACACAACAGCATACTTTTACATGAACATTTCTACGAAAGTTTGTCCAAACAAATCATTCAGCTATTTATTGAACCACAAACTACTGTGGTTCAGGCCGACCATTTTAGTCTATGGCTAGCTAGTAAAGGTAGCAATGAATCAGGTAAGATGTCTGTTCCCTATAAGTGAACTTTGAATAAGAGAAGGAAGGATACACAATGTTGCAAAAGAAGGTTGCAAATGTTAAGCACTTTGGGAAAAGAAAAATACCACTCTAGTGAATTCAGAGGAATAAGAAAGTACTGTCAACCTTGGGAACTTTGAGAAGATTTTAGGGCAAGACTGACAGCGGGGCTCAGTCTGAACAATGAGGAGAATTTAGACAAAGATTTTGATGGATGAGTGTTGTAGTTACAGGGAAGTAAGAACATAGAGGAGGAAAAGCAGGGGAAGAATGTACAAGGCATTAGGGCTGTACAGTCTTTGGCGGCAGGAAAAAGGAATACAGCAAGCAACTGTGAGGGATTCATTTTAAAAGGTGAATTGGGGTCATATACTTGTGCTCACTTTGAAATCTAGGCTCAGAAGTATGTATCTACTGCTCAAAGAAAACTTTAATGGGTCAAGAACTCAAAATCATGTATTTTATGTAATCTAAAATTTAATTTTGTATATATATATAAATTAAATATATATATAATAAATATATATACTAAGAGCATGGTGAAATCAGTATAAGGAAGTCCAATAAAGTTCTGATTTTTCACATGACAACAATATCAATGCTTTTAAGTAATATCCAATATCAAGTTATTTTTAAATCATTTTACCTCCTCTTTTGGTTCCCTTGCTTTGTTGGGCTGTAAAAGCATGGACTTAATAACAACTGGGTAATTCATCAATGGACTCAACTCTGGGAAGTTAAAAGATGTGACAAAGCATACCATATCTCATGGCCTAGGGTGCAGATGGAACTGCAGACAGGAGGCAAGGCTGCCGCTGGAAAATCAAGTCAAGATCTGATAAGCCTGCCCCAGGGACAGAAGTAAGTGGGAATAAGCAATGAATAGGTACGACATGTGAGATACAGAGAGAACTGATGAGAACTGGCAAGTAACTGGAGGCAGAGAATAAGGGCAAGGGAAGCCACCGGTGACGATAATGATGTGATGACATGATGATGAGAAAGGTGACTGGGAGGGAAGATGCATGCAGTTGAGAAAGGGTGAAACTGAAGCACTGGTGGAAGAGGTCAAGGTGACCACCAGAAAGTTGCAAGCGGGAGAGTGAATCTCGCCATAGCGTCAGGATAGGTATGTGCAGCCTGGTCGTCAGCCAGCACAGAGAAGAGAGTGGGACCCAGGGAAGATCATCCTGAAGTGTCTACATCTGGAAGGAGGAGGAGAGAGCCAAGCTGCATAAGAAGATACATGAGGGATTGTTATAAAGTTATGAAAAGAAGCAGAGACAATGGGAGCAGGGAGGGCGGGTTTCAAGAAGGTAGAATTTGAATCTGCAAAATTGTGTAGCATGGTAGAGAATATCACACAGAAAAGGTATCCAATTTGCAGAGCCATTTCAGGAATCTGATAAGGGGGAATTGTTAGCTTTCAAGTTAACTGACTGATGAAACAGGAAAATAAAAACAACCCAACACAAAACTTAGATGTAGATCATTTTAGCACAGAGAAGAAAAAAACAGCTACTTCCACTGCAGCTACCTTGGGATCTAGGTAAAATAGAATAAAATGTTTGAAAATTGTGGAACTACTACATCCTAGAAGAATGAAGACTTTATTAAGATCTATAGAAGAAAATATCCTCACTTTGATGATTTATCTACTATAATGATACATTCCTATACCTTCATGCAATACACATGTGCCACGAGTTAGTTAGGATTTAGTGTGAAGTTTCCAGTTTATTACAGAACGTTCAGCCTTGATTAATTATCATAGCTCCAAGCCTTTCTAGACAAGTGTGAGAACTCGAGAACACCTTGTTAGGTCCTAGATGGCACCAAACAACTGTGGCTTTTTTTCATTTCCCACTCAAGGATTTTTTTAGCATTATCTAAACTGTCCTCAACTCTGCTTGTATTTTCCCTCGAAGAACTTTTCCTCCCTAGTGTGTCAATCTGCACTTTAGGGAAACAACATTTCAGGGCTCTACGTGTGTGTATATATATATATATGTTGGAAGGTCAAGATTTCAAATTTATGGTGTTATTAATCTCTGTGTGCCAGCAGGCATGCTCAGGTGCTTCAGTCGTGTCTGACTCTTCCTCCATTCTATAGACTGTAGCCCACCAGGCTCCTCTGTCCATGAGATTCTCTAGGCAACAATACTGGAGTGGGTTGCCATTCCCTTCTCCAGGGGGTCTTCCTGACTCAGGGATCGAACCGTGTCTCTCACCTTTCCTGAACTGGCAGGAGGGTTCTTTCTCACTAGCGCCACCTGGGAGGTCCTGTTTGTCTCTATACACTGCCATAATTATATATGCACGAGATATTAAATGGGCAAGGGTCAGTGTAAATTAGTGTGGATCGGGGCAGTCCCCAAACCCCAGTCAGGAGATTGCAGGCTTCTAGCCCCAGTGGAAGGTTTGGCTGGGGACTGTGATGGCGTTATCCCTTCGCCCTGGACCCCGAGGTGGCCTTTAGCGGACTGGAGCATTTGTCAGGATCCCCCTAAACGTTCCATGGTCTGGGAGAGAGGGAGATGCTCACCGTACGGCTGATTTCCAGGGCAGCTTCTGCGGCCCTCACTGGGATTGCTGGGTGTCGGCAGGCACGCGGCAGATGACTGGGGTCCCTGGCCATCAGGCCACCTGGGCACTCAGCAGCACCTGTGATCGACCCAGCCTGGCCTGCGGCTGACTGTTCTGGCGGTTACCAAGAGTTACCACCACCCTGTGGACTAAAAGCCAATCCGAAGTAGAGAAGATGTGAAGCCAAATCCGGACTTCTGTGACGTTTGCGCTTGCGGCCCTGCAACAGCCACTTCGTCGTACCTCAGGTCTCCAGCGTTTCTCCTGCGCGGGGTGCTGCATACCGCGGATGTAGGAGGGATGGCGATCGGGTGGAGACCAGAGGCCACGAGTGTATCAGAGGGCCCCACTGAAGTCACCCAGCAATAATAACTCTACTGAGATCTGAAAATTAAGGTTTCTGAAAAGTAGATGTGTGTGGAAACCACCAGCCCCCCGTGGAGGGTAGGCGTGAAGCGATGCCTGATGGAGTCCTCCCCGAGCTTAACGCAAAAAACGGGGGCGGGGGGGCGGGGCGGAGGGCGGAATCAATACTAGCGAGACTGTCTTTATTTTAAATTTTGACATTTTTGTTCATCATGTAAATTTTGCATTAATTTTTATTTTCTGAAAAGAAATATTGCATTAGGATTTATTTTGTTAAGCTGAGCCACTATCTGGCCAGTCTCATCCAATCTTGAAGACTTTATGATTTTATTTATATGAATTTGGTTCTCCTCTAGCTTGGGAAACTTTGGAGGCTGGAGGTTTGTTTGTTTGTTTGTTTGTTTGTTTTTTCTGACCAGGACCTAACACATTGCATTTAATAAAAATAAAAATTGATTCAATTGAATAGGTTGGTTTCTTGGCACCAAATTTGAACTTGAAATCTAGGAATTAAATGTAATTTTTTGAAATGGATCAAGCTACTTGCATTAAAAAGTGTTGGTATTGGACTAGAGCATTAAAAAAAAAAAGATCTCAGTGAAGAAGTCAAAACACATTATTTCTAGAACTTTTTATAAATATTTGAGTATAAATACTTTTTATAAGTACCTGAGCCTGTTGAGGTGGGTGGATAAAAGTTCTTCTAGGTACCATGGGGAAAGTAACCATCTAAGAACCATTGTTTAAATAGTTTTTAACCCAGGAATAAAAATCAGATGAGAGGAATGGTCCACTGAGAAAAGGTATAAAATAATTTACTAGCATCTTGTCTCCCATCTTTGTTGTTAATATGTATTACAACTTTCCAGATATCATTTATTAATATGCTACATAGAAAGATGGAAATGCATATTCCTTGGTCAGTTTTGTACATTACACAAATGTGAGGTTTACAACCATAGGCTATTTACTTTTAGAGAGCATCTTATAGAAGTAAACTACTAACCAGTTAATTTCTACTAAAATCACATTTAAATATTTTATTCTGAAATCTCTTCACTTTACACTGATTCAGAGAAGGAAATAAATTTTAAACAGACAGCTCTGTTCTTAGGAAAGGAACTCAGAGACTCATCTATTAAGAGGTCTTTATATGTTCCCTCTTCAAGAAAATTTTACCATTTAACTGATTGCAAGGACTAAAATAATGCAAGTTTAAAATGAAATGTGAAAGATGGGGATTAGTGAAGGCACTTCTTGGATAAAAGGTTCTTCCTAGATGTCTTCACACACTGGTGGTCTACAGAAGAGGTACCCCTAGCCAAGTGAACAGAGAGAACTTTTACTTCCATTTGATGGGATTATAGCCTGAGGAATCCAGCCTGAAATTTTAAAAATTCATGTAAAATGTACATTCTCCTTTATAATCAATTTTGTTTTAATATAAAAATGAAGTGGTTCCCCCTAACCCCCCTCAAATCTTTGAGTAATGTTTACACTGAAGCAAGACACCCTGTGTTTATCCTGTGGCTGTGCCTCCCTGGCATGCTGCCATTGCCTGCAGGGCTATGCATATCCCAGTTTGAAAGCTCTATCATATCATGTATGTGGATTTGGATAGGAAAAAAAAGCCTTGTGTTCCAAGTCAGGGCATGTGGGGTTTAGTCTCAGTTCTGAAATTAACTATCTGTTGGCCACCTTCTAGTCACTCAATGGCTCTGAGCCTCAGTTTCTTCAACAGTAAAATAATAAGTAAAATTTTTAAAAAAAGTACAAAGCTGAAAGCTTACTTCAAAAAATCCACTATTTAATTACACTCTCCCAGACAGGTAGAATGTATTGTTCACAGAATAAAAGGTTCTCATTGAGATGTTGACATGTAATTGGTTTTCAAGAATAATTTGCTAGTAAAAAGTGTGTATGAAAAAAATTATGCATGTAATGGCCGTCATGAAAGCTACATAATTAAAAAAAATTATCTTCCTAATTTGTCTTGAATAATTACCACCCATTCTTACTGTATACAATGACCATAGAATAAGTAATATATCATTTGCTATCAAATTGCATTCTTATATGTATACCTTTTTATGATATATGATGCCATTCTTTACCACAGAACCCCCTGGGAAGGTCAAAGCTGTCTTCTTTGCTCTCTTCTCCCAGGCTAATGCCTGTTGCCTCCAGACTTTGAATAAACATCATTTCTGAATCTATCTCCAAAAGCACCCCTTCACTGACATCCAAGGTCCATGCCCAGAATGCTATCACTTGATGCTCTAAGTGATCCAGCCATTTCCACTTCATCTATACATACCTGTTTTCTCTCAGAATTCATATACAACCCTCAAAATTCCTTCCTGTATAGGAATAAGAAGTGATTCAAGTTTGGAAACATACTATATTGTCTGGAAAAGCTAGAAACCTCCAGACTGAATCCCAGCTTAATCAAATGATATAATTTTCAGTTCCAAACCTGAATTTGCTTCAGTGTGATTTCACATCTTCTCCCAAGAACTTATCTAAGTTCTGCCCATCCCCTCCTATAGCTACCTTTTCACTATCCTTTACACCTAGGGCATCACATGTCCATTAAGGTCGTAGAGGGGGCAAGAACTCCAGGTGGGTTCATCCACTTGTCCCTCGGTGGAGTGCATGAGAGTGGTGGGGCATGAGTCCAGTAGAAGATCTGAGCAGCGCCCTCTAAATCAGGGAGCCTCGGGCAGAAGCCCCCTTGCCTGAAATTAGAGGTGGTATTGGATGGAATTCACACAACTGACAAATATTAATTTTCATTATAGCACTTTTCTGTGTAATGTCATCAAAATTACTAACCCTTCTCTTGCTTTGCTCAGTTTTGACTTGATGAGTTATTGATAGACGTTTATCTTAAGCTGGCAGAGAAGTCTTGTTAATGCTATTAAGAATGCTGCATTTCCATAGAGAACAGATTTAGGGACAAGGCAGCAGGGAGGGAAGGGGATGGTGAGATGAACAGAGAGAGAAGCATGCAAACATATACATTACCATATGTTAAATAGATAGCCAGTGGTAATTTGCTGTATGACTCAGGGAACTCAAACTGAGGCTCTGTGACAACCTATAGTGGTGGGATGGGGTGGAAGGTGGGAGGGAGGTTCAAGAGGGAAGGGACATATGTATACTTTTGACTGATTCATGTTGATGTATGGCAGAAACCCAGTATTGTAAAGCAATTATCTTTCAATTAATAATAAATAGATGAATATAAAAAGGAATGTTGCATTTTATCACACATATGATGTAGCAATCAAGCATAAAGTCTCTCTCTATACAAATGTGTGGCTCTATATACATGTATATATATGTGTGTGTACATATTTATGTGTGTGTGTGTGTGCATGCTAAGTCATTTCAGTCATGTCCAACTGTGTGTGATCCTGTGGACTGCAGCCTGCCAGGCTCCTCTATCTGTCGGACCCTCTAGGAAAGAATACTGGAGTGGGTTGCCGTGCCCTCCCCCAGGGGATCATCCAGAGCCAGGGACTGAACCTGTGTCTCTTACATTTCCTGCATTGGCAGGCAGGTTCTCTACCACTAACACTACCTGGGAAACCCAGCATATGTATGCATACACATGTAAATGGATGTGTGTGCATGCATGTATGTATATATTTACACAAATGTACACCCATGTGCGCACCCCCCAACACACACACATACATAGCAGGCAAACTCTACAATGCCCCCAGTGATCCTACTGGTTTTCGCATCCTTGTGTAATTAATCCTCTCCCCTCATGTGCAGGCTGGACTTTGGACTCACTCTGAATGAACAGAATATGGCAGAAGGGAGGCTATCACTTCTGAGGGCAGGTTACAAAAAGACTGTGACTTCTGTCTGGGGCACCTTCTCCCTTTTTCTCTGGCCCACTCTGAGGTAAACCAGCGTCCTGTTGTGAGCTGATCTATAGGGAGGCCCGTATAGCAAGGTATTGATGTCTCTGGGCAACAGCCACAGCGGACCTGAAGCCTGCAATGGTCACATGAGCCAGCTTGGCAGTAGATCCCCCAGACTGGAGCCTTGAGGTCACAGTCAGGCAGCCTCCTGAGAAACTCAGCCAGAGTCACCCAGCGGAGGCACACCCAGATTCCAGACACTCAGAAATGGAGATAATAAATGTTTGCTGTTTCAGCTGCAAAGTTTTGAGGTAATTTGCCATGCAGCAATAGGTCATTATAAACATGTATGTATATTACTGGGGTTTCCCAGGTGGTGCTAGTGGTAAAGAACCCTCCTGCCAATGCAGGAGATGCAAGAGACACAGGTTCAGTCCTCGGATCAGGAAGATCCCCTGGAGGAGGGCATGGCAACCCACTTCAGTATTCTTGCCTGGAGAATCCCATGGACAGAGGAACCTCGTGGGCTACAGTCCAAAGGGTCGCAAAGAGTTGGACATGACTGAAGTGACCTAGCATGCACACACACATGTATATTATTATGTATTATATATAACATGCACATTATATATAAATATCAATATAGTTGTACAGCAGAAACTAATATAACACTGTAAAGCAATTATATGCCAATTAAAAATATATACATAAACTTTTTTTAAATGACAAAAGACATCAAAAGAAATAAACCAATATCATATCAATTTAAAATCTCAGAAGACCAGAAAGGTACATTTCAATGATCAAATTCAGTCTTTTTCAAAAGAATTCTTGCTCCTGTCACCTTATGTTGTAAACACTTGACAAAATTTCCATCCTGACAATTTCAAATTAATATTAAGTCTGGAAAGACAGATATATTCTTGGAATGTTATCTGCATGGAACTACATTTTTAAATGTAAAAATAAATTTAATCATTAAATTTTATCATAATAGACAATGATTTAGTTGAAGGGTTGTTATTAAACTACAACTTAATCTAAATTGAGTATTGATATAAAAAATACCATCTGCCAGAATAAATACTATTACCAAGTCAATAAATATTTTCTCATCTTCTTACATGAGAACTTTTTCAAATGTGCTGTATATTAAAAAAATGTAGTGGGACAATGAAAGCACTATTATTTTCTCAAGTTTGAGGTGTTATGTTGGAGCTGGGTTTCACCTCTGTTAACATACAGGCTTCTTTGTGACTCTTTCTTACTCAAGCATCTGAACCTGGTGGAATTTTCTTCTTCACACCCCCATAATTTGAATATTTCAGAATACGGACTCAGCTTCAAAGTCATTTCCCTTTTTGACCTGGATTATTTCTGCAGAAGATCACTGTTAGCAGTGGCATCTGGGATTCTTGGAGACAGTTTCTTTGTTGCTCTTGTCTACAAAGTGGCAGACGGACTCCCAAACTAGCTCCAAGAAGCCTGAGTTACCACAGGCTACACCTGGGCAATCAAGCCATTGAAAGTGCATTTTCACTGCATGAGGTAGCTACATCAGATGATCTGATGTCCTTTATCAATATATTCATTGCTTCAGCCAGTCAGGCACTGAAACTGACAGAGTCCCTACCATAAATTGCACGCTATGCCAGAGACGAGAGGATGTGAATGAGATTCACTCCAAGAAATGGTTGTTAGGAAGCAATCTCATGGGTATCTACAGCTTTAAACACATTAATTGTAGTTGGTTCTACTTTGATATTACCTGGCATTCAAGTAGATCATTAAAACCACTACTATTATTTGCTTAGAAAGTGAAGTGTTTCAATTGCCTTTGTAAATAATTCCAAACTGTGTTATTGACCATATTGATTGTGTACTCTTTGTAGCCTTTATTCAGCTGCTAGGTATTTTACTAGCAATGCTTTCATTACCACCTTTTCCCACAAAACAAAGACAAAAGATCAATAATTATTTTAATTAGAGATACTATGTATTGGAAAGTAGTTCAGAAAAACCTTTTTCATAAAAAGTACAAAGGCATTGAGAGATTTTTGCATTGAAAGTACATCTAGTTTCAGAAACTGACCTTTGCTTCATGAGTTCAGTTTAGATTATAACAAAGGAAAAATTGGTTTTCCCAACTAGGGTACACTTTCCATGAAGTTTGGCCAGTTTTTGCAAATTTGGATAGGAAAAGTGGACTAACAGTTAATTTTGGCTTTGCCCAATTCTTCTTCATTTACTTAGAGATCTGACTAAAGCAGTAAGAAGCAGGAGTCCAGCTGAAGGCCACTAGATTCCTGTGTGCTAAGTTGCTTCAGTAGTGTCTGATTTTTCGCGATCCTATGGATTTTAGCCCACCAGGCTCCTTGTCCATGAGAATTCTCCAGACAAGAATACTGGAGTGGGTTGCCATGACCTCCTCCAGGGGATCTTGCTGACCTGGGGTCGAACCTCTGTCTCCTGCATTGCAGGCAGATTCTTTACCACTGAACCACTGGGGCACTGTATAGGTGATAGATGTTGGGGGCTGTTGCAGGCATGGACACTTAAAAACAGATGAGGGGATAAGGAGAAACAAATGAGAGAGAACAGAACAAAGAAGTAAAAAAAAAATGGGGGAGATAAAGAGAATGGAAGGGAAGGTGCAGAGAGGAGGTGAGGAGCAGGAGATAAAGAGAAGAAAAAAGGGAAAAGAAACAGAAAAAAGTGAGAGAGAAAGGAAGTGGGGAGCAGAGAGAAGGACACACAGTGATTAGGAATTACGTTGTCATTTGATCACTATCTTTGAAAAGAGATGTTCTTCATTGGGAGCACAGCTTCATTCCCAGTCCTGTGGCCCAGTGAGGCTGATAATTATAATCTTTAAACTCCCAGCATTAAGGGTAGGTACATGATCTGAGACAGGCTAAGCAGAATAATTGTAACTAAGGCGGAAAGGAGGATTTCTTTTCTTGTGGTAAATCTATGCAGTATAAGACCTGGAATTAATATCACTTGCTGCCTCAATACCTGAAACTAGGAAGCCCTCAAATGACCTAAGTGCACATTCTCCTCTCTGCTCTGCACTCACAGAAAAGGTCTGCTGGTCAAGCAGTCCTCCTTACCAAGCAGACCAGGTACAATTGCTACTTACTCCCAAGCAGCAGATTTCAGTTCCTTGCCAGCCCGCAGATTTAGTCAATCTAATCACATCCTTGTGTGGGAACCAAGGCACCCCACCCTCTTATTCCTACGAAGCCTGCCTCCCACAGCCTCTGGTTGTTCCCTCCCATGGTCCAAACTAACTTGTGAGGAGCCATCAAACTGTTTCTACAGTGGCTGCACCACCTCACTACTATCAGCAACATATGGGTTTGAATTTTCTACTCACCAACACTCATTATGATTTTAATTTGCCTTTCTCTAGTGACTAATGGATTCCCAGGTGGCATAGTGGTAAAGAATCTGACTGCCACTGCAAGAGACCTAAGAGACACAGGTTCAAGGTCAGGAAGATCTCCTGGAGTAGGAAATGGCGTTCCACTCCAGCACGCTTGCCTGGGATATCCCATGGACAGAGGAGCCTGGTGGGCTACAGTCCACGGGGTCACAATGTGTCAGACACGACTGAGTGAGTGAGCGCAGCACAGCACAGCAATGACTAATGACGCTGAGCATCATTTTCACGTGCCTGTTGGCCATTTGTATATCTCCTTTGGAAAAATGTGTATTCAAGACTTTTGCCCACTTCTTGATTGGTTTGTTTCTCAGCTGTTGTGTTTCTTGCATATTCTGAATACTATACCCTTGTCAGACATGTGGCTTGCAGTAGATTCTTCCACTCTATAGGTTGTCATTATAATCTGATGATTTTTTCCTACTGACTATGTCTACTCCTCTAATTGATGCTAATTAGAATTCATCCTACATGTATTGTTTTTCAGTATTCATTTTTCTGCTGCTGCTAAGTTGCTTCAGTCGTGGCCAACTCTGTGCGACCCCAGAGACGGCAGCCCACCAGGCTCCCCTGTCCCTGGGATTCTCCAGGCAAGAACACTGGAGTGGGTTGCCATTTCCTTCTCCAATGCGTGAAAGTGAAAAGTGAAAGTGAAGTTGCTCAGTCGTGTCCAACTCTTAGCGACCCCATGGACTGCAGCCTACCAGGCTCCTCCATCCATGGGATTTTCCAGGCAAGAGTACTGGAGTGGGGTGCCATTGCCTTCTCCGATTCATTTTTCTACCCTACTCTTATAATGAGAGGTTTGGTTAAAAGCCACTAAGTTAGAATAGGGTCTGTCTGACTTACCTCCCTGGCTTATAGTTTTTGGTCTAAAGGTGGGGATTTAAGCTTATCCAGACCTCACAACTCTAGCCACAATTATTGACCCATCACACTAGTTAGGCCAATCAGAATCCTTCTCTAGGATCTTTTCACTATCATTAAACTGTTATTGTATGAGCCTAGAGACCACCATCAGCCATGCTTCTTCCTATATAGAAAGTGGATCTACAGTAGAAGAAAATAAAACTAACAGACAGAGACTTCCCTGGTGGTCCAGGGCAAGGGGCATGGGTTCAGGGAAGCTCCACATGCAGCATGTCCAAAAAATAATTAAATAAAAAGCCTTTATTCTCTTAAAAAAAAAAAACAACTAGCATACAGAGCAAGAGAAGATCATGTCTAATGGCAGCTAGCTAGCTTTATGCCTGTTTCCATTGCAGTTAGGTTATGTGGGTCAATACAGTTTTCTTTCTGTTTAAGCTGGTTTGCATTAGATTTCTCTACTTTAAATCAAGAGTATGGCCAAGTTTGTTGATGTGGTAGTATTATCCTGAAGGTGTATCTTATAACGCCATGGCGTTTTCACATATACATACATGGCGTTTCTTGGATCTACATCCTGCCCACACTGACTCTGATTTTTACTGCAACACTTGCCCAGAGTTTTCCTCTATTGATCTCCCTTGCCCCATTCCTCCCCCAAATTAAGAACTAATAAGAAAAAATTGAAATAATTCCTCTTTTTTCTCTCTATAAAAATTTACATTAAAAATATTGGACAGATGCCAAGAGCTTGAAGTACAGCTGCATTTTGTGAATTAATTAAATATCATAATCCTGTTTGCAGTTTCTATTAGTAACAGGAATGAATGTTATAAAAGGAGCATTTACTAAAAGGAATGTGTTGTATAATTTAATGTATGCTAAATGTAGGTGGTCTAAAAATATTCTACTGCATTCCTACCTTTACTAACAAACTTTTTAAATACTGTCACTAAAGTGTGAATACCATTCGACAAAGGAAGTCAACTAAGCCCTTTATAGGACATTATTTTAAATAATCTTTTCTATATTTTCTAAGTCAGATTGTGTAGCTAGTTGATTCAGCTACCTATTGTAGTGTTAGTTGGTGGGAAATATCATGCATCCTGTCTTTGGTATGATTACATACATTCCTTTTCAATTTCCTTTTGTTGAGTTTTGTTATATTTTGTATTATGGCCTTAGTAAGTAGGATGTCTTTGGGGTGAAGAAAATCCCTTATTTCCGATCTTTGTCGTTTACAAATTAATGACTCAAAGTATTACAAGTGCACTCCCATAACTGTTTATCTTGGTGTGGCCCACGGTGAAAATGACTTCTACTATCAAAATTATTCTGTTCTTTGACATGATCCCTTGGTATTTGGGGGTTCTGTTTTCTCTAAAAGTTCAGGAATTCCCCGTCAGAAGTCCTTTGACAGGAAAATTTACTAAGAATATTATTGGATTGGTAAACTTGACAGTTTCTTTGCTAAAAAAAGTATAGCTTCCACAGCTTAACTTCTCACCCTATGGCTATTTTGTTCCCTCCTGCCATATTTTTTTCCTATACAATTATTAATCAAATAAGCTATTTTTTTAACTTCATGTTGTTACTTAGATATGGATCATACCTAAACTGTAGGTAGCCATGGCAACATAACAAGCTCACACTTTGTGTTAATGAAGAACATTTAAGAAGCTTCATTTAACTGATGGAATGACCCTGAGGCAGTTGTCTGGAGCTCCACATGAGAGCGACCCACTGGAAAATCATAAAGTCTGGCTGTGCCTTTTTCCCAGGACAGTTTCTAAGCCCTGGATCTTATATTGTTTATCTATAAATGATCTTGGGTTTTGCTTCCAATCACCCAGTGTCTTGGTCCTTCTGATTTGTCACGCACAGAGCCACTAGCAGACTCGTTGGCAGTGATAGGTGCTAACTATGGAGGGAAGGCGTAGTTATCAGGTAGGGTGTCTTTTATTATAGCACCTGGACACTAGGCTCTACTTGTTCAAACAGTTAAGAAATGCCTTGCCTCCATAGCAAGAAGCCCAAAGGAAGAGCAGTTCTGTGCTCTATACAGTCAGGACCAGGGCTCCAGAACTCTGATCGTTTTAAATGCTATATTCCTCTAAGTCAACTTTCCTTTCAGGTTGCCTCTTTCTGTCACAGGACAGCAGTGGCAGCCCCAGGTTTCACATTTTGATTACTACTATTGAAAGGAATAAGAGGGGCTCCTTTTCATCATCACCTTCTGAGAGTGAAAACCTTTCCAGGAGTCTCTCCTTTCCTGAATGCATCCTTGTGGATGTCCTGGGCCTGAATGGTGTCACAATGCCCTCCTAAACGCTGGCCGGGGGGTGGTATTGCTATCATTCGTGGACAATTAAGGTCCACCTTGAAGCCCAGGTTGCCCTGCCAGATGGACTCTCCCTTCACTCAGCTTGGAGACTGACGGTCCACACGGGTCTGCTGGATGCCCACCTCCCCCTGCTGGAACTCCTACACCATCTCCAGGCTGCCTCTTTCCACAGGGACACGCTCCTTACCTGGCTTGAACTCTGACACTGCACCCACTGGCCATTCCACGGGGCTCCTCCAGAAATTAGAGAGGCTCTGAATCCTCAGTATGGGCCCACTCCATGCACCAATGAGTTTGTCACCCAGCTCGGGTTCTGACACCCCTGCACTCCATCACCCCACTGAGACTGACTGCTTACCCAGTGACAGTCTGTTCCAACAAGAGTTAAAGCCTTGTTCAGATGCAACTTTTATAGCAGTCTATTTAAAGAAGCAAGTTGATATGACAAATAGCTGTGCACAAAGTTAAAAAAAAAAAGCTATGAGATTTTTCCACTCAGAGGAAAAAAAGATGGGAGTTGTCAGAACAGAAAGCTGTGACCCTGCATGCACACTGTTGCTATAGTCCCTACAGTTAATACAGGTGGT
This sequence comes from Budorcas taxicolor, assembly GCF_023091745.1. Lineage (NCBI taxonomy): Eukaryota > Metazoa > Chordata > Mammalia > Artiodactyla > Bovidae > Budorcas > Budorcas taxicolor. The sequence continues at coordinate 27,008,750 of NC_068913.1, read as the reverse complement.
TTTCATAAGTTAAAACATATATAACCATTCTTCCATCTTATCAGAAATATCTCAAGTTACAGAAACAGAAAATAGCTATTTAAAATGACATTTTAACTGTAAAACCTATGTAGTGATATTTATCAACTGGAAATATAAAAATAAGCACCTGACCCTGTTTTGCCATAAATAAATTAAAAATAGAACCCTTTTAATGGGTTAATGTCATGGTACTTCTGATCAGTCCCCTACCACAATTTCATCACTCCTGTGACCAGAAGGCAACTTAGATAGCAACAAGCCTTTTATGTTACTGTATTACCTGCAAGATTCCCGCAGCAGGCTCAGTTTACAGATGTGAAGACTGAGGCACAGACATTTAAGTAACGGATGCAGAGTCACACAGCTGTAAGAGGGACAGGCAGGACCCACCCCCATGAAGCCTAGCTCCCTTGCCCTTACAGCTCCTAGTGTATGATGATCTGGGGACAAAGTACATGACTGTGATATTATCTCTAATAGGAGAAATCTAAGAAACAACCAGAGAGGGGAAAGGATTTTTGAATCATCTGTCCTGTGGAAATTAAACAGCTGTAAAAGAATGATGCAATAGCGTCACATTTACTGATGAGGAAAGATGTTTAGTTTATCACACAATGTTTGCTGTAAAAACTGAGTCAGGACCATCTACAGATTACAAAGAGAGTGTTTGTATAAACCTATAAATGCCCCAAGCAGGACTGGAAAGATTCCCAGCAAATTGTCCACAGTGTCAGTCTGGGAGAGCAGATTTGGGAAGTGAATTTCAATTATGAGAGAACAGAATTTGGATTTGAGATGAGGAATCTCAGGGGGTGGAGGTAACTCAACACAGCACAGAAAGGGGAGGTCAAACAGGCCACCAGAGAGAGAGGAACACCCAGGAGGTCCATGCTACCCAAGGAATGGGGTGGATTCCACAGGCCAGAAACTGAGGTCTCCCCTGCCTCAACTGCATGCAGGGAGATTGGCTGCCCAAATCAACTCCCGGATGATGTCAGGCATACCTGGGCCAGGCGTGCTCACCGGGGTCCATCACCATTTTAGGGTTAAAAGGCACCCCTGCCTATCAGCCTATGACAGGTAAATTATGGGTCTCTTACTAGACAAAAACTCAAAGCCGAGTAAGAGACACAGAAGTCCACCGGGCTCCTCTATCTATGGGATTCTCTAGGCAAGGATACTGGAGAGGGCTGCCATGCCCTCCTCCAGGGGATCTTCCTGACCCAGGGATTGAATCAGCATCTCTTTCGTCTCCTGCATTAGCAGATTCTTTACCACTAGTGCCATCTGGGAAGCCCTGTTGCAGATTAAGCATCCCCTAATCATGAATGGTCTACTGAGAACATCCTGACCTGCTTTCTGTTTAACTTCCTTCAGGAGAAGTCCAGGAACCTCCATCATGTACTAGGAAGGCGGCTGATGCTGGGGGTGAACATCAGAACGAGACTCAGTTCTTAGCCTGACTTAGTGAGTGGCCAGGCTAAATCTGCCAGTCTGCTGCCTTTGAACCTTGTGTCATTGCATTTGAGAGGCCACATTTTCTTTCTGACTGTGAGTAAAGACACCATCCAGAATGAAGAGCCACCTGGGTAAGGCTCAGAGACTTGAACCCCTCCTGCCATGTTGGCTTCGTCTACTTTTGCACCAGTCACCGAGTAATATTATTTGTCACCATATGGGTAACACCGGGCTTCCCTGCTGGACTTCAACTGTAAAACGGTCAGAACCTGTCCTCACACATCCTGGGCCATGTGCCCAGGATCAAGGGAAGTCTCAGCCTGGCTCCTCTGGGCAGCTCTAAGTGGTCACAATGTCCAGAGCATGCTGGGGAGAATCCGGGGGTCTGGGAAAGGGAGAAGGTCACCATGCTCAGATTCTCCACTGCTGCACTCTGAGGGTGGCCCCAGGATGGGAGAGGACAGGACATCAGGGCATCTCCCAAGATGACATGATGGTTATCATCATATGGTCTTACTTCCTAGCAGATTCACCAGAGAGTTTCACTGATGTTAAGCATTTTCCTAAACCAATCCATCTTTTCAGCAAATGTCAAAGACATTTTGGGTGAAATTGAGTGACTTATGGAAGTTAGGAACCTGATGAAATTAAAATGGAAACAATTTTATGCAGAAAAAAGTCCAGATGAAATTTTGACTGGATTGCACTAAATTTATAGATTAATATAGGGAAAATCCAGGTCAATATAAATGATTAAGACTTCCCATGCAGGTGTGAGAGTTTGAAATGTTACCTTATTTCTTGAGATTGTTAGCTCAGCAGACAAAGCCATCCCTTTGCCCTTCCTCTTAAAAAAATTTTTTTTAGACTGAGGGCTATTTGTTGTTAAACATGTGATATTGGGACTTCCCTGGTGGTCCAGTGGTTAAGAATCTGTCTGCCAATGCAGGAGACACAGGTTTGATCCCTGGTCTGGGAAGATTCCACATGCCTCGGGGCAGCTAAGCCTGGGCACCACAAGCAATGAGCTCACGACCTGCAGCTACTGAAAGCCTTGCACCCTAGAGCCCGTGCTCTGCAATAAGAGAAGCCACCAAAATGAGAAGCCCATGCATACTAGCGAGGGGCCCCTGCTCAACACAACTATGTTGCCTGTGCACAGCAACAAAGACCCAGCACAGCCAGAAACAAATAAATACATGTCTTAAATAAATAAATACATGATACTGGACATAGATGGGATTTGTACTTGATCTTAATTGAAGTAAGAATTCTGAAGCAATTTAATAAAGTGAGGACAGCATCATTTCAATAAGGTTAGTGAATCATTTGACTTTGGAAGTGTCTTACTTGGTGATTTTGAAATGATTAATAGCAAGTTAGTCATAGTCCTTCTGATAAATGATAACATTACCCTTAGCTCTCTTTCTTCCTATCCTTACTTCTCACAAGAGTTTTATTTATCCAAAAATATTTGTTTAAATTCTTTTCTGTTAAAGAACTATTTTAGGCCCTAGGGACACATCAGAAAAAATAAAAGAGAAAATTTCTTTCCTTCATTACATTGTAGTGGGTACAACCCAGCTATATAACATGATGCTGTTGCTGTTATTATTCATTCGCTCAGTTGTGTCTGACTCTTGGTGACCCCACTGACTGTAGCACACCATGTTTCCTTGCCCTTCACTATCTCCCAGAGTTTGCTCAAACTCATGTCCATTGAGTTGATGATGCCATCCAATCATATCATCCTCTGTCACCCCCTTCTTCTACTGCCCTCAATCTTTCCCGGCATCAGGGTCTCTTCCAGTGAGTAAACTCTTCACATCAGGTGGCCAAATATTGACGCTTCAGCTTCAGCATCAGTCCTTCCAGTGAATATTGAAGGTTGATTTCCTTTAGGATTGACTGATTTGATCTCCTTGCAGTCCAAAGGATTCTCAAGAGTCTTCTCCAGCACCACAGTTTGAAAGAATAAATTCTTTGGCACTCAGCCTTCTTTATGATCCAACTCTCACATGCATACATGACTACTGGAAAAACCATAGCTTTGACTAGATGGACCTTTATCAGCAAAGGGATGTCTCTGATTTTAATAAGCTGTCTGGGTTTGCATATCTTTATCCATAGCTGTTTCCATGAAGAAAAAGGAAAAGTTGACTGTTTCTCCATGATGATGTGGTACCATTTGAAGACTCATATTTCTGGTCCTTTCACCTTCTTGGCACATGGTTAGATTACACTTCCTTGGTCCCGTCTCATTGCACGGGGCCAGGTCACTAGCTACAGCCAGTGAGCTGTAAATAGAAATAATTCGAGTCATTTCTGAATGGGAGCATTTATATAACAGTGCAAGATCGTCCATGACATTTCTTTTGCTCTGACATGAGAAGGTCAACCTCTGAGATGGTGGCTGCTTCATCAGTCTGGGTTCCTGAATGACTATTACCTCCTCCCAGTGGATGTGGTGTGTGATGAGACACTTTGTGGTATTGATCCTAGGAGGTTTCATAGGGGAGACAAACTTTTTTACTGCAGTGTAGCTCAGTCTATATAGACGGATACAATGTGTTCAAAGGAGAACAGAGTGAAGAATTTCATATTAGGACCTGTGAGCAAGCAAGCGCCAAGTTATACTTGTGTGCTTGCATGCTAAGTTGCTTCAGTTGTATCCAACTCTGCAACACTGTGGACTATAGCCCACCAGGCCCCTCTGTCCATGGGATTCTCCAGGAAAGAATACTGGAGTGGTGGAGTGGGTTCCCATGCCCTCCTCCAGGGGATCTTCCTGACCCAGGGGTCAAATTCACATCTCCTGCCTTGGCTGGTGGATTCTTTACCACTAGCACCACCTGCGAAGCTTGCCAAGTTATACTTGCACAGCACAATTAGGCAATTGTGTACACTCCTTCCACTGGAATGAACTGGAATCAGCTAGCAAATGTCTCATGTTGCCTTTTCTATTTCCTTTTCCTAATGGTTGGTTCCAGGCTGTAGCTCTGGTTCCTTTTCTCTTCAGTGCTTGGCACCGTCTCTTTATACACTCTGTAAACCTCTTGAATTGCATCTGGCTTTGAATGTCTACTACAATTACCACATATTTCTGGTTTCAGTCTTCCTTTCTCTACATTGCCCCAAATGTACCATGAACATCTTCCTTGCATTTAGTCTGGATGACCTCATTTCAGTGAGCTGAGAAAATGCTACAGTGTTCCGATGCATATTGATACACTTAGATTGGCTCTATCCTTTTTCAGAACTAGTACTTTAGTAGTAAATGACACTTCAGTTATCATATTTTGAATCCCATTTCCTCCTCAATTTGAATAAACTGGGATTGGTCAGATTGGAATATCACTTAGGCAACCAGAACTATGGGGTCTCTTTCTAGGGCAGTATATATATATATAAATATATATATATATTTTAACATGGGCTGTATGATAAAATTACAGGAGAGAACCTGAAAGATCCCAGGGCCCAGGCAGCACCCCAGGCTGATGACAATGAAATCATGGAGGCTAGGACCTCGGCATCAGTGTTTGCTAAAGTCACCCAGTTGTCTCTGGTAAGCAGCTAAAGTTGAGACTCATTCTTTCAGACTTTAGTGCTGGATCAGGTGAAAGCAGGAAATCAAGGGAACCAACAGCAGAAGGACACAGAAGAGAATGAGGTGTAGTTTTGCAGGGCCTCCCACCAAAGGCTCACTTGCTATAAATGCTATTTTTAGCATCCATCAAAGTTGTGGTTAGACACATTTGAAGGTGCCAGGACTCTATTATTTGTTAGCTTCTCCTCTCCTCTGCTCTAGCCAGAACATGAAAAGCTACCCCTAGACTAGCAAATATTTAAAAGCCAAAGCCAGGTAAACAGAATTATATTGAGTCCAATAACAGAGAGGCAAAGCCTAAAGTATCAAAAATGCTGAAATGGAATCAGGAAAGAGCACAGGTGAGAGGGCAGGATGAAATGGCACAGTCAGTTGTATAAGTAGGGTGAAGAGACCCATCTCCTTTGTTGAGGCAGCCACCCTCAAAGGACCTGATGAGTCTGGGCAGGGAAGAAATGGGAGACGACATGTAACATATTTTGAAATGGTAACCAATATTTGAGCATTCTTTGGCATTTCCTATCCTTGGGATTGGAATGAAAATTGATGTTTTCCAGTCCTGTGGCCACTGCTGAGTTTTCCAAATTTGCTGGCATATTGAGTGCAGCACTTTCACAGCATCATCTTTCAGGATTTGAAATAGCTCAACTGGAATTCCATCACCTCCACTAGCTTTATTCATAGTGATGCTTTTTAAGGCCCACTTGACTTCACATTCCAAGATGTCTGGCTCTAGGTGAGTGATCACACCATTGTGATTATCTGGGTCGTGAAGATCTTTTTTGTACAGTTCTTCTGTGTATTCTCGCCACCTCTTCTTAATATCTTCTGCTTCTGTTAGATCCAGACCATTTCTGTCCTTTATTGAGCCCATCTTCACATGAAATGTTCCCTTGGTATCTCTAATTTTCTTGAAGAGATCTCTAGTCTTTCTCATTCTGTTGTTTTCCTCTATTTCTTTGCATTGATCACTGAGGCGGGCTTTCTTATCTCTCCTTGCTATTCTTTGGAACTCTGCATTCAGATGCTTATATCTTTCCTTTTCTCCTTTGCTTTTTGCTTCTCTTCTTTTCACAGCTATTTGTAAGGCCTCCCCAGACAACCATTTTGCTTTTTTGCATTTCTTTTCCATGGGGATGGTCTTGATCCCTGTCTCCTGTACAATGTCACGAACCTCCGTCCATAGTTCATCAGGCACTCTATCAGATCTAGTCCCTTAAATCTATTTCTCACTTTTACTGCATAAAGTAATGCTCAAAATTCTCCAAGCCAGGCTTCAGCAATACGTGAACCGTGAACTTCCAGATGTTCAAGCTGGTTTTCGAAAAGGCAGAGGAACCAGAGATCAAATTGCCAAAATCTCCTGGATCATGGAAAAAGCAAGAGAGTTCCAGAAAAACATCTATTTCTGCTTTATTGACTATGCCAAAGCCTTTGACTGTGCGGATCACAACAAACTGCGGAAAATTCTGAAAGAGATGGGAATACCATACCACCTGACTTGCCTCTTGAGAAACCTATATGCAGGTCAGGAAGCAACAGTTAGAACTGGACATGGAACAACAGACTGGTTCCAAATAGGAAAAGGAGTGTGTCAAGGCTGTATATTGTCACCCTGCTTATTTAACTTCTATGCAGAGTACATCATGAAAACGCTGGGCTAGAAGAAGCACAAGCTGGAATCAAGATTGCCGGGAGAAATATCAATAACCTCAGATATGCAGATGACACCACCCTTATGGCAGAAAGTGAAGAAGAACTAAAAACCTCTCGATGAAAGTGAAAGAGGAGAGTGAAAAAGTTGGCTTAAAGCTCAACATTCAGAAAATGAAGATCATAGCATCTGGTCCCATCACTTCATGGGAAATAGATGGGGAAACAGTGGAAAGAATGTCAGAATTTATTTTTGGGGGCTTCAAAATCACTGCAGATGGTGATTGCAGCCATGAAATTAAAAGACGCTTACTCCTTGGAAGGAAAGCTATAACCAGACTAGACAGCATATTCAAAAGCAGAGACATTACTTTGCCCACAAAGGTCCGTCTAGTCAAGGCTATGGTTTTTTCCAGTAGTCATGTATGGATGTGAGAGTTGGACTGTGAAGAAAGCTGAGTGTTGAAGAATTGATGCTTTTGAACTGTGGTGTTGGAGAAGACTCTTGCGAGTCCCTTGGACTGCAAGGAGATCCAACCAGTCCATTCTAAAGAGACCAGTCCTGGGTGTTCTTTGAAAAGACTGATGCTAAAGCTGAAACTCCAGTACTTTGGCCACCTCATGCGAAGAGCTGACTCATTGGAAAAAACTCTGATGCTGGGAGGGATTGGGGGTAGGAGGAGAAGGGGATGACAGAGGATGAGATGGCTGGATGGCATTACTGACTCGATGAACATGAGTTTGAGTGAACTCTGGGTGTTGGTGATGGACAGGGAGGCCTGGCATGGTGCGATTAATGGGGTCACAAAGAGTCGGACATGACTGAGCAACTGAACTGAACCGAACCAATATTTGAGTATGTAATAAAAACAAACGTCAAGCAAGACTGCTTTTTTATTTATTCTTCTTGAACTATAGTTGATGGCTATGTTACAATTGATTTAGGGTAAGAATATTGTTTATTTATAAGAAAAAAACCCCAAACAGTGGAATGTCTCATAAAAATGGCACATGTTAAGGAGAAGGTAAACTGAATTCACTATGGTAGTCTACCTCAATATTATTCTTCCATAGTTCAGTTCAGTTCAGTCACTCAGTTGTGTCCAGCTCTTTGTGACCCCATGGACTATAGCACACAAGGCTTCCGTGTCCATCACCAACTCCTGGAGCTTGCTTAAACTCATGTCCGTCGAGTAGGTGATGCCATCCAACCATCTCATCCTCTGTCATCCCCTTCTCCTCCTGCCTTCAATCTTTCCCAGCATCAGGGTCTTTGCAAATGAGTCAGTCCTTCACATCAGGTGGCCAAAGTATTGGAGTTTCAGCTTCAGTATCAGTCCTTCCAATGAATATTCAGGACCCATTTCCTTTAAGATGGACTGGTTGGATTTCCTTGCAGTCCAAGGGACTCGCAAGAGTCTTCTCCAGCACCACAGTTCAAAAGCATCAGTTCTTCAGCACTCAGCTTTCTTTTTAGTCCAACTCTCACATCCATACATGAGTACTGGAAAAACCATAGCCTTGACTAGATGGACCTTTGTTGGCAAAGTAATGTCTCTGCTTTTGAATATGCTATCTAGGTTGGTTATAGCTTTCCTTCCAAGGAGCAAGTGTCTTTCAATTTCATGGCTGCAGTTGCCATCTGTAGTGATTTTGGAGCCCAGTAAAATAAAATCTGTCACTGTTTCCATTGTTCCCCATCTATTTGCCATGAAGTGATGGGACCAGATGCCATGATCTTTTTATTTTTTGAATGTTGAGTTTTAAGTCAACTTTTTCACTCTCCTCTTTCACTTTCATCAAGAGGCTCTTTAGTTCTTCAATTTCTGCCACAAGGGTGGTATCATCTGCATATCTGAGGTTATTGATATTTCTCCTGGCAATCTTGATTCCAGCTTGTGCTGGTATGTTGGAGTAAATGTTATATCTCATGTGTGTGCTAAGTCATGTTCAACTCTTTTCGACCCCATGGAGTGTAGCCTGGCAGGCTCCTCTGTCTGTGGAATTTTCCAGGCAAGAGTACTGGAGTTGCCATTTCCTTCTCCAGGGTCCTGTTGGATCAGGGTCAAACATGTGCCTCCTGCATTGGCAGGCCGATTGTGTACCACGGTTCCAGTCACCTGGGAATCCCATGTTATACCTTTGTTGTTCTGTCACTTAGTCATGTCCAACTCTTTGAGAACCCATGGACTGCAGCACGCCAGGTTTCCCTGTCCTTCACTATCTCCCTGAGTTTGCTAAAACTCACATTTGTTGAATCAATGATTCCATTCAACCTTCTCATCCTCTGACATCTCATCCTCTGGCCCCCTTCTCCTCCTGCCCTCAATCTTTCCCAGCATCAGGGTCTTTTCCAATGTGTCAGCTCTTCGCAGCAGGTGGCCAAAGTACTGGAATAAAGATACTCTGCAGAATGGGTTAGTATCCACTCTCATGCTTATTTGCTTTTCCTTTCTCCTGCTAATATTCTTTCCTCCTCACACTCTCTTCTTATTCTTTTCTTGCTGTCTACATTTTTAAGGTCCCCAGCTTGTCATGGTGACTCCCACCACCAGATCAGCAGATTGGGCATCTTTGCTCTAGCCCGTATTGATTTATTCCCTGTAACCAATACCACTCTTATCGCCACTCGTGTTTGTTCTCTGATCTTGAATCCTTGTCTTTGTCCAGAGGTTTCTTCCTAGCTCATGTGACCTCATTCCTCTGCTGCCTCCACAAATGCCCTGTGAAGCCTGAAGCTGCTGCCAGAAGTCTTTACAGTGACTTACCCAGAGAAGCTTTGTTTAGCATTCTCACAAAATGAGTCACTTGGGCCTTCCATGTTGAGGGAAAGCTCCTGCTTGCCTAAGGAGGCTGACAGAGTGGCTGGGTACTCCCTGAACTTGAAGTTTGCAAACCCCAGTTGAGAGTGTCACTATTTCCACTCCTTGACCTCTTGCTCTGGATCCGGTAGACCGTCTCCTTCTTCTTTCCATTCCAGCTGAAGGCCAGACTCTGCCAGAAACTTGTCTGGGCATGATTTCCTTGATGTTTCATTCCTATATTGCACAGTGGGAAAAATGGCAAGGTTTCAGGTAGCAGAGGTCGGTGGCGGCTCCCACAACTCATTCGCCTCTGTTTTGGACCCTTTGATGCCCCAAGACCTCTTGCTTCTCTGCCCTCTCTCTGCTATCTGCCCCACAGCGCATGCACACACACACACTCACACACACACACACACACACTCACACACACACACACACTCACATACACACACACTCACACACACACACTACATGGAAATTCTCAACCTAATGATGGGAGTAGGGGTTGGAGAGAGAGAATATAGAACATCCCAGAATCTTAGAAGTTAGAAAATGGTTTTAAAACATTTAACTACTGTAAGATTTTTGTATATTTTTGAATAGGTGAACAAGAAAGTTGTTTGAAAAGAGAAAGTTATGCTCAAGTGATTTCATATTGGTTAAGTGCAAAAAAAAATTTTAACAGTAACACTGTGTTTTCAAAACAAGGTTAATTGCTGCTCAGTGTAAAATTACTCACTGGGTTCATATTTATTACAATTAGATAATTAAATTCTTAATGTGGTATTAAGAGCCTACCATATACACCCCCACATATACAACACAACCTCAACATAATTTCTTAACATATTCTTTTTTATTGAGCTTTTAAAAGTATAATGTCTATTTTAAAGCTAATGAACCATGGGTAACTCTGTTCTTTCTCCCTCATGTGCCTTCCTTTATCATTACCACACCTGATAACATTTTTTCTATGCTTTCTAAAATTCAAACATCATATATGTAGAGAAAATATCTTATTAATCTTGTTTTGTCTATCTCTCCATAATTTTTTAGAATATTTTAAAGTCAATCCCAAGTATCATTATTCATAGCATATAACTAAGATATTGGACTTTTAAAACATATTCACAATGCTGTTAAATCAACTAAATCTTCCCAGGTGGAGTTAGAGGTAAAGAACCTGCCTGCCAGTGCAGGAGACATAAGAGACGTGGGTTCAATCCCTGGGTCAGGAAAACTCCTTGGAGATGGCAACCCACTCCAATACTCTTGCCTAGAGAATCTCATGGACACAAGAGCTTGGAGGGCTACAGTCCATAGGGCGGCAAAGATTCGGGCATGATTGAAGCGACTTAGCATACAACTGTCATCTACTATTCATTTCATATCCAAATTTCCTCAACCTATGGAACGGAAGAAAATGTTTGCAAATCATATATCTGATAAGGAGTTAATATGCAAAAAATTTAAAGAATTCACACAGCAAAAGTCCCCCAAACAATTTTATTTAAAAAACCAGCAGAGAAACTGAATAGACACTTTTCCAAGGGAGACATAGAGATGGCCAACAGGTACATGCGAAGGTGCTCAAATCACTATCATGGAAATGCAAATCCAAACCACAATGAGATTTCACCTTACACTTGTCAGAATGCTGGTGAGGATGTGGACAAAAGGGAACACTTGTGTACTGCTGGGGAATATAAATTGATGCAGCCACTGTGGAAAGTAATACGGATTTCCCTTAAAAATTTAAAAATAGAACTACCATGTGATCTAGCAATCTCCTTTCTAGGTATATATCCAAAGAAAATGAAAACAGGATATCAAAGGGTATCTGTACTCCCATATTCATTGCAGCATTATTCATAGTAGCCAAGACTTGAAAACAATTTGTCTATCAGTTCAGTTTAGTTCAGTTTAGTCGCTCAGTCATGCCCGACTCTTTGTGACCCCATGAATCGCAGCACGCCAGGCCTCCCTGTCCATCACCAACTCCCGGAGTTCACCCAAACTCATGTCCATCGAGTCGGTGATGCCATCCAGCCATCTCATCCTCTGTCATCACACAACACTCACTCACACACACACACACACACGTATATGTGTGAAATGTTATTTAGTCAAGATAAAGAAGGACATTCTGCCATTTTTGACAACTTAGATTGACCTTGAGGGCTTTATAAGTGAAATAAGCCAGACAGAGAAAAGCAAATACTGCATGAATGAGATAGTTTGGTAGCATCATCAATTCAATGGACATAAATTTGAGCAAACTCCAGGAGATAGTGGAGGACAGAGGAGCCTCACATGTTACAGGCCATGGGATCACAAAGAGTCAGATCTAACTTAGCAACTGAATAACAACAACAACAAATCATTTATATGTGGAATCTTAAAAAGTAAGTCAATTTCATAAAAACAACTAGAAAAAGAGGTTCCAGGGGATGCATGATGGAGGAAACAGGGAGAGGTTGGTAAAAAAAACGATACAGATGTCCAGCTATAAGGTGAATAAAGTCGAAAGATGTAATGTATAACATGGTGACTATAGTCAGTAACACTGTATTACGTTATTGACTTTTGTTAAAACAGTAGAATTCAGCAACAAAAAAGATAAATATATGTGGTGACAAATGTGTTGATTAACTTGATGGGGAGAATCTTTTCAAAATGTATGTATCGAAACATCACCTTGAACGCTTTAACTATCTTACAATTTTATTTGTCAATTATACCTGAATAAAGTTAAAAAAAAAAAAACTTCACTGAATGAACACAAGAGAAAAAAGGAGTTAAGAAGTTTCTAAATTTTGAGAATATAAAGTGATGTATATTATGTCTTTTTAATCTTTCCAATTGCAATGAAAATTTTAACAGTGGCACTAAGCTACAATTTCTGTTGACCTTTGATATGTGAAATTTCTTTCAAATTAAATCAAGACTATTTAGCTATATAGGGATAAAAGAATCTTGATTTGTTTGAGAAACACATTTGGAAAAGTTATGATGAACTTTAATGGGAAACACACTTGGATAGAAGCCTGGGCATAAGGTTGAAATTGATCATCACATTGTTTGTTTAGAAAAGAAAACATAACATTCAAAGAATATGTTGGAAGCATTGGATTTCTTCACATGAGAACACACACATTGAAAATGTTGGGGTTTGGATAAAGCGTAAATTACAGACTACTTTGTTCTTTAGTTGAAAGTGTTGAACTTTAAAGATATGCATATATTCTTGGATATACTAAAATCAGAATATTTTTGCATGGAGAATACTTTTGGAGGAAAAAGGAAACAAAATAATAGAAACTTTTGAAAACTAATAGTGCTAATGACCAGACTTTGAAAATAATTCTACAAATGGAAGAATGAAATGATAGACAATTTACAGCAAGTCAGATACATAGGTTATAGAGGGCAGCTGATCACTGCTTGCCTGGGTGGTCTCCCATTTCCCAGAAGAGTGAATTGCTGAGCTTCATGAGAGAGTCATGACATACTCTGCACCTAAGGGGACTTTGTGTGTGGGAAGGGTGGGGGGGAGGACGGATAACTCTTTAAAAAGTCAGAGAAAGGGGTCAAAAAATCATAGAAGAAACTTTGTAAGTTATATAAACCAATCCATTTACCCCCAAGAAAAACCACACCTAAATTCTTCCAGGCAGATTAGGATCTTTCCTACTTCTAAAGACCTCCACAGAAGTTTCCATTTCCGTACTTTAGTACTAAACAGACTTTACTCTCAGAGCACTGTTCTTTTGCCCATGTTAAATCTTTCATGACACTGCCAAGACATTCATTTGTTCTTATAAAATGCTCTGCATAGAGGAAGACAGCTGAGTTAGCTTGCCTTAGGAACTCTTGGTCTATTCCTCTTTTCCCTCGGCCCTCTGTTCTCTACACTTAAAAATTCCATTACTTTAAGATAGGGATTTCTGGGGCCTTTCAGGTGTCTAGTAGACAATGTATCACTTGTATGATTTAAAAGTGTAGAGAGTGGTGGCAAAGTGGAGAACAAATGCTGCTCTAAAGGCATTTAATTGCATATTCATTGTATGCACTGGTTCAGTTCAGTTCAGTTCAGTTCAGTCGCTCAGTCATGTCCGACTCTTTGCGACCCCATGAACCCCAGCACGCCAGGCCTCCCTGTCAATCACCAACTCCCGGAGTTCACTCAGACTCACATCCATCGAGTCAGTGATGCCGTCCAGCCATCTCATCCTCTGTTGTCCCCTTCTCCTCCTGCCCCCAATCCCTCCCAGCATCAGAGTCTTTTCCAATGAGTCAACTCTTCACATGAGGTGGCCAAAGTACTGGAGCTTCAGCTTTAGCATCATTTCTTCCAAAGAAATCCCAGGGCTGATCTCCTTCAGAATGGACTGGTTGGATCTCCTTGCAGTCCAAGGGACTCTCAAGAGTCTTCTCCAACACCACAGTTCAAAAGCATCCACTTCAGCACTCAGCTTTCTTCACAGCCCAAGTCTCACATCCATACATGACCACTCGAAAAACCATACCTTGACTAGATGGACCTTTGTTGGCAAAGTAATGTCTCTGCTTTTCAATATGCACTGGTTAGGCCAAGCCAAATGTGACTTTGGGGGTGAATTCTGCATGAAAGCTGCCCACTTACAGCCTTGCTTTAGGCTTTCCAAAAGGGTAGCATGGGCTTCCCTGCTGGCTCAGCAGCAAAGAATCACCGGTTTGCTCCCTGGGTCAAGAAGCTCTCCTGGAGAAGGAAATGGCAAGACGCTCCAGTATTCTCACCTGGTCCCATGGACAGAGGAACATGGAGGGCTACAGTCCATGGGATTGCAAAGAGTCAGACGTGGGTTAGCGACTAAACAACAACTACAAAAGGGGAGCATATGGCAGTCGGGTTGCATTTGCCTATATTTACAAACAAAAAACCAAGACTTAGTCTAGCTCTGATGAAAGATGATTCTTGTCTGTATTATCCAGCACTAGAAGCACTCTTATTAAAGGCAGTTATTCCTATAATTATTCATAGTACAATTATAAAATTACAATTATTCTATATTCTGTAGGTCTTAGTAAACATATTAGCTCCAAGACAATTCCCAATAATCCTTGTGTGCTAGCCTTGTGTGAGCCATTGTGGGAACGGATGGTGTGTGACTTGGTCATGGAAGCCTTGTAGCTTTCACCTTTGTCTCTCCAGTAAGCCAGCGCCATGCTACGAGAACACTCAAACATTGCTGTGTAGAGGATGTGAGGCCTCCAGCCAGCAGCCAGCACCATCATGCCAGTCTAATGAAAACCATGTTGGAGATGGATCCTCCAAACTCAGTCATGCCTTCAGGTAATTGCAGGACCAGCAAATATCTGTTTACAACTGAATGAGAAACTCCAAGTGAGAACGGCCCGTAAGACCCCTTCCTGAGTTCTCAACCAATGGGAACTTGAGATATAATAAATGTTTATGTATTGTTTCAAGCCATTAAGTTTTAGTGGTGATTTATTAGGTAGAAGTAGATGTCAAGACAAATAGAGTCGGTAGGCTTAAGAGTCATACACCCAAAGTTTCAGGCCTCTATGACTTAAAGCAAGTAACAGAATCAATCCTGGTGACCCATTCCTCCCAGTTTCTTTTTGTTTTTTGTTTTTTAAATATTTTGAGCTTTTTAAGATATGGTTGACATATAACTTCGTGTAGTGTACAATGTGATGATCTGATATACATATATACTGTGAAATGATTCCCACAATAAGGTTTGTTAACACATCTGACATCTCCCATATTTCTCCAGTTTCTTTGGCACCAGGAAGGGAGACGTTGTGTTCTTCCCTGGGAGTGTGGAGCTAGGAATAATATTCAAAGCAAGGCAATCTTACATGTGTCACCATTTTCCCATGCCATGTGTATGTGCTCAGTCACTCAGTCGTGAGACCCCATGGTCTGTAGCCCACTGGGCACCTCTGTCCAGGGGATTTCCTAGGCAAGAATACTGGAGTGGGTTGCCATTTCCTACTCAAAGGAATCTTTCCAATCCAGAGATCAAACCCACATCTCTTAGGTTTCCTGCATCAGATTCTTTACCACTGCATCACCTAGGAGGCCACTTTCCATGCCATATTGGCTCTTAATAATTATTCATGAATAGCCAATTGGAGAAGGAAATGGCAACCCACTCCAGTATTCACGCCTGGAGAATTCCATGGACAGAGGAGCCTGGCGGGCTGCAATCCCTAGGGTCACAAAGAGTTGGACACAACTGAGTGACTGACACAATAGCCAATATTAATCGAACTTTTATCAAGTGGCAGTGATATGCTAAGGGGTCTATTTGAGTCATCTTCATATAATCCTTACAATAGCTTTAAGAAGTAGATACTATTACTCTATTTTGCCAACTTACTACAAGACAATTCTAAGCAGCTGGTGAAATAGGCTCTTGTCTAAGAAAAAACGATAAGGAAAAAATGCTACAAAACTTCCCTGCCCTAAAATATCTTTATAAATCAGATCCCACAGTTACTTCAATTTTATGCATATGAATGTTAAGAATTTTTCAAGGCTCTCTCTAAACAGGGAACTCAGTCAGTTAATGAGTAGGTTTAGCAGGTGTGTACCTCTTCTTGTGAAACTGAGTAGCAACTGCCCTTGAAAGTGAGCTTCATGATAGCAGGGAACCCAACTGACAAGGGCCCCAGGTACTGTGCTGTGAGGTCCACTCTTGTCCACGCCAAGGCCATGCTTCCCAGGAGTCATTCCTGGTCAGTGACTGAGTGTGCCAGGGTCACAACTGCAGCACTGCTGCCCCCAAAGGACACACAGCTCCGAAAGCTGACTACCCAAGGCCCTACACAGATCTCTTAAAACTGTACTACAGTCTAACAGTCTTCTACCCATCCTTTTCTTTGCCTCTCTCAGGTCAAACCTTCTCATATTCCTCTCACAGGTGTTGTCGCCCCTCATAAATCTCATGCATGGCTGGTCCTCTCTTTTCATCTGCTTCTCAGATGACCTGGACTAACATTTACCGGTAGCACATAAAGCATCTATGATCACAGTGTGGCAAGAAAGTGGCATGAGCAAGTCTAAGAGGACTTAAGATTCAAGAGATAAGTAATCTGTTGTATAATTTTGGTTAAACCAACTGGTGCTGTACAGAGTTGAGTAAAGGCTGATTTATGAGGATGTTAAATGGAGACCTCTTTGTAGCAAAAAGAAAAAAAAAAGTGTTAATTAGAAAAATGACACACATAGAATGAGTGTTATGTGATCTTTTTGGTGAAGTTAGACTGATTCTTTATCTAAGAATTCCCACGTGTAGCAGCCACTTTTGGGTGCCCTGCTTTATCTGCCCTCAGCTCACCTCTGATTTTAGCTGCTGCAGAGATAAACAGTTCTGGGCAAGTTCAGACTCACGCCAACCCATCGCAAGCAGTTTGCTAGTGGTAGGGTTGCCAGATTTAGAAGGGAATAATAAAAAAAAAAAACCACCACAGGATGCCTAGTTACATGTGAATTTTAGCTAAAGAATCATTTTTAGTGTAAGGATACTTCATGTAATATTTATAATTTAAAAAGAATTCAGTTTATCTGAAACCCTAACTGAACTGGGAGAAATATCAATAACCTCAGATATGCAGATGATACCACCCTTATGGCAGAAAGTGAAGAGGAACTAAAAAGCTTCTTGATGAAAGTGAAAGAGGAGAGAGAAAAAGTTGGCTTAAAGCTCAACATTCAGAAAACAAAGATCATGGCATCCGGTCCCATCACTTCATGGGAAATAGATGGGGAAACAGTGGAAACAGTGTCAGACTTTATTTTGGGGGGCTCCAAAATCACTGCAGATGGTGACTGCAGCCATGAAATTAAAAGATGCTTACTCCTTGGAAGAAAAGTTATGACCAACTTAGATAGTATATTCAAAAGCAGAGACATTACTTTGCCGACTAAGGTCTGTCTAGTCAAGGCTATGGTTTTTCCAGTGGTCATGTATGGATGTGAGAGTTGGACTGAGCGTCAAAGAATTGATGCTTTGAACTGTGATGTTGGAGAAGACTCCTGAGAGTCCCTTGGACTGCAAGGAGATCCAACCAGTCCATTCTGAAGGAGATCAGCCCTGGGATTTCTTTGGAAGGAATGATGCTAAAGCTGAAGCTCCAGTACTTTGGCCACCTCATGCGAAGAGTTGACTCATTGGAAAAGACTCTGATGCTGGGAGGGATTGGGGGCAGGAGGAGACGGGGACGACCGAGGATGAGATGGCTGGATGGCATCATGGACTCGATGGACGTGAGTCTGAGTGAACTCTGGGAGTTGGTGATGGACAGGGAGGCCTGGCGTGCTGGGGTTCATGGGGTTGCAAAGAGTTGGACACGACTGAGCGACTGAACTGAACTGAACTGGGCATCTTGTATTTTGTTGCACCTCTAGGCAGGAGAGTTTCCACTTTTCTGTTGCAGAGCTTTCTCTGAAGCCCTGGGAGCATCCTCAGCCTGCACACACGAGCGCAGCAGGGAAGGGAGTTGATGTCCCCAGGAGAGTAACCCTCAGCCAATGGAGGACAGTAGCTGGGGGTTGGCACGCAGCACCTGTCCTTCCAGTGGAGCTTGTTTCTCAGTTTCCTGCAGTTTTGAGTCCCTGTTCCCTCCAGCAGCCATCTCAGTAATGCACACCAGTACTGGCCCCTCCTTCCATTCTCTTTCTTCCTGCTCCTTCACTTCTGATTCCCATGATTACCCTTCAAATAAATCTAACTCCACATCTTGGAATTCACATTTGGGGGAATCTACATTAAGACAGCATTTTTATGGATACAAGCAAGTATAAGTAATCCGTTTCCCTCCAAATAATTTCAAGTAACCATAAATTTGAAAAATGAGCTTACAGTAGTCAATGATCACCTATTTATATGAAGATATAATTTTAGATTCTAAGTAAATAAAAAAATTTTATACCACTTACATTTCAGGAAGGGACATTTTCCTTATTTGTGAATAAAATAAATCATTTGCTCATATTCACTTAAGGTAAAAAAAAATTTTTTTTTCCCTCATGAAAACAGTAAGTCTCCAGTATGTATGAAGTGAGCAACTAAGGCTAATCAAATCTACTTTCTAGTATACATACTTTAAAGGCAATAAGTGTTTTTATTTAAAGAAGTAATAGAAACATAGTTTATGTACACAAATCTGTAGTGGATTTGGGAAGTTTGTGATTTTTACTTCTTAAGTACTTCTGGTCGTCAGTATAAATATTGTGATACTATTGAAGAGTTACATTCCTTTCTGGCAGTGTTTCCCATTTTGTCAACCACAGATTTCAAGTCCCTTTAGACTGTGAAAGGTTCTGCATAAAACGATCAATCATCCCCTTCTGGCTGTTTGGCAGAGGCAGCCAATGACTTGTTCTATCATGAAGTGAATTCATATATATTCATGAGGCACAGAGAAACACTTCATTGTTTCAGATTGTTTTGTTATTTCAGAATAAATCATAAAGACACCATCCCACCCATAGCTGGTAAAGAAATATTTGTCCTACGATCCTCACCTTTGTGGTTTGTAGTGTTCTAACTTGCACCGTTTAGCCAACATTACATGTTTCTTTCTTTTTTTTTTTTTTACAGTACATTGTATGCTTTTTTAAAAAGCACCATGTCTTTATTACCTTGTACCAGCAAAAATTGGGAACATCTAAAAACTGCAACAACATGCGTCCTAAATTAGTGATTTAATTTTCACAGAGCACAGGACTCAGGGCAGAATTATCAACTTTGTACACGTAGGTATTGTCTGAACTTCCAAATTCCATCAAGCTCAGTCTTTTTGTCCCTTGTTTATTTATGCAGAACTTTCCAAGAATCTATTGTAATTGCAAAATTTTGCCTCCTGCCAAGATGTCTGTGTGGACTTCAATCAGAGACACAATAAATAGCACAAGCAGTATGAAAACAACTTGCTGGGAAACTTATTAATATTTTAACACCTCTGATAAATAAGAAAAGAGGTGAGTATTTGTATTTAAAGCCATCCAAGTTCCTCCCTTTGTCTGCTTTTCCTAATCAATGTAATCCTAGGCTTGTAAAATGTTATAAAATTGAGGGAAATAAAATCCAGAGATAATGAATCCCAGAGACATAAAAACCATTGAACATTCTTGATCACCACCAATGTGGTTCTCAGAAAAGAGTTTACTGGATCTTTCCTAAGAATTATGTTTTCAGCAACAAGATGAAATCAAACATGTACTGTCTCGGATTCTAACAATGGCTATTTGTTTAGGTGGCACAGTGCCTATACAGAACTTAGTCAAATTCTTGCCATAGGGATCAACAAAGTTTAAAAGGACAAATGATAGTAAATGTGGCTCCACATAGGATTGGAATCAGACACTTGAGTTTGAATCCTGGCCCTGGATATATTCGCTGGTGAACTCAGACAGTTTATTTGATTTTTTTACCCTAGATTTTCTTATCTGGATAATGTAGCTGATCATACCTATCTCAGTATTATGAGAATATGCACTAGGCATAGAGTAAAAATCTATGAATTTTAGTTATTATTGTTATCAGTCACTGTGCTTGATTGCAAAGAACAGAACCCCGCCCAGCTAGATTAAACAGAAAAGGGATCTGTTAAAGGTCACTGGGTAGCTCTGAGATTCTTGAGGTAGAAGGGACAGAGAATCAGACTCGGAAGTGAATTATAAAGGACAATGCCTAAGTCAGGTTGCAGAGGCTGCAGAGGGTACATATACTGAGCTTACACAGGAGCTATACAAATTGTGAAGCTCAGTGCAAAGTGAAAATATGGGGCCACTTTTTCAAAAAGTAAGACAATTTTCATTAAAGATACAAAAATGTAGAGCTCTTTCCTTTTTTCTGCAGGCTCTCCATTTGTCTTGATGATTTTTAATTTATTTCATGTTCTTTTTAGTAAGTAAAAAGCAAGTTAAAAAATTGCAATATAAATCTTATTATTCATCTTGGTGTACAATGTCAGTCTTAAATGCAAATATAAGACCATTTCATTTTTATGCACAATTATTGAAATTAGCACAACTCATGTGTCATATCGTGTATATATTTATGTATTTTGTCCTCACTGCTGCTGCTGCTGCTAAGTGGCTTCAGTCGTGTCCGACTCTGTGCGACCCCACAGACGGCAGCCCACCAGGTACCCCCATTCCTGGGATTCTCCAGGCAACAATACTGGAGTGGGTTGCCATTTCCTTCTCCAATACATTAAAGTGAAAAGTGAAAGTGAAGTCACTCACTAGAAGAGTAGAAACTGCTCAAAACTATCTCAACTGTTTTTACTTTGCTTCTTGAAACAGGGCATTCTACCAACACTCTCTACCTTTGGCATGTTGATGAGTAGGAAAGACCTGAAAAGAAAAGGAGACACGGATTGCCTTAACTTCTCCTTTTCTTCTATGTCATCATTCTCAGAGTAAGAGGTTGCTACTACAGAGGACTAACAGGAATAGGAAAAGCTGTGATAGGATTCCTCGGTCGTTCATGTTTCTTAGAACGACATTACCTTTCTTTGCGTTCTGGCTGGGGCTATGGATTCTCCCCACAATACTCCAGAGTAGACATTAATATGTTTACTGTGAGCTTCGCTGAACTTCCACGACACAGTGGGCTACTGCAGCACTGTGCTTATGGGTCAGTAATTGCTACCTGCAAATGGGCAGTAAGAAACTGGGGCGGATATGTATTTTGAACAAATGGGTATATTTAGTATAATCTGATTAGAGTTTTCCTTGGAAGATTTTATTTTCAATCCAGAAAGGCATATACTTTACTGTCTGGATATTCTTTTCTAAGAAAGTAAATGCTAGTGTCAGAAATTCATCTACTTAAAGAAATGCATAGGATGCAAGAGACTAAGCATTAGAAACATATATAAATTCATCCTTGTCTTGTTGGCCCCAAGAATGTTAGGGCAAAAGCCACCTGACATAGTATGTTGCATTACAATGATTCAGAACTAAAGAAGTCTCTGCTGGAAAAATTTTCAAGAGCTTAAGGCATCTGTGTTATGCTAGAAAGTTGGTTTGATAAAGTGATTTAGAACTTTGTCATTCCATTCCCAGGGACCTTTTCTAGTGACCTGTCATCAACATACACCCTCAATATACAGATAAACCAAACTAGTATCAAGAAATACCTCTCCTCAAAGAACTGGGTTGACAGTTATCAATTGGATGTCCTGTATTCCTGAAGTTCATTTTCAAACTCATTTTTCATTCTGTTCTACCTTCATGCTATTCTTTCAAGTAAAAGAGAGGTTAACTTTGGTGTGTAATATATTTCACTTCATCAGATGCATTACTCAAATAAATGTGAGGGATTTCTTGGCTATAAGATTGTTGGAACATTAATCTTCCTTTTTGTTTTATTTCACTATTGTAAAAGTAAAGACCTTACATTCTGAATCCTTTAGCAAAATGCTAAATGAAGTCAGACATAGATTTTTTTTTTTATAATAGAAGGAACACAGGTAAACTGTCTTCTATTTCTTCACTAATGATTATCCATGCACATGACTTGATTTGGATGAAATTATGTAACACAGATAAACACATACTGGGGGATATCTTTGTTACTTTACTTCTGGTGTGTTTTTCAGGATTGATGTAAGAACTTACTGCTGAATAAATATCTGTTAGGATGAATGACTCTATTAGTAAGTAACTATGACCATTCTAACAAAGATGTTGGTTCATAATGGCTAATAATGGCTAATAGATTTAGGTAAAGAAACTTCATGAAATTAGATTTGCTGTATTGGGTTACCAGCATTTTCAATTCAGTTTTAAGAAGTTTTTCAAATGGGATTAGATCAAGCATTTAAAGAAAATAAGGGAAGCTTCCCTAGAAAAGTGGTTGTTTGAGTACTTTTCTAAACGGAATCATGAGGTTATTGAGAACAGCCTGTAACAGTCTGCTAGTTCTCCCCTTCATCCTTAGCCAAACAATATTCAGCTGGGCTCATGATGGCCCAGATTATATTTCCCAGACACTCTTGAGCTATTAATAGATGTGGCCATGTGACTAGATTTTTAAGACCAATGAGCTGTGGGTAGAAGTGATGTGTACAATTCAGACTGTGTTGTTAAGAACAGGAGAATATGTATATCTATGGTTAATTCATGCTGATGTATGACAGAAATCAAGCCAATATTTTAAAGCAATCATCAATTAAAAATACATAAATATTATAAAAAAACAGGAGAATAAAAAATCCATCTTATCTAACTCACTATGATTTTGGATTTATAGTATATGCAGACAAAGCTTTATTCTAAATAATGCAATGTCCAAGATAAAATGTTATTGGTGACAAAAATATGGTAAGAATCTGTTAAGCTTTCAGTTAACTAAATCAATGTAAGGTGGGAATATTTGGCTTATATAAACATATGTATATATATGTGTGTGTGTATGTATGTATGTATGTATGTATGTATGTATCAGTTATTTAAAGATCTATCTTCAAAATGAAAAGTGAAAGTCACTCAGTCGAGTCCGACTCTTTGGGACCCCATGGACTCTATAGTCTGTGGAATTCTCCAGGACAGAATACTGGAGTGGGTAGCCTTTCCCTTCTCCAGGGGATCTTCCCAACCTAGGGATCAAACCCAGGTCTCCCATATTATGGGCAGATTCTTTACCAGCTGAGCCACAAGGGAAGCCCAAGTACACTGGAGTTGGTAGCCTAACTATTCTCCAGCAGGTCTTCAAAATAATTACCCTCAATTCTCTACTTGGTTTTGCAGCTTCAGTTTTACTCATGTATCAAGCCCTTGCCTAATCCAGGTCTGGACTTTCAGGGGGCTTGAGTGCTGGTCAGGTGGTCCTGAAGAGCTTACAGAGAAAAAAAGTTGATTTTCCACAATGACATGGAAGGGCTTGAAGACGTTAAGTAAGAAAAGCAAATTACAAAATGATGCATAAAGTATAAACTCAATAAATTAACAAACACACAAATAAATTTATACATACTAGCTTGGTGTATATATATATATATGTGTGTATATATATATATGTAAACTCATGTGAATGTATAAATTAATAGAAAATGTTTGCAAAGATATATAGAGAATTATTAATGGTAGTTTCCTCTAGAGAAGGGCCAGCATTTGGAAGGGAATAAGGTGAAGGTGAAACCTAACATTTTAGTCCATATGCTTCTTTACATTTGAATGCTATATAAAGAATATGCATTCAGAAATTACACACGGATTCTACATATGTATGTGTCATGAAGTTAAAATACATATTATAAAAATTGAAATATACATTATTTATACTTATTAAATACCTAAATATTTGTATATGATAAAAATGAACTTAGGAAGGTGTGGTGTGGTTATGTTGCTGGGGGGAAAAGTCTTTACACATAATTTTTTTTTTTACTTCAGAGCTATAAGTACTAAGTTTAGGGTTTGACTCATAACTTGCAAGCAATAACTAATGGGTAAGTTATATGTATTCTTTGAAAAGCATAGCTTATAACGTAGAGTGGCTGCTAAGATTGTAGGTTACATCACCAGACCATTCAAGTGCCAAAGCCTGATACCTTAGAGGAACTCAATAGATGCTATCATTATTAAGACTACTCTTAAAATGTGGAAAACTGAAGTCTTTTAGATATATCTGGTTATAGTGTCATTAAGCCAGGTACAAATTATCATGGAGGAAAAGAGAAAACCTGACAGGAAAAATGCAGGCAATGTTTTCAATAAGCATACTTTGCAAGTGAACTCAGTAAAATTTCAATTAAAAATGTTTTATAACATGTACAAAATGATTTTTATAAATACATTTATAATATTACAGGTCACATTGAAGATATAATGGAAGAGCTTGATTCAATAGAGAAACCAATAATGGACATAAATATAAGGCAGCCATGAAAAACCTTAAAAAGAAATCTCTGAACTCTATATGAGGAGAGGTTTGCTAAGAAATATGTTAATAAAAGGAGACTTAATAAATTTAGAGACATCTCCTGTTCCTAAATGGAAAAACTGAGATAAAAGAAAGCCCAACAACAATGTGCATGCTTAGTCATGCCCAATTCTTTGCAACCTATGGACTGTAGCCTGCCAGGCTCCTCTGTCTATGGGATCTTCCAGGCAAGTATACTGGAGTGGATTGCCAATTCCTTCTCCCGTGGATCATCCCAACTCAGGGACTGAACTTGCATCTCCTGCACTGGCAGACAGAGTTCTTTATCCACTAAGTCACCAGAGAAGCTGAAAAGAAAGTCAGTTTTTCACAATTGGTTAAGTTTGGCACTATTTCAGTTAAATTTGTTGCAGGTTGAGTTCCTAACATAAGACATTAGGAATTGACATATGGGGAAATGAAGGAGAAAGTAGCAGAATTGCTCAGTAAGTATTTCTTAAAATGAATCACTCTATGAGTAAGTTATTATGGCCATTCTAATAAAGATGTTGGCCCATCCCATAATAGTTCATAGAATTATTAATAGAAGGAGTAATGGACTGAGATGTAGATGCCAAAAGCCTCAGCTAACCAACTGGGACTGCTTGCTCCATGGAGTCATCCCAGGCCAGTTGAAATAACTGATCCTTTTATCACTCCTCTGCCAGGTACCTGATGGAAGTGGTCTCTGGAAGGATGAGACCATGAAGGAGCTGACAGCTGGAAGGTACCTACATAGTCCTCACAGCTGGGCAACAAGTCTTTCCTTGAGGAGTTTTGGATCATGGGTCTCCATGTCCGCCACATTTTGGAAAAATGTGACAAAGTGGTTTTAAAGTTCAATTGGAAATTCCCTGGCAGTCCAGTGGTTAGGATGCCATGCTTTCACTTGCTGAGGGCATGAGTTCAATTCCTGATCAGAGAACTAACATTCCACAAGCTGTGGGATGCAAACAAAAGAAAACAAGGTTCAACTGGAAGAATAAGCAAACAAGAAGAGCCAATACATTTTTGAAAAAGGAAAATAAGAAAAAGGATTTGCTCTGTCAGGCACTGAAACATATTTGAAAAGTTTCAGTAATCATTGGTAGTTCTGCCATAGGAATAGACTGAAAGTTCAAAATGATAAGGATCTGAAACCCAGAGAAATAGCCTCCTGTACACATAAACATTCAGTACATGATTGTGGGAACAGTTTGCTTTTTGTTTTGTTTGTTTTTTGAGATACTCGGAAGACGAAGGCAATGATATCATTCGAGAGTACTAGAGTGCTGTTTCTTACAGCCCACCCTCATGTGGCTGTGGCTTTGCTGATGATTAGGTTTGTTTAAAAAAATCTGGATAATTTCATGTTCATAGAAGTGTACATAAATGGAAGCAATTAGATTGTTGATATAAGTTTTTCTAGAATGAGGATATAGACCCTAAATATTTAAGACTTATGGAAAAGCTAGAGTTCGGCTGTTTACTCTGCTGTGACAAGCCTCTATGTGGAGTGTCACCAGCAGCTGTGAGTCCAGTTTGGACACAGAGAAAAACCATCTTGATACGCATCTGCTCCTCTTCTGTGGATATTTATATGTCTGTATTCTGGGCTAATTAAATTATAATCATGTGCAAAGAAGAGTAGGAATATGTGGATCAGTCTCTTCCTGTTAATCTGTAATTCTCTTGAAACTCTGACAAGTTAAGAGACAAAGTCAGTGAGAAAAGGCTAGATGTTCAGCCAACTTTATTTAAAACTTTGTTTAAAAGTTATTTGGGACAAAGAACAAAAAAAGATCACTACCTTGCAGAAATAAATTTTTTTGCCTTTGAATAATTTAATAGCTATGTTTAATAAAAAAATCACTTAACTGATATCTACTGTGATATTCTAAATATACAGGCAACATCAGCCAAGCATCACTAAATATACAAGAAAAGAAATTTAGGAAGAAAATCACACTTTGAAATATTAAGCACTTGATATTTGAAAAAGACAACTGATGATGTTTTAAAAGATATAAGTGATGTGCTTTTTACTTACCAAATATGCTTTATATAATAAAGAAAATAAGAAAATAAATCATGAAGAACTAACATGTACACAAATATATTCATCTGACCCTGGGGTTAGAGAAAGCCTTTATAAGCATGAAGAAATAGAAACAGTGAAATACATGAGGTATATATGGGGTCATACATACTCATGACCACACACAGACGTAAACAAAGCTTATGTGTAAAAGCATGTATGACAGTCTCAAAGTAGAGTCCAAGACAAAGATCCATGTGTAAGTAGTTTATTTGGGAATATGATCCCAGACAGCAGGAATGAGTGACAGAAGGAGAGAAACAGGTTGACAGAAAGAGTCAATACAAAGATATATGATCTTGTTGGCCACTCTCTGTGTCAGGTTACTCTGTCCCTAGGGATGTGCTAAGATGACTCAAGGTCCACGTGAAGGAATAAAAGAGAAGCTTCATTTCCCCCAGACTTCAATAGTCAGAGGTAGAAATAATCAGAGACTGTTGATTCTTCTCTATATTGATATCTTATCTATATCTATATTTTTGCCACACAGAATGTGAGATCTTAGTTCCCTGACCAGAGATAGAACCCAAGCCCCCTGCATCAGGAGCACAGACTCTTAACCACTGGATCTCCAGGAAAGTCCCTGATTCCTCTATATTTTCAGGATATAAAAATGGGTACAAGTGTGTTCCTGTGTGTGTCCTGTTGAGAAATCAGGAAGCAAGAGGTTTGGGACAAGGGCTTCAGGCAAATGCTCTCAGACTGCACCCAGGAGAAGCTAGGGGAAGCTAGCAGTGAACTGAATTCTGCAACAGGCTGGAATAAGAGGTGAGGATAGAATACTTGAGATGGGGCACAAGAGACACTCAGTACAGAAAATAAATAAGAACCATAAGCACAATTAAATGATAAATCAAACTGAAAAATACTTCCTATGTATAGAAATAACTTCATAGGCAAAGACTTCTCACAAATACATAGAAAGAATAAAGTAAATACAATTTAAAGAGGAGAACAAATAATACAGAAAAGAAAAAAATTTGATGATAAACATGAAAAATGGTCATGTTTATTAACAGTCTTAGATGTGAAAGTGATATCTTTAAGAAATGCAATTTTCACCTGTTGAACTGACAATTCAATAAAAAATTATTCTTCTCAGGTTTGGGGTGAGTAGAAAGAAACAGATCCTTTCACATGTGGCTCAAGATTATCCAAGAGCATATTTCTGAAAGCAACTTGGCCTTATTCACAAATGTGCTAAAATGAGCAATATAATAATCAAGGAATTATTCCCTTCACTATATTTTCAGAACTCATGACTAAATAAAACTATGGGATTTGCAGAATAAGTAAACATGGCCAATTAAGAAATGAAAAAAAAACCAGAAAGCAATAATGAGCAAAGAAATTAAAACATATAGTATTAGATAAAAAATATTCTTTATCAATTAAATTGCTGGGATTTTTAAATTGGCAGTACTAAATGCTGATGTGGATGATGACTGAAGCCACAAATTAACAGATGCTTTCTCCTTGGAAGAATAGCTATGACAAACCTAGAGAGTGTATTAAAAAGCAGCACAGACTTTGCTGACAAAGGTCTGTGTAGTCAAAGCTATGGTTTTGCCAGTAGTCATGTACAGATGTGAGAGTTGGACCATAAAGAGGGTTAGCACTGAAGAATTGATGGTTTCAAACTGTGGTGTTAGAGAAGACTCTTGAGAATCCCTTGGACTGCAAGGAGATCAAACCAGTCAAACCTAAAGGAAATCAATCCAGAATATTCATTGGAAGGACCGATGCTGAAGCTGAAGCTTCAATACTTTGGCTACCTGGTGCAAAGAGCCAACTCATTGGAAAAGACCCTGATGCTGGGAAGACAGAGGGCAGGAGGAGAAGGAGGCGACAAAGGATGAGATGGTTGGATAGCATCATCAGTTCAATGGACATGAGTTTGAGCAAACTCTGAGATATAGTGAAGGACAGGGAAGCCTGGCATTCTACAGTTTATGCGGTCACAGAGAGTCGGACATGACTTAGCAACTGAACAACCACAACAAATGCTGATAAGAACAGGACTTGTATACTGCAGATAATTTGTACACGACGCTCTGGAAACAATTTAGTGTCATATTTAGGAAACAATAAGAAATACAAATATTTATGGACAAAAGTATTTGCTTCAGTGTATTTGAATTATCAAGGAAAAAGACAACAAAAAAGTGTGCATTTGAAACACAACATAAATATCTGAACAGCAACAGGAGGGCAAAAAATGGTATTCAAATTTATGAATGTGAAATTCATTTCTAGTTAAATCAGGAACAATAGATTACCTATCATTGCTGATATAAATTAAGTGGTGGAAAGCTTTAACCAGTAGAATAAAAACCAATATATGATGGAAACAAAAATATTAAACACTGAAAAGGGAGGAACAAAGTCATCATTATTGGAAGATTATGTGATTACCAAGAAATACTGAGATCAACTAAAAAGTATTTAACAGTATTAGTACTGCAGTCAGATACAACAAGGTCAATTACCAAATTCTGTTTTTCAATAAATATTAAGAAAAAATCATGTAAGCAAATCCCCTTTTAGCAGTAGTCTAAAATATAAAATATCTGTTAAATTTAAAAAATACATAGATATAAATAAATTATAAAGTGTGACTAAAGTACAAAAATAAATGGAACACAGAGACAAAATTAATGAATAAAGAGTAAATATTGTAAAGATTTCAGGTAAATGCTCTTTCTTAGTAATCTATCATTCAATAACTATCATATCAATCAAATTATCAATGATGTAACTCCAAGATAACTGTGGTTATCTCTTGGTGTTTAAAGATATTTTAGAAGTTTTTCCTCCTTAAGTATCTCTGGGTTGTCCCATCACTAAGTTGTTATTTCCTTTGAAAAACTGTCACTTTGAGTGAAACAGAACTTTGGACAATCCTTAGGTTACCTGGGAATCCTGAAAAGATGTCAAAATTCTAGTTCAGTTTAACTAACCTTTAGCCTAAAACCATTGCTGAGTAACTGCCATTTTCATTTCCATGCTAAAAATGTTTACCCACTAAGATGCTGGCAATGTTGGAATATTTATATGTAAAGAGAAGGGACTGAGTTCTCGACTACAACTCTCAAAAATAACAATGCTTACTTTGCATCACATAAAGCAAAAAAGAAGTACTGTTCAGGGGACAGTTATATACTCATTGGTTAATCAGGTTAGTTAAGAAATACTGAGCACCAACCTTATCCCAGATATAGGCATGCAGGCTTCCTAGGTGGCACTAGTGGTAAAGAATCCGCCTGCCAATGCATGAAATGTAAGAGACCGCAAGTTCGATCCCTGGGTTGGGAAGATCCCCTGGAGGAGAGCATAGCAACCCACTCCAGTATTGCTGCCTAGAGAATCCCATGGACAGAAGAACCTGGTGGGCAGAATCTGACACGACTAAAACCATAGTTACAGTCAGGCATGTAGGAGCTAACAGCAATTAAAATAAAGCCCTTTCTCTCCAGGAGTATTCTGTTTGGGGGGTGTGGGGTGGTGAAAAACAAAATAAATAACATAAAATGTAAATGATGCTAAAAATGCTACATTAACTTTGTGATTGTGATTGTGAATTCCTTTCGATTATGGTGCCATTTGAACAAAGGATATCTGGGGGAGAGATGTTCCAGGCAGAGGGATAACAGTAATGCAAATGGCCTGGGACAAATAGTGCCTTTGAGACAAAAAATTGCTCAGTGTAGCTGGATCAGAGAGAGAAGGAAAGGAGGAGGAGATGGAGACAAAAAGGTAGCAAGGGACCAGGTCACTCACAGTCTCTGGATCATCAAAAGTGATAGGAAACCACTGGAGAGTTAGCAGAATTTAGGGTGTCAGTAGGTAGAGGGGGCTGAGTACAGGTTAGAGAAGATCGGGGCTTGGGTCAAGCATGTTGTAGCTCAGATGGTGAGAAGTGAGTGGACTCTGAATATTATTTGAGAGAAGAGAAGATAATTGTTGGTAGATCTGAAATCTATGTGATAGGAAAAGAGTCATCAAAGAGTTTTTGATCACATCAACTGGATATGATATTCAGTTTATAATCATGGAAGGTTTAAAGAAATTTTATGAATTGCTATGTATTATCTTCAGAACAGGCCAGATTAGCATGAATTTTTACTGATGTGTGTCACTGGGATATCAAGGTGAAAAAGAAAATAATCTGTCAAAACCTTTACACAAAAAGAGGCAGAAAGGAACTTTTGGAGGTGATGGATGTATATGGTCTTGATGGTGGTGATGGTTTCCTGGCTATATACTTATCCTCAAACTTAACAAGTTGGATACATTACATATGTACAGCTTTTTGTATGTCAATCATACCTCAATAAAACTTTTTTTTTTTTAAGAAAGAAAATAAATTGCACCTCTTTAAAAGAAATAGAATGCTATCAACATATTCTGACTGACTCCTCCCTGCTCCTTTTCAATCCTGGTTGGAAAGCTAGGATTTAAGCAACAAGTGTTGCTTCCAAATCACCTCCACTGACTTTCCCCCTTTCTCTCTTTCCCTACAGCTTTCATTTCCCCTTACTTTTTCTTCCCTCTCCCTTTTAGTTTTTCCTCTTTGGTTTTTCTTTCTTTATGATATTCCTGACCCACAGGAGTGATAGTTCAGTCTGTTTTGATCAGCACTTTCCTCAGGACCACATCTTCCCCTTAAGGCTTCCCAGGTGGTGCAATGATAAAGAACCTGCCTGTCAATGCAGGAGACTTGGGTTTGATCCCTGGGTCAAGAAGATCCCCTGGAGAAGGGAAAGGCAACCCACTTCAGTATTCTTACCTGGGAAATCCCAAGGGCAGAGGAGCCTGGTGGGCTACATACAGTCCATGGGATCACAAAGTGTTGGACATGACTGACCAACTGAGCATACACGCATGCACTATATGTTAAATATTAATATTCCCGAATTAAAGTTTTTTTCTACAATCCCTTCGAGTCATCTACCCAAAACTCCAAACTGGTCAAATCACCTTCTTGTTCACAACTTTTCTAAAAGTCGACACTGACTTTGGAATGAGATTCAAACTCCTTAGGAGGGCAAAAGAAAAAACAGCCTGGCTTTCAACATTCAAAAAACTATAATCATGGCATTCAGTCCCATCACTTCATGGCAAACAGATGGGGTAAAAGCAGAAACAGTGACATTTTATTTTCTTGGGCTCCACAATCACTGCGGACGGTTACTGACTGTAGTCCAGGAAATTAAAAGATGCTTGCTCCTTTGAAGAAAAGTTATGACAAATCTAGACAGCATATTAAAAAGCACAGACATCACTTTGCTGGCAAAGGTCCATCTAGTTAAAGCTATATTTTTTTTTCCAGTAGTCTTGTATGGATGTGAGAGTTGGACCATAAAGAAGGTTGAGCACCAAAGAATTAATGCTTTCTAATTGTGGTGTTGGAGAAGATGCTTGAGAGTCCCTCGGACAGCACAGAGATCAAGGCAGTCATTTCTAAAGGATATCAACCCTGAATATTCTTTGGAAGAACTGATGCTGAAGCTCCAATACTTTGGCCACTTGACATGAAGAGCCAACTCAATGGAAAAGACTCTAATGCTGGGAGAGATTGAGGGCAGGTGAAGAAGACGGTGACAGAGGATGAGCTGGTTGGATGGCATCACTGACTTGATGGACAAGAGTCTGAGCAAACTCCAGTAGATAGTGAAGGACAGGGAAGCCTGGTGTGCTGCAGTCCGTGGAGTCAGAGAGTCAGACATGACTTAGCAACTGAAGAGCAACAGGAGGGCAAAAAATGGTATTCAAATTCCTGCCATGTCTATGTCTCCTACCTCTTTTCTAGTTTTTCCATAGGTGGCATTTTAAGTCAGCAAAATGTTTTTCGTTTCTAAAATTTGCCATGTTTTCTCTGGCTGCCATACCTTAGTGCACACACTATTTTTTCTGTCTAGAATACCCCCACCCACTTGCTTTTGTCATTTGCCTACTTTTATTTTTCTTCAATGCTCCATACAGAATTATCTTTACTGGGAATCTTTTTGACTTCCACCAGAGGCAATGGCAACCCACTCCAGTACTCTTGCCTGGCAAATCCCATGGACGGAGGAGCCTGGTAGGCTGAAGTCCACGGCGGCGCTAGGAGTCAGACACGACTGAGCGACTTCACTTCCACTTTTCACTTTCATGCACTGGAGAAGGAAATGGCAACCCACTCCAGTGTTCTTGCCTGGAGAATCCCAGGGATGGGGGAGCCTGGTGGGCTGCCGTCTATGGGGTCTCACAGAGTTGGGTACGACTGAAGTGACTTAGCAGCAGTAGGAGCAACTTAGTTCTAAACTACAGGCTAAGCCACAATCTCTAGTGCATAAGCACTGAACAAATACTAGTTAAAATGGTGACTACATGAAAGGGAACAAAAAAAGCATATTATAAATCCCATAGAGAGAAAAACTTATTCGTTAGCATTGATAAGGAAAAATCAGTTTTAGGTTGAACACAGGGAGGTTGGGCGATGAAGATGAGGATTTAAGATGTGAATTCTTGAAAGGCTCTAGGCCTTGTTTTGAATCATACGATGATTTCACTGGATCAAAGAGAGGTTTGGCAAGCAGTTGTTAAGGAACCCTGAAACTGTGCCAACATTTCTGAGCTGATCTGCTCAAGAGTGAATAAATTTTAAGGAACTGTAATTATCATGTGCATTAGCCACCTTCATAATTGGAAAGGTAAAACAGCGCTGAAACAGTGCAGTAAATGACAACATTTATGTGCTTAAGGGTTGTCTTTAAAGGCTCAGTCTTATGAAGATTTGATCTGCAGAGATACAAGCCTTTCAAGTGCTTCAGCCTTGGACTTGTATGGTATTTGGAGACAGTCACCCTAGGGCGTGGCTGTGCACAGTTGTATTTTGTTTAGCTCAACTTCTGAGACTAGCCAGATTCCCAGGACTACCAAGTATGGCAACAAAACTAGCAGAACATTTAGAGGGTCACTAAGCAGCTTGCAGTGTCCTGGCAGGAGTGGACTTTCCCCTGTCTGTGTCTGTTTCAAGTTCTTCTTTGGCTGTTTGTCAGAGGAGCCTCGCCTCCCCAGGCACTGTCAGACCAACAGCCCTCAACTGCTGCATAAACATGCTAGAGAATTAGGCCTGAAGACAATATAAACTGTTAGTTGACATAGTAAAATTCTAAGCCATAAGACATTTTAAGGATCTTTTCCATCTTTCCTTCTAAAAGCAATTTTAATCAACGCATCTTAATCAGAGAATAATAGTTAAATTGTTTCCATGAGATTTTTAATTGACTTAATCTTTTGCCAACCTTTAAGGCTACAGCTTCAATAAAGATTGCAAAAGTACCAATTAAAGGTAAAAGCAAAGGCAAACAAAAATGTAATGGTCATGGTACAAGCGTGGCTTTTCCATAAAGAAATTTTTTTCTTTCTTCAAAATAAACTATTAAATTTTATTGTTTCATAGTATGTATTTTAAACCATGCTTGATGTCTGTGTGACATCCAAATCATACAATAAATCCTTAACAACTTGAGACCATAATAAATACATGATTTATTTTTGTTGAAATTATATTCTGAAAGAACAAATGGATATCACAAAATTCCACATGTAATGATGTCAAGATTAAAAAAACACTATTTCCAGTGGGGATTTTTCCTGTAATGATTGAAAAAGAATTGTACTCCACGAATAAAAAGCCTCCAAAATTAAAGTGCAACTTTAAATATACCAAGATAAACTGTTTATGAAGATGGTATGAATTCTCACCTAGAAGCTCATATGTGCAAAACATATACACTGTATTTCTTTATATTTTAAACCAGTTTAATTTAGAACTCTGGCCCTCACTTTCCTTTCATCACTCCCATCCCATTCCACTTCCTATCAAGAACTTTGCAAAGTTTCCTCCATATGGCCAAGGTACTGGTGATGTTCCTTTAAGATCTGTTCATTAGCAATCATTTCCATTGGTCACTACCAAGCTGTTCATCTCCAGTCTACATATTTCCTTCAGATCCAGAGGCTATGGAATTATATTTCATGCTGAGATCTGAAATGCATGTGGTTATTACACTTTTCTGAAGCCTAGACACCTGTCTGGGATGCTGTCAGGGTGTAAGGCTTAGTTTCTGGTCTTTCTACAATGAGGGAGACCTGGGTTCCATCCCTGGATTGGGAAGATCCCCTGGAGAAGGAAATGGCAACCCACTCCAGTACTCTTGCCTGGAAAATCTCATGGATGGAGGAGCCTGGTGAGCTACAGTCCACGAGGTCACAAAGAGTTGGACACGACAGAATGACTTAACTCTCTGGTCTTTCATGAAGTACCTGTAACTACCCTTACTCTTCCATTCCCAATTCTACCCTCTCCTCAACTATCTGGATGGAGGAAAAGAGGAAAAGGGGGGCCGAAAACAATAATTGTATGAAACAAACCTCCTGCCACAATTTTAAAGGAGATAGCCTAAAAAGAATCTACATATACATTAATAGAGAACTGGATGAATCATTTGTACCACAACCATACAACTCACTCAATGCAAGGTTTAAAAAGAATGAGGTAAATCTATACATTCTAATATAGAAAAATGTACATGACAGGTAATTAAGTACAAAATTTAATTTGAAAAATTATATGTACATCATGATCCAGTCTTTATAAAAAATTTAACATATACTTGTATATACATA
This sequence comes from Budorcas taxicolor, assembly GCF_023091745.1. Lineage (NCBI taxonomy): Eukaryota > Metazoa > Chordata > Mammalia > Artiodactyla > Bovidae > Budorcas > Budorcas taxicolor. The sequence continues at coordinate 26,973,500 of NC_068913.1, read as the reverse complement.
AATGTGGTTGTAACTGTAGTTATAAATGCAGAAAATATTGGAAAACATTCCAAGACACTCTTAACTGTGATTATCATCAGAGAACAGGACTGAAGGAGGGATGAGAAGAAATGAATTTTTTCCTTATATTTAATGAACTGTTGACATTTTTTACATTTTCATATGACATTTTCACAATTTTATAACTCCAGTTTTTTAAAGAGTAGAAATCTGACAAGGTGACTCTTTTCCTTAATACAATAGTTTTTGTATTTGCCTAATACACTTAAAAATGAGCTTAAATACTAAGTACTCTTGTTAATGGCATGAGAGCATTAAAAAGGAGATGTATTTGAAAATTTAAATCAGTATTCTCTGGCAAACTTCATAAATTAAGTATTACATGCTGAAAATCTACATGCATTCTTTCTTCTATTATTTGAATGCTTCTTATTATTAGATTTTAAAATATTTTACTGATCTTAAATGTGTTTTGCAATATGCTAGGGCCAGAAATGAAATCACAGAATATATTGAAACTAAAAATGAATGTCTTTATATTATTTTAAACACTAGTAAATAACTCTCAGAGGTCCATCTCTCACATGTTCAGAAAAGCATCCTTTGCCTCGACTGTCCTTTTCCTTCTTTTCCGGTGTCTGACTAAGTACATATATTTAAGAAAGACTGTGAAGGGCAGAGTTTTGAATTATGAAAGTAACACTTCCAGGAATGAAAGTCACGAAAGCATTAAATCGAATGATGAGCATGAGAAGCTACTCCCAAAGCATAAACTATAAGAGGGTGGCATGAAATGAGGGTAGCTGGCTTATAAAGGTATTTATTCTTCAAGTAAAAGGAATGAATGGCACTTCTAAATGAGACATTTAGACTCCTTTTTTTTAAAAAAAGATTACTCTGGACATCACTGTGGAGAGTGAAGAGAATAGAAAACAAGAAATATGGTTGAAAAAAAAATTATGGAAAGGTAGTTCAGGAAAATAATGATAGAAACGAGCTAAGCTAGTGGTTTTTTGGTGGGAAATAAAAGAAGAAATTTTGAGGGATGTTTTTTATTTATAGTTCCACATAAAATGCAAGGCATTCATTTGCTAAGCCTATACAAATGTTACTGGCAAAGCTCCTTAACACTGTCAGGAAGCAAAAATAAAAATAGATTTTAGGTAGTAAAATAAAGTCTAACCTTTTTTTCTTTTACTTTGTGCTCAGTGCAGTTTCACTTGCTCACACAATACTGCGGGCAGAGGGGTGGAACCTGGCGCTTCACGCCAGAATTCTGAGTAGGAAAGGCCGCCGTCAACACCTCAGCCGCGCATGACTCCTAGATTCAAGATGGCGCTGGCGGGCCATGGGCAGACGCTGAGCCTGATGCACCTATCCTGCAGGAGCTGTACAGGTCTCGCGAGAACTCCTCTTCCTCCCCTCTGCCCATATCCTATAAAGTAGTTCCGTCCACAGCCTGTCAGGGAGAGCATGCGCTCTAGAGCGGAAGCTCCAATATTTACCTGCTCTGAGGGAAAAACAAAACTTTCCTTTGCTTCTGTATTGAACCCTGTCTCATACTATTGGCTCCACCAATCCTGGGGCAGGAGGACCCTCGCTGGGGACAGAGTAGGGACGGTTGGTAACACAAGTACATCTATACAATACTTCATGCGTGTAAAGTCACTTCAGTCGTGTCCGACTCTTTGTGACCCTGTGGACTGTAGCCTGCCAGGTGCCTCTGACCATGAGATTCTCCCAGCAAGAATACCAGAGCAGGTTGCCATTTCCTTCTCCAGGGGATCTTCCCAACCCAGGGATGGAAGCCGAGTCTCTTGTGTCTCCTACACTGGCAGACAGGTTCTTTGACCACTGTCACCTCCAGGGAAGTCCCTGAAAGTAGGGAGTTAGATTTTTATCCAGGGCATGATTAGATGGCAATAGATACATAAATGAAAGTCTTAGTGCTGTTTGACAGAGGGTTTCTAAATCAAGTTCTGTTGTGATAAAGTGATAGGAAAGCATCCTAGTGAAATTGCCGTCAGTCAAGGGGCAGATTTCTCTTAAATTTTATTTGTTTGTTTGTTTATGGCTGTGCTGGGTACCTTCACTGCTGCACGGGCTTTTCTCTAGTTGCGACAAGCCAGGGTCACTCTCTAGTTGCTGTTCGGTCTTCTCATTGTAGTGGCCCCTCTCGTTGCAGAGCACGGGCTCTAGGGCTTGCGGGCTTGGTTACTCTGGCATGTGAGACCCTCCCAGAGCAGGGGTCAGACCTGTGTCTGCTGGACTGACAGGTGGATTTCTTACCACTGAGCCGCCAGGGAAGCCCCGACAGATTTCTTGAGCTTTGATCACAGTTATCTCTTAGGCACTTTCTTCTGGGTTCCTGCAAGCACACTAACCTTATTCTAACTCAGCCCCAATTCATTATTAAACTCTCAACTCTGCCAACTCTCGTTCTCTTGACACCTCAGTCTCTCCATGACCCAGCATTAAAACTTCTATTTTTGCGTTTACTTTCATTTCCAAACACCCTCCAAGCTATCTCCCTAGTGTCTCTAATCTCTCTTCTAGCTTGACCTCTCTCCTTCAAGTACAGGGTCTTATTTTTCACCTGAGCTCTTGCAGTTTCCCCTTTCCATATTGCAGTAGGTGTGTGTGAGTGCTAAGTTGCTTCAATTGTGTCCGACTCTGTACAATCTGATGGACTACAGCCCAGCAGGCTCCTTTGTCCGTGGGAGTCTCCAGGCAACAATACTGGAGTGGGTTGCCGATCCCTCCTCTGGGGAGCTTCCTGACTCAGGGATCGAATCTGTGTCTCTTACGTCTCCTGTATTGGCAGGTGGGTTATTCGCCACTAGCACTCCCTGTGAGGTGTATTGCAGTATGACAACATCTAAACCATCTCCTACGTTGCAAGTGGATTCAGTCTCCTGAAGCATTGTGTTGATCTTGTCCTTCCTCTGTCAGGGGAACTACGTCAGGGCTGATAGAAATTTTATTTAATAAAATCACATGGGAAAACTCTGGTATTATCTACTAAAGTTGAGCATACATGCATACTATATTTCATTTATTTCACAACTAGATATACATCCCCCCCAAAAGGTATGCCTATATGCATCAAAAGACAGGTACAAGGTGTTTATAGAAGGGTTACTAGTCAGAGCCAAAAGCTGGAATCACTCCAGTCCAACTGGATAAATACATTGTGTATGTTCATCAATACAGTAGTACACAACAATGTAAAAAGTCATTTCTAAATCAAATTTTATAATGGGAAAGACTAATAACCTGTGTCAGAAATCAGAACAGTGGTTTATTTTTAGGGAGGAGGCAGGAACTGGTTACAAGGAAAGGACAGAAAAGGAACTGGAAACATCCTATCACTTTACATAGGTATATGTTACACAGTGTTTTATACTTAGTGAAAATAAAGATTAACACAAATATACACATATGGTTCAATGGCTCTCTATTGCTCACCAAATAATGCCCAAACTTCTAAATATACAAAGCAGGATTATAGTCCATGATCTGCTCCAATCTACCTTTCCAATCAATGTGGTCAAACTTGTTCCCCAATATTCCCTGTCACATTCCCTTCCCTCCAGGTACATTGTTGCTGTGGAATCCTCTATACCACAGCTGCTGTCTGTACATAACTTAGAGGCAAATTACTTCATTAAAAATATCAGAGGGACTTCCCTGGAAGTCTAGTGGTTAAGACTCTGTGCTTCCAATGCAGGAGGTGTGGGTTCGATCCCTGGTACAGGCACTAAGATCCCACATGCCTTGAGGCCAAAAAAAGAAAAAAGAAAA